>NC_140988.1:386987630-387043046 GCF_052327205.1 Somniosus microcephalus | reverse complement strand
GTGAAGGGAGAGGAGTACAGTGAAGGGAGAGCTGTGCAGTGAAGGGAGAGGAGCAAAGTGAAGGAGCGGTGTACAGTGAAGGGAGCGGTGTACAGTGAAGGGAGATGTGTACAGTGAAGGGAGAGGTGTACAGTGAAGGGAGAGGAGTACAGTGAAGAGGGAGGAGTACATTGAAGGGAGAGGAGTACAGTGAATGGGAGGACTACAGTGAAGGGGGTGGTTTACAGTGAAGGAAGAGGTGTAAAGTGAAGGGAGAGGAATACAGTGAAGGGAGAGGTGTACAGTCCAGGGAGAGGAGTACAGTGAAGGGAGAGGTGCACCGTGAAGTGTGAGGTGCACAGTGAAGGGAGAGGTGTACAGTGAAGGGAGAGGAGTTCAGTGAAGGGAGAGGTGTACAGTGAAGGGAGAGGAGTACAGTGAAGGGAGAGGTGTACAGTGAAGGGAGAGGAGTACAGTGAAGGGAGAGGTGTACAGTGAAGGGAGAGGAGTACAGTGAAGGGAGAGGTGTACAGTGAAGGGAGAGGAGTACAGTGAAGAGAGAGGAGCAAAGTGAAGGAGAGGAGTACAGTGAAGTGAGAGGTGTACAGTGAAGGGAGAGGTGTACAGTGAAGGCAGAGGTGTACAGTGAAGGGAGAGGTGTACAGTGAAGGGAGAGATGTACAATGAAGGGAGAGGTGTACAGTGAAGGGAGTGGTGTACAGTGAAGGGAGAGGTGTACAGTGAAGGGAGAGGAGTACAGTGAAGGGAGAGGTGTACAATGAAGGGGGAGGAGTACAGTGAAGGGAGAGGTGTTAAGTGAAGAGAGAGGAGTACAGTGAAGTGAGAGGTGCACAGTGAAGCGAGATGTGTACAGTGAAGTGAGAGGAGTACAGTGAAGGGAGAGGTGTACAATGAAGGGGGAGGAGTACAGTGAAGGGAGAGGTGTTAAGTGAAGAGAGAGGAGTACAGTGAAGGGAGAGGTGTACAGAGAAGGGAGAGGAGCAAAGTGAAGGAGAGGAGTACAGTGGAGGGAGTGGTGTACAGTGAAGGGAGAGGTGTACAGTGAAGGGAGATGTGTACAGTGAAGGGAGAGGTGTACAGTGAAGGGAGAGGAGTACAGTGAAGGGAGAGGTGTACAGTGAAGGGAGAGGTGTAAAGTGAAGGGAGAGGTGTACAGTGAAGGGAGAGGTGTACAGTGAAGGGAGAGGTGTACAGTGAATGGAGAGGTGTACAGTGAAGGGAGAGGTGTACAGTGAAGGGAGAGGTGTACAGTGAAGGGAGAGGAGTACAGTGAAGGGAGAGGTGTACAGTGAAGGGTGAGGTATACAGTGAAGGGAGAGATGTACAGTGAAGGGAGAGGTGTACAGTGAAGGGAGAGGTGTACAGTGAAGGGAGAGGTGTACAGTGAAGGGAGAGGTGTACAGTGAAGGGAGAGGAGTACAGTGAAGGGAGATGTGTACAGTGAAGGGAGAGATGTACAGTGAAGGGAGAGGTGTACAGTGAAGGGAGAGGTGTACAGTGAAGGGAGAGGAGTACAGTGAAGGGAGAGGTGTACAGTGAAGGGAGAGGTGTACAGTGAAGGGAGAGGTGTACAGTGAAGGGAGATGTGTACAGTGAAGGGAGAGGAGTACAGTGAAGGGAGAGGAGAACAGTGAAGGGAGAGGTGTACATTGAAGGGAGAGGAGTACAGTGAAGGGAGAGGAGTACAGTGAAGGGAGAGGAGTACAGTGAAGGGCGAGGTGTACATTAAAGGGAGAGGAGTACAGTGAAGTGAGAGGAGTACAGTGAAGGGAGAGGAGTACAGTGAAGTGAGAGGTGTACAGTGAAGGGAGAGGTGTACAGTGAAGGGAGGTGTGTACAGTGAAGGGAGAGGAGTACAGTGAAAGGAGAGGTGTACATTGAAGGGAGAGGTGTACAGTGAAGGGAGAGGAGTACAGTGAAGGGAGATGTGTACAGTGAAGGGAGAGGAGTACAGTGAAGGGAGATGTGTACAGTGAAGGGAGAGGAGTACAGTGAAGTGAGAGGAGTACAGTGAAGGGAGAGGAGTACAGTGAAGGGAGAGGTGTACAGTGAAGGGAGAGGTGGACAGTGAAGGGAGAGGTGTACAGTGAAGGAAGAGGTGTACAGTGAAGGGAGAGGAGTACAGTGAAGGGAGAGGAGTACAGTGAAGGGAGAGGTGTACAGTGAAGGGAGAGGAGTACATCAAAGGAAGAGGAGTGCAGTGAAGGGAGTGGTGTACAGTGAAGTGAGAGGTGTACAGTGAAGGGAGAGGAGTACAGTGAAGGGAGATGTGTACAGTGAAGGGAGAGGAGTACAGTGAAGGGAGAGTTGTACAGTGAAGGGAGAGGAGTACAGTGAAGGGAGAGGAGTACAGTGAAGGGAGAGGAGTACAGTGAAGGGAGAGGAGTACAGTGAAGGGAGAGTTGTTCAGTGAAGGGAGAGGAGTACAGTGAAGGGAGAGGTGTACAGTGAAGGGAGAGGTGTACAGTGAAGGGAGAGGAGTACAGTGAAGGGAGATGTGTACAGTGAAGGGAGAGGATTACAGTGAAGGGAGAGGAGTACAATGAAGGGAGAGGTTTACAGTGAAGGGAGAGGAGTACAATGAAGGGAGAGGTGTACAGTGAAGGGAGAGGAGTACAGTGAAGGGAGAGGTGTACAGTGAAGGGAGAGGAGTACAGTGAAGGGAGAGGAGTACAGTGAAGGGAGAGGTGTACAGTGAAGGGAGAGGTGTACAGTGAAGGGAGAGGAGTACAGTGAAGGGAGAGGTGTTCAGTGAAGGGAGAGGTGTACAGGGAAGGGAGAGGTGTACAGTGAAGGAAGAGGAGTACAGTGAAGGGAGAGGAGTACAGTGAAAGGAGAGGTGTACATTGAAGGGAGAGGAGTACAGTGAAGGGAGAGGAGTACAGTGAAGGGAGAGGTGTACAGTGAAGGGAGAGGTGTACAGTGAAGGGAGAGGTGTACAGTGAAGGGAGAGGTGTACAGTGAAGGGAGAGGAGTACAGTGAAGGGGGAGGAGTACAATGAAGGGAGAGGTGTACAGTGAAGGGAGAGGAGTACAATGAAGGGAGAGGTGTACAGTGAAGGGAGAGGTGTACAGTGAAGGGAGAGGAGTACAGTGAAGGGAGAGGTGTACAGTGAAGGGAGAGGAGTACAGTGAAGGGAGAGGAGTACAGTGAAGGGAGAGGAGTACAGTGAAGGGAGAGGTGTACAGTGAAGGGAGATGTGTACAGTGAAGGGAGAGGAGTCCAGTGAAGGGAGATGTGTACAGTGAAGGGAGAGGTGTACAGTGAAGGGAGAGATGTACAGTGAAGGGAGAGGTGTACAGTGAAGGGAGAGGTGTACAGTGAAGGGAGAGGACTACAGTGAAGGGAGAGGTGTACAGTGAAGGGAGAGGTGTACAGTGAAGGGAGAGGTGTACAGTGAAGGGAGATGTGTACAGTGAAGGGAGAGGTGTACAGTGAAGGGAGAGGTGTACAGTGAAGGGAGAGGTGTACATTGAAGGGAGAGATGTACAGTGAAGGGAGAGGAGTACAGTGAAGGGAGATGTGTACAGTGAAGGGAGATGTTTACAGTGAAGGGAGAGGTGTACAGTGAAGGGAGAGGTGTACAGTGAAGGGAGAGGTGTACAGTGAAGGGAGAGGAGTACAGTGAAGGGAGAGGTGTACAGTGAAGGGAGAGTTGTACAGTGAAGGGAGAGGTGTACAGTGAAGGGAGAGGTGTACAGTGAAGGGAGAGGTGTACAGTGAAGGGAGACGAGTACAGTGAAGGGAGAGGTGTACAGTGAAGGGAGAGGAGTACAGTGAAGGGAGATGTGTACAGTGAAGGGAGAGGTGTACAGTGAAGGGAGAGGTCTACAGTGAAGGGAGAGGTCTACAGTGAAGGGAGATGTGTACAGTGAAGGGAGAGGTGTACAGTGAAGGGAGAGGTGTGCAGTGAAGGGAGAGGTGGACAGTGAAGGGAGAGCTGTACAGTGAAGGGAGAGGAGTACAGTGAAGGGAGATGTGTACAGTGAAGGGAGATGTGTACAGTGAAGGGAGAGGTGTACAGTGAAGGGAGAGGTGTACAGTGAAGGGAGAGGTGTACAGTGAAGGGAGAGGAGTACAGTGAAGGGAGAGGTGTACAGTGAAGGGAGAGGAGTACAGTGAAGGGAGAGGTGTACAGTGAAGGGAGAGGTGTACAGTGAAGGGAGAGGAGTACAGTGAAGGGAGAGGAGTACAGTGAAGGGAGAGGAGAACAGTGAAGGGAGAGGAGTACAGTGAAGGGAGAGGAGTACAGTGAAGGGAGAGGAGTACAGTGAAGGGAGAGGAGTACAGTGAAGGGAGAGGTGTACAGTGAAGGGAGAGGTGTACAGTGAAGGGAGAGGAGTACAGTGAAGGGAGAGGAGTACAGTGAAGGGAGAGGAGTACAGTGAAGGGAGAGGAGTACAGTGAAGGGAGAGGAGTACAGTGAAGGGAGAGGAGTACAGTGAAGGGAGAGGAGTACAGTGAAGGGAGAGGTGTACAGTGAAGGGAGAGGAGTACAGTGAAGGGAGAGGTGTACAGTGAAGGGAGAGGTGTGCAGTGAAGGGAGAGGTGTACAGTGAAGGGAGAGGTGTACAGTGAAGGGAGAGGTGTACAGTGAAGGGAGAGGAGTACAGTGAAGTGAGAGGAGTACAGTGAAGGGAGAGGAGTACAGTGAAGGAGAGGTGTACAGTGAAGGGAGAGGTGTACAGTGAAGGGAGAGGTGTACAGTGAAGGGGGAGGAGTACAGTGAAGGGAGAGGTGTACAGTGAAGGGAGAGGAGTACAGTGAAGGGAGAGGTGTAAAGTGAAGTGACAGGAGCAAAGTGAAGGAGAGGTGTACAGTGAAGGGAGAGGCGTTCAGTGAAGGGAGAGGAGTACAGTGAAGGGAGAGGTGTACAGTGAAGGGAGAGGAGTGCAGTGAAGGGAGAGGAGTACAGTGAAGGGAGATGTGTACAGTGAAGGAAGAGGTGTACAGTGAAGGGAGAGGTGTACAGTGAAGGGAGAGGTGTACAGTGAAGGGAGAGGTGTACAGTGAAGGGAGAGGTGTACAGTGAAGGAAGAGGTGTACAGTGAAGGGAGAGTTGTAGAGTGAAGGGAGAGGTGTAGAGTGAAGGGAGAGGAGTACAGTGAAGGGAGAGGTGTACAGTGAAGGGAGAGGAGTACAGTGAAGGGAGAGGAGTTCAGTGAAGGGAGAGGTGTACAGTGAAGGGAGAGGAGTACAGTGAAGGGAGAGGTGTACAGTGAAGGGAGAGGTGTACAGTGAAGGGAGAGGTGTACAGTGAAGGGAGAGGAGTACAGTGAAGGGAGAGGTGTACAGTGAAGGGAGAGGAGTACAGTGAAGGGAGAGGTGTACAGTGAAGGGAGAGGAGCACAGTGAAGGGAGAGGTGTACAGTGAAGGGAGAGGAGTACAGTGAAGGGAGAGGTGTACACTGAAGGGAGAGGAGTACAGTGAAGGGAGAGGTGTACAGTGAAGAGAGAGGTGTACAGTGAAGGGAGAGGAGTACAGTGAAGGGAGAGGTGTACACTGAAGGGAGAGGAGTGCAGTGAAGGGAGAGGAGTACAGTGAAGGGAGAGGTGTACAGTGAAGAGAGAGGTGTACAGTGAAGGGAGATGTGTACAGTGAAGGGAGAGGTGTACAGTGAAGGGAGAGGAGTACAGTGAAGGGAGAGGAGTACAGTGAAGGGAGATGTGTACAATGAAGGGAGAGGTGTACAGTGAAGGTAGAGGTGTACAGTGAAGGTAGAGGTGTACAGTGAAGGGAGAGGTGTACAGTGAAGGGAGAGGTGTACAGTGAAGGGAGAGGAGTACAGTGAAGGGAGAGGAGTACAGTGAAGGGAGAGGTGTACAGTGAAGGGAGAGGTGTACAGTGAAGGGAGAGGTGTACAGCGAAGGGAGAGGAGTACAGTGAAGGGAGAGGTGTACAGTGAAGGGAGAGGTGTACAGTGAAGGGAGAGGAGTACAGTGAAGGGAGAGGTGTACAGTGAAGGGAGAGGAGTACAGTGAAGCGAGAGGTGTACAGTGAAAGCAGAGGTGTACAATGAAGGGAGAGGAGTACAGTGAAGGGAGAGGAGTACAGTGAAGGGAGAGGAGTACAGTGAAGAGAGAGGTGTACAGTGAAGGGAGAGGTGTACAGTGAAGGGAGAGGTGTACAGTGAAGCGAGAGGAGTACAGTGAAGGGAGAGGAGTACAGTGAAGGGAGAGGAGTACAGTGAAAGGAGAGGTGTACAGTGAAGGGAGAGGTGTACAGTGAAGGGAGAGGAGTACAGTGAAGAGAGAGGAGTACAGTGAAGGGAGAGGAGTACAGTGAAGGGAGAGGAGTACATTGAAGGGAGAGGAGTACAGTGAAGGGAGAGGAGTACAGTGAAGGGAGAGGAGTACAGTGAAGGGAGAGGTGTACAGTGAAGGGAGAGGTGTACAGTGAAGGGAGAGGAGTACAGTGAAAGGAGAGGTGTACAGTGAAGGGAGAGGAGTAGAGTGAAGGGAGAGGTGTACAGTGAAGGGAGAGGTGTACAGTGAAGGGAGAGGAGTACAGTGAAGGGAGAGGAGTACAGTGAAGGTAGAGGGGTACAGTGAAAGGAGAGGTGTACAGTGAGAGGAGAGGAGTACAGTGAAGGGAGAGGAGTACAGTGAAGGGAGAGTTGTATAGTGAAGAGAGAGGAGTACAGTGAAGGGAGTGGTGTACAGTGAAGGGAGAGGTGTACAGTGAAAGGAGAGGTGTACAGTGCAGGGAGCGGTGTACAGTGAAGGGAGAGGAGTACAGTGAAAGGAGAGAAGTACAGTGAAGGGAGAGGAGTACAGTGAAGGGAGTGGTGTACAGTGAAGGGAGAGGTGTACAGTGAAGGGAGAGGAGTACAGTGAAGGGAGAGGTGTACAGTGAAGGGAGAGGAGTACAGTGAAGGGAGAGGAGTAGAGTAAAGGGAGAGGTGTACAGTGAAGGGAGAGGTGTACAGTGAAGGGAGAGGTGTACAGTGAAGGGAGAGGTGTACAGTGAAGGGAGAGGTGTACAGTGAAGGGAGAGGAGTACAGTGAAGGGAGAGGTGTACAGTGAAGGTGTACAGTGAAACCAGTAAACTAAGACAAGAGTATATATAAACAAGGTGAAAATATATTTATAAACTCAGGGATATACCTGTTTATACACTGTATGAATGGAACCGCGTTTATGTGTTCAACCATAAATGTATTTTGATGCTTTGGCAACATAAGATGTACCTTATCATGCCAATAAAGCGATTTGTATTGTATTGTATTGTATTGAAAGGAGAGGTGTACAGTGAAGGGAGAGGAGTACAGTGAAAGGAGAGGTGTACAGTGAAGGGAGAGGTGTACAGTGAAGGGAGAGATGTACAGTGAAGGGAGAGGTGTACAGTGAAGGGAGAGGTGTACAGTGAAGGGAGAGGAGTACAGTGAAAGGAGAGGTGCACAGTGAAGGGAGAGGTGTACAGTGAAGGGAGAGGTGTACATTGAAGGGAGAGGAGTACAGTGAAGGGAGAGGAGTACAGTGATGGGAGAGGTGTACAGTGAAGGGAGAGGTGTACAGTGAAGGGAGATGTGTACAGTGAAGGGAGAGGAGTACAATGAAGGGAGAGGTGTACAGTGAAGGGAGAGGAGTACAGTGAAGGGAGAGGTGTACAGTGAAGGGAGAGGTGTACAGTGAAGGGAGAGGTGTACAGTGAAGGGAGAGGTGTACAGTGAAGGGAGAGATGTACAGTGAAGGGAGAGGTGTACAGTGAAGGGAGAGGAGAACAGTGAAGGGAGAGGTGTACAGTGAAGGGAGAGGAGTACAGTGAAGGGAGAGGAGTACAGTGAAGGGAGAGGTGTACAGTGAAGGGAGAGGTGTACAGTGAAGGGGAGGAGCAAAGTGAAGGAGAGGAGTACAGTGGAGGGAGAGGAGTACAGTGAAGGGAGAGGAGTACAGTGAAGGGAGAGGAGTACAGTGAAGGGAGAGGTGTACAGTGAAGGGAGAGGTGTACAATGAAGGGGGAGGAGTACAGTGAAGGGAGAGGTGTTAAGTGAAGAGAGAGGAGTACAGTGAAGGGAGAGGTGTACAGAGAAGGGAGAGGAGCAAAGTGAAGGAGAGGAGTACAGTGGAGGGAGTGGTGTAAAGTGAAGGGAGAGGTGTACAGTGAAGGGAGAGGTGTACAGTGAAGGGAGAGGAGTACAGTGAAGGGAGAGGTGTAAAGTGAAGGGAGAGGTGTACAGTGAAGGGAGAGGTGTACAGTGAAGGGAGAGGTGACCAGTGAAGGGGGAGGTATACCGTGAAGGGAGAGGAGTACAGTGAAGGGAGAGGTGTAAAGTGAAGGGAGAGGTGTACAGTGAAGGGAGAGGTGTACAGTGAAGGAAGAGGAGTACAGTGAAGGGAGAGGTGTAAAGTGAAGGGAGAGGTGTACAGTGAAGGGAGAGGTGTACAGTGAAGGGAGAGGTGTACAGTGAATGGAGATGTGTACAGTGAAGGGAGAGGTGTACAGTGAAGGGAGAGGTGTACAGTGAAGGGAGAGGAGTACAGTGAAGGGAGAGGTGTACAGTGAATGGAGAGGTGTACAGTGAAGGGAGAGGTGTACAGTGAAGGGAGAGGTGTACAGTGAAGGGAGAGGAGTACAGTGAAGGGAGAGGTGTACAGTGAAGGGGGAGGTATACAGTGAAGGGAGAGATGTACAGTGAAGGGAGAGATGTACAGTGAAGGGAGAGGTGTACAGTGAAGGGAGAGGTGTACAGTGAAGGGAGAGGTGTACAGTGAAGGGAGAGGTGTACAGTGAAGGGAGAGGAGTACAGTGAAGGGAGATGTGTACAGTGAAGGGAGAGATGTACAGTGAAGGGAGAGGTGTACAGTGAAGGGAGAGGTGTACAGTGAAGGGAGAGGTGTACAGTGAAGGGAGAGGAGTACAGTGAAGGGAGAGGTGTACAGTGAAGGGAGAGGTGTACAGTGAAGGGAGAGGTGTACAATGAAGGGAGATGTGTACAGTGAAGGGAGAGGTGTACAGTGAAGGGAGAGGTGTACAGTGAAGGGAGAGGTGTACAGTGAAGGGAGAGATGTACAGTGAAGGGAGAGGAGTACAGTGAAGGGAGAGGAGAACAGTGAAGGGAGAGGTGTACATTGAAGGGAGAGGAGTACAGTGAAGGGAGAGGAGTACAGTGAAGGGAGAGGAGTACAGTGAAGGGCGAGGTGTACATTAAAGGGAGAGGAGTACAGTGAAGTGAGAGGAGTACAGTGAAGGGAGAGGAGTACAGTGAAGTGAGAGGTGTACAGTGAAGGGAGAGGTGTACAGTGAAGGGAGGTGTGTACAGTGAAGGGAGAGGAGTACAGTGAAAGGAGAGGTGTACATTGAAGGGAGAGGTGTACAGTGAAGGGAGAGGAGTACAGTGAAGGGAGATGTGTACAGTGAAGGGAGAGGAGTACAGTGAAGGGAGAGGTGTACAGTGAAGGGAGAGGAGTACAGTGAAGTGAGAGGAGTACAGTGAAGGGAGAGGAGTACAGTGAAGGGAGAGGTGTACAGTGAAGGGAGAGGTGTACAGTGAAGGGAGAGGTGTACAGTGAAGGAAGAGGTGTACAGTGAAGGAAGAGGTGTACAGTGAAGGGAGAGGAGTACAGTGAAGGGAGAGGAGTACAGTGAAGGGAGAGGTGTACAGTGAAGGGAGAGGAGTACATCAAAGGAAGAGGAGTGCAGTGAAGGGAGTGGTGTACAGTGAAGTGAGAGGTGTACAGTGAAGGGAGAGGAGTACAGTGAAGGGAGATGTGTACAGTGAAGGGAGAGGAGTACTGTGAAGGGAGAGGAGTACAATGAAGGGAGAGGTTTACAGTGAAGGGAGAGGAGTACAATGAAGGGAGAGGTGTACAGTGAAGGGAGAGGAGTACAGTGAAGGGAGAGGTGTACAGTGAAGGGAGAGGAATACAGTGAAGGGAGAGGAGTACAGTGAAGGGAGAGGTGTGCAGTGAAGGGAGAGGTGTACAGTGAAGGGAGAGGAGTACAGTGAAGGGAGAGGTGTACAGTGAAGGGAGAGGTGAACAGCGAAGGGAGAGGTGTACAGTGAAGGAAGAGGAGTACAGTGAAGGGAGAGGAGTACAGTGAAAGGAGAGGTGTACATTGAAGGGAGAGGAGTACAGTGAAGGGAGAGGAGTACAGTGAAGGGAGAGGTGTACAGTGAAGGGAGAGGTGTACAGTGAAGGGAGAGGAGTACAGTGAAGGGAGAGGTGTACAGTGAAGGGAGAGATGTACAGTGAAGGGAGAGGTGTACAGTGAAGGGAGAGGTGTACAGTGAAGGGAGAGGAGTACAGTGAAGGGGGAGGAGTACAATGAAGGGAGAGGTGCACAGTGAAGGGAGAGGAGTACAATGAAGGGAGAGGTGTACAGTGAAGGGAGAGGTGTACAGTGAAGGGAGAGGAGTACAGTGAAGGGAGAGGTGTACAGTGAAGGGAGAGGAGTACAGTGAAGGGAGAGGAGTACAGTGAAGGGAGAGGAGTACAGTGAAGGGAGAGGTGTACAGTGAAGGGAGATGTGTACAGTGAAGGGAGAGGAGTACAGTGAAGGGAGATGTGTACAGTGAAGGGAGAGGTGTACAGTGAAGGGAGAGATGTACAGTGAAGGGAGAGGTGTACAGTGAAGGGAGAGTTGTACAGTGAAGGGAGAGGACTACAGTGAAGGGAGAGGTGTACAGTGAAGGGAGAGGTGTACAGTGAAGGGAGAGGTGTACAGTGAAGGGAGAGGTGTACAGTGAAGGGAGAGGAGTACAGTGAAGGGAGAGGAGTACAGTGAAGGGAGATGTGTACAATGAAGGGAGAGGTGTACAGTGAAGGTAGAGGTGTACAGTGAAGGTAGAGGTGTACAGTGAAGGGAGAGGTGTACAGTGAAGGGAGAGGTGTACAGTGAAGGGAGAGGAGTACAGTGAAGGGAGAGGAGTACAGTGAAGGGAGAGGTGTACAGTGAAGGGAGAGGTGTACAGTGAAGGGAGAGGTGTACAGCGAAGGGAGAGGAGTACAGTGAAGGGAGAGGTGTACAGTGAAGGGAGAGGTGTACAGTGAAGGGAGAGGAGTACAGTGAAGGGAGAGGTGTACAGTGAAGGGAGAGGAGTACAGTGAAGCGAGAGGTGTACAGTGAAAGCAGAGGTGTACAGTGAAGGGAGAGGAGTACAGTGAAGGGAGAGGAGTACAGTGAAGGGAGAGGAGTACAGTGAAGAGAGAGGTGTACAGTGAAGGGAGAGGTGTACAGTGAAGGGAGAGGTGTACAGTGAAGCGAGAGGAGTACAGTGAAGGGAGAGGAGTACAGTGAAGGGAGAGGAGTACAGTGAAAGGAGAGGTGTACAGTGAAGGGAGAGGTGTACAGTGAAGGGAGAGGAGTACAGTGAAGAGAGAGGAGTACAGTGAAGGGAGAGGAGTACAGTGAAGGGAGAGGAGTACATTGAAGGGAGAGGAGTACAGTGAAGGGAGAGGAGTACAGTGAAGGGAGAGGAGTACAGTGAAGGGAGAGGTGTACAGTGAAGGGAGAGGTGCACAGTGAAGGGAGAGGAGTACAGTGAAAGGAGAGGTGTACAGTGAAGGGAGAGGAGTACAGTGAAGGGAGAGGTGTACAGTGAAGGGAGAGGTGTACAGTGAAGGGAGAGGAGTACAGTGAAGGGAGAGGAGTACAGTGAAGGTAGAGGTGTACAGTGAAAGGAGAGGTGTACAGTGAGAGGAGAGGAGTACAGTGAAGGGAGAGGAGTACAGTGAAGGGAGAGTTGTATAGTGAAGAGAGAGGAGTACAGTGAAGGGAGTGGTGTACAGTGAAGGGAGAGGTGTACAGTGAAAGGAGAGGTGTACAGTGCAGGGAGCGGTGTACAGTGAAGGGAGAGGAGTACAGTGAAAGGAGAGAAGTACAGTGAAGGGAGAGGAGTACAGTGAAGGGAGTGGTGTACAGTGAAGGGAGAGGTGTACAGTGAAGGGAGAGGAGTACAGTGAAGGGAGAGGTGTACAGTGAAGGGAGAGGAGTACAGTGAAGGGAGAGGAGTAGAGTAAAGGGAGAGGTGTACAGTGAAGGGAGAGGTGTACAGTGAAGGGAGAGGTGTACAGTGAAGGGAGAGGTGTACAGTGAAGGGAGAGGAGTACAGTGAAGGGAGAGGTGTACAGTGAAGGTGTACAGTGAAACCAGTAAACTAAGACAAGAGTATATATAAACAAGGCGAAAATATATTTATAAACTCAGGGATATACCTGTTTATACACTGTATGAATGGAACCGCGTTTATGTGTTCAACCATAAATGTATTTTGATGCTTTGGCAACATAAGATGTACCTTATCATGCCAATAAAGCGATTTGTATTGTATTGTATTGTATTGAAAGGAGAGGTGTACAGTGAAGGGAGAGGAGTACAGTGAAAGGAGAGGTGTACAGTGAAGGGAGAGGTGTACAGTGAAGGGAGAGATGTACAGTGAAGGGAGAGGTGTACAGTGAAGGGAGAGGTGTACAGTGAAGGGAGAGGAGTACAGTGAAAGGAGAGGTGCACAGTGAAGGGAGAGGTGTACAGTGAAGGGAGAGGTGTACATTGAAGGGAGAGGAGTACAGTGAAGGGAGAGGAGTACAGTGATGGGAGAGGTGTACAGTGAAGGGAGAGGTGTACAGTGAAGGGAGATGTGTACAGTGAAGGGAGAGGAGTACAATGAAGGGAGAGGTGTACAGTGAAGGGAGAGGAGTACAGTGAAGGGAGAGGTGTACAGTGAAGGGAGAGGTGTACAGTGAAGGGAGAGGTGTACAGTGAAGGGAGAGGTGTACAGTGAAGGGAGAGATGTACAGTGAAGGGAGAGGTGTACAGTGAAGGGAGAGGAGAACAGTGAAGGGAGAGGTGTACAGTGAAGGGAGAGGAGTACAGTGAAGGGAGAGGAGTACAGTGAAGGGAGAGGTGTACAGTGAAGGGAGAGGTGTACAGTGAAGGGGAGGAGCAAAGTGAAGGAGAGGAGTACAGTGGAGGGAGAGGAGTACAGTGAAGGGAGAGGAGTACAGTGAAGGGAGAGGAGTACAGTGAAGGGAGAGGTGTACAGTGAAGGGAGAGGTGTACAATGAAGGGGGAGGAGTACAGTGAAGGGAGAGGTGTTAAGTGAAGAGAGAGGAGTACAGTGAAGGGAGAGGTGTACAGAGAAGGGAGAGGAGCAAAGTGAAGGAGAGGAGTACAGTGGAGGGAGTGGTGTAAAGTGAAGGGAGAGGTGTACAGTGAAGGGAGAGGTGTACAGTGAAGGGAGAGGAGTACAGTGAAGGGAGAGGTGTAAAGTGAAGGGAGAGGTGTACAGTGAAGGGAGAGGTGTACAGTGAAGGGAGAGGTGTACAGTGAAGGGGGAGGTATACCGTGAAGGGAGAGGAGTACAGTGAAGGGAGAGGTGTAAAGTGAAGGGAGAGGTGTACAGTGAAGGGAGAGGTGTACAGTGAAGGGAGAGGAGTACAGTGAAGGGAGAGGTGTAAAGTGAAGGGAGAGGTGTACAGTGAAGGGAGAGGTGTACAGTGAAGGGAGAGGTGTACAGTGAATGGAGATGTGTACAGTGAAGGGAGAGGTGTACAGTGAAGGGAGAGGTGTACAGTGAAGGGAGAGGAGTACAGTGAAGGGAGAGGTGTACAGTGAATGGAGAGGTGTACAGTGAAGGGAGAGGTGTACAGTGAAGGGAGAGGTGTACAGTGAAGGGAGAGGAGTACAGTGAAGGGAGAGGTGTACAGTGAAGGGGGAGGTATACAGTGAAGGGAGAGATGTACAGTGAAGGGAGAGATGTACAGTGAAGGGAGAGGTGTACAGTGAAGGGAGAGGTGTACAGTGAAGGGAGAGGTGTACAGTGAAGGGAGAGGTGTACAGTGAAGGGAGAGGAGTACAGTGAAGGGAGATGTGTACAGTGAAGGGAGAGATGTACAGTGAAGGGAGAGGTGTACAGTGAAGGGAGAGGTGTACAGTGAAGGGAGAGGAGTACAGTGAAGGGAGAGGTGTACAGTGAAGGGAGAGGTGTACAGTGAAGGGAGAGGTGTACAGTGAAGGGAGATGTGTACAGTGAAGGGAGAGGTGTACAGTGAAGGGAGAGGTGTACAGTGAAGGGAGAGGTGTACAGTGAAGGGAGAGATGTACAGTGAAGGGAGAGGAGTACAGTGAAGGGAGAGGAGAACAGTGAAGGGAGAGGTGTACATTGAAGGGAGAGGAGTACAGTGAAGGGCGAGGTGTACATTAAAGGGAGAGGAGTACAGTGAAGTGAGAGGAGTACAGTGAAGGGAGAGGAGTACAGTGAAGTGAGAGGTGTACAGTGAAGGGAGAGGTGTACAGTGAAGGGAGGTGTGTACAGTGAAGGGAGAGGAGTACAGTGAAAGGAGAGGTGTACATTGAAGGGAGAGGTGTACAGTGAAGGGAGAGGAGTACAGTGAAGGGAGATGTGTACAGTGAAGGGAGAGGAGTACAGTGAAGGGAGAGGTGTACAGTGAAGGGAGAGGAGTACAGTGAAGTGAGAGGAGTACAGTGAAGGGAGAGGAGTACAGTGAAGGGAGAGGTGTACAGTGAAGGGAGAGGTGTACAGTGAAGGGAGAGGTGTACAGTGAAGGAAGAGGTGTACAGTGAAGGGAGAGGAGTACAGTGAAGGGAGAGGAGTACAGTGAAGGGAGAGGTGTACAGTGAAGGGAGAGGAGTACATCAAAGGAAGAGGAGTGCAGTGAAGGGAGTGGTGTACAGTGAAGTGAGAGGTGTACAGTGAAGGGAGAGGAGTACAGTGAAGGGAGATGTGTACAGTGAAGGGAGAGGAGTACTGTGAAGGGAGAGGAGTACAATGAAGGGAGAGGTTTACAGTGAAGGGAGAGGAGTACAATGAAGGGAGAGGTGTACAGTGAAGGGAGAGGAGTACAGTGAAGGGAGAGGTGTACAGTGAAGGGAGAGGAGTACAGTGAAGGGAGAGGAGTAGAGTGAAGGGAGAGGTGTGCAGTGAAGGGAGAGGTGTACAGTGAAGGGAGAGGAGTACAGTGAAGGGAGAGGTGTACAGTGAAGGGAGAGGTGAACAGCGAAGGGAGAGGTGTACAGTGAAGGAAGAGGAGTACAGTGAAGGGAGAGGAGTACAGTGAAAGGAGAGGTGTACATTGAAGGGAGAGGAGTACAGTGAAGGGAGAGGAGTACAGTGAAGGGAGAGGTGTACAGTGAAGGGAGAGGTGTACAGTGAAGGGAGAGGAGTACAGTGAAGGGAGAGGTGTACAGTGAAGGGAGAGATGTACAGTGAAGGGAGAGGTGTACAGTGAAGGGAGAGGTGTACAGTGAAGGGAGAGGAGTACAGTGAAGGGGGAGGAGTACAATGAAGGGAGAGGTGCACAGTGAAGGGAGAGGAGTACAATGAAGGGAGAGGTGTACAGTGAAGGGAGAGGTGTACAGTGAAGGGAGAGGAGTACAGTGAAGGGAGAGGTGTACAGTGAAGGGAGAGGAGTACAGTGAAGGGAGAGGAGTACAGTGAAGGGAGAGGAGTACAGTGAAGGGAGAGGTGTACAGTGAAGGGAGATGTGTACAGTGAAGGGAGAGGAGTACAGTGAAGGGAGATGTGTACAGTGAAGGGAGAGGTGTACAGTGAAGGGAGAGATGTACAGTGAAGGGAGAGGTGTACAGTGAAGGGAGAGTTGTACAGTGAAGGGAGAGGACTACAGTGAAGGGAGAGGTGTACAGTGAAGGGAGAGGTGTACAGTGAAGGGAGAGGTGTACAGTGAAGGGAGATGTGTACAGTGAAGGGAGAGGTGTACAGTGAAGGGAGAGGTGTACAGTGAAGGGAGAGGTGTACAGTGAAGGGAGAGATGTACAGTGAAGGGAGAGGAGTACAGTGAAGGGAGATGTGTACAGTGAAGGGAGATGTTTAAAGTGAAGGGAGAGGTGTACAGTGAAGGGAGAGGTGTACAGTGAAGGGAGAGGTGTACAGTGAAGGGAGAGGAGTACAGTGAAGGGAGAGGTGTACAGTGAAGGGAGAGTTGTACAGTGAAGGGAGAGGTGTACAGTGAAGGGAGAGTTGTACAGTGAAGGGAGAGGTGTACAGTGAAGGGAGAGGAGTACAGTGAAGGGAGAGGTGTACAGTGAAGGGAGAGGAGTACAGTGAAGGGAGATGTGTACAGTGAAGGGAGAGGTGTACAGTGAAGGGAGAGGTCTACATTGAAGGGAGAGGTCTACAGTGAAGGGAGATGTGTACAGTGAAGGGAGAGGTGTACAGTGAAGGGAGAGGTGTACAGTGAAGGGAGAGGTGTACAGTGAAGGGAGAGCTGTACAGTGAAGGGAGAGGAGTACAGTGAAGGGAGATGTGTACAGTGAAGGGAGATGTGTACAGTGAAGGGAGAGGTGTACAGTGAAGGGAGAGGTGTACAGTGAAGGGAGAGGTGTACCGTGAAGGGAGAGGAGTACAGTGAAGGGAGAGGTGTACAGTGAAGGGAGAGGAGTACAGTGAAGGGAGAGGAGTACAGTGAAGGGAGAGGTGTACAGTGAAGGGAGAGGTGTACAGTGAAGGGAGAGGAGTACAGTGAAGGGAGAGGAGTACAGTGAAGGGAGAGGAGAACAGTGAAGGGAGAGGAGTACAGTGAAGGGAGAGGAGTACAGTGAAGGGAGAGGAGTACAGTGAAGGGAGAGGAGTTCAGTGAAGGGAGAGGTGTACAGTGAAGGGAGAGGAGTACAATGAAGGGAGAGGTGCACAGTGAAGGGAGAGGAGTACAATGAAGGGAGAGGTGTACAGTGAAGGGAGAGGTGTACAGTGAAGGGAGAGGAGTACAGTGAAGGGAGAGGTGTACAGTGAAGGGAGAGGTGTACAGTGAAGGGAGAGGTGTACAGTGAAGGGGGAGGAGTACAGTGAAGGGAGAGGTGTACAGTGAAGGGAGAGGAGTACAGTGAAGGGAGAGGTGTACAGTGAAGTGACAGGAGCAAAGTGAAGGAGAGGTGTACAGTGAAGGGAGAGGCGTACAGTGAAGGGAGAGGAGTACAGTGAAGGGAGAGGTGTACAGTGAAGGGAGAGGAGTGCAGTGAAGGGAGAGGAGTACAGTGAAGGGAGATGTGTACAGTGAAGGGAGAGGTGTACAGTGAAGGGAGAGGTGTACAGTGAAGGGAGAGGTGTACAGTGAAGGGAGAGGTGTACAGTGAAGGAAGAGGTGTACAGTGAAGGGAGAGGTGTAGAGTGAAGGGAGAGGTGTAGAGTGAAGGGAGAGGAGTACAGTGAAGGGAGAGGTGTACAGTGAAGGGAGAGGAGTACAGTGAAGGGAGAGGAGTTCAGTGAAGGGAGAGGTGTACAGTGAAGGGAGAGGAGTACAGTGAAGGGAGAGGTGTACAGTGAAGGGAGAGGTGTACAGTGAAGGGAGAGGTGTACAGTGAAGGGAGAGGAGTACAGTGAAGGGAGAGGTGTACAGTGAAGGGAGAGGAGTACAGTGAAGGGAGAGGTGTACAGTGAAGGGAGAGGTGCACAGTGAAGGGAGAGGTGTACAGTGAAGGGAGAGGAGTACAGTGAAGGGAGAGGTGTACACTGAAGGGAGAGGAGTACAGTGAAGGGAGATGTGTACAGTGAAGAGAGAGGTGTACAGTGAAGGGAGAGGAGTACAGTGAAGGGAGAGGTGTACACTGAAGGGAGAGGAGTGCAGTGAAGGGCGAGGAGTACAGTGAAGGGAGAGGTGTACAGTGAAGAGAGAGGTGTACAGTGAAGGGAGATGTGTACAGTGAAGGGAGAGGTGTACAGTGAAGGGAGAGGAGTACAGTGAAGGGAGAGGAGTACAGTGAAGGGAGATGTGTACAATGAAGGGAGAGGAGTACAGTGAAGGTAGAGGTGTACAGTGAAGGTAGAGGTGTACAGTGAAGGGAGAGGTGTACAGTGAAGGGAGAGGTGTACAGTGAAGGGAGAGGAGTACAGTGAAGGGAGAGGAGTACAGTGAAGGGAGAGGTGTACAGTGAAGGGAGAGGTGTACAGTGAAGGGAGAGGTGTACAGCGAAGGGAGAGGAGTACAGTGAAGGGAGAGGTGTACAGTGAAGGGAGAGGTGTACAGTGAAGGGAGAGGAGTACAGTGAAGGGAGAGGTGTACAGTGAAGGGAGAGGAGTACAGTGAAGCGAGAGGTGTACAGTGAAAGCAGAGGTGTACAGTGAAGGGAGAGGAGTACAGTGAAGGGAGAGGAGTACAGTGAAGGGAGAGGAGTACAGTGAAGAGAGAGGTGTACAGTGAAGGGAGAGGTGTACAGTGAAGGGAGAGGTGTACAGTGAAGGGAGAGGAGTACAGTGAAGGGAGAGGAGTACAGTGAAGGGTGAGGAGTACAGTGAAAGGAGAGGTGTACAGTGAAGGGAGAGGTGTACAGTGAAGGGAGAGGAGTAGAGTGAAGAGAGAGGAGTACAGTGAAGGGAGAGGAGTACAGTGAAGGGAGAGGAGTACATTGAAGGGAGAGGAGTACAGTGAAGGGAGAGGAGTACAGTGAAGGGAGAGGTGTACAGTGAAGGGAGAGGAGTACAGTGAAGGGAGAGGTGTACAGTGAAGGGAGAGGTGTACAGTGAAGGGAGAGGAGTACAGTGAAAGGAGAGGTGTACAGTGAAGGGAGAGGAGTACAGTGAAGGGAGAGGTGTACAGTGAAGGGAGAGGTGTACAGTGAAGGGAGAGGTGTACAGTGAAGGGAGAGGAGTACATTGAAGGTAGAGGTGTACAGTGAAAGGAGAGGTGTACAGTGAGAGGAGAGGAGTACAGTGAAGGGAGAGGAGTACAGTGAAGGGAGAGTTGTATAGTGAAGAGAGAGGAGTACAGTGAAGGGAGTGGTGTACAGTGAAGGGAGAGGTGTACAGTGAAAGGAGAGGTGTACAGTGCAGGGAGCGTTGTACAGTGAAGGGAGAGGAGTACAGTGAAAGGAGAGAAGTACAGTGAAGGGAGAGGAGTACAGTGAAGGGAGTGGTGTACAGTGAAGGGAGAGGTGTACAGTGAAGGGAGAGGAGTACAGTGAAGGGAGAGGTGTACAGTGAAGGGAGAGGAGTACAGTGAAGGGAGAGGAGTAGAGTAAAGGGAGAGGTGTACAGTGAAGGGAGAGGTGTACAGTGAAGGGAGAGGTGTACAGTGAAGGGAGAGGTGTACAGTGAAGGGAGAGGTGTACAGTGAAGGGAGAGGAGTACAGTGAAGGGAGAGGTGTACAGTGAAGGTGTACAGTGAAACCAGTAAACTAAGACAAGAGTATATATAAACAAGGCGAAAATATATTTATAAACTCAGGGATATACCTGTTTATACACTGTATGAATGGAACCGCGTTTATGTGTTCAACCATAAATGTATTTTGATGCTTTGGCAACATAAGATGTACCTTATCATGCCAATAAAGCGATTTGTATTGTATTGTATTGTATTGAAAGGAGAGGTGTACAGTGAAGGGAGAGGAGTACAGTGAAAGGAGAGGTGTACAGTGAAGGAAGAGGTGAACAGTGAAGGGAGAGATGTACAGTGAAGGGAGAGGTGTACAGTGAAGGGAGAGGTGTACAGTGAAGGGAGAGGAGTACAGTGAAAGGAGAGGTGCACAGTGAAGGGAGAGGTGTACAGTGAAGGGAGAGGTGTACATTGAAGGGAGAGGAGTACAGTGAAGGGAGAGGAGTACAGTGAAGGGAGAGGAGTACAGTGAAGGGAGAGGTGTACAGTGAAGGGAGAGGTGTACAGTGAAGGGAGATGTGTACAGTGAAGGGAGAGGAGTACAATGAAGGGAGAGGTGTACAGTGAAGGGAGAGGAGTACAATGAAGGGAGAGGTGTACAGTGAAGGGAGAGGTGTACAGTGAAGGGAGAGGTGTACAGTGAAGGGAGAGGTGTACAGTGAAGGGAGAGGTGTACAGTGAAGGGAGAGATGTGCAGTGAAGGGAGAGGTGTACAGTGAAGGGAGAGGAGAACAGTGAAGGGAGAGGTGTACAGTGAAGGGAGAGGAGTACAGTGAAGGGAGAGGTGTACAGTGAAGGGAGAGGTGTACAGTGAAGGGAGAGGTGTAGAGTGAAGGGAGAGGTGTAGAGTGAAGGGAGAGGTGTCCCTTGAAGGGAGAGGAGTACAGTGAAGGGAGAGGAGTACAGTGAAGGGAGAGGTGTACAGTGAAGGGAGAGGTGTACAGTGAAGGGAGAGGTGTACAGTGAAGGGAGAGGTGTACAGTGAAGGGAGAGGTGTAGAGTGAAGGGAGAGGTGTACTGTGAAGGGAGAGGAGTGCAGTGAAGGGAGAGGAGTACAGTGAAGGGAGAGGTGTACAGTGAAGGGAGAGGTGTACAGTGAAGTGAGAGGTGTACAGTGAAGGGAGAGGAGTACAGTGAAGGGAGATGTGTACAGTGAAGGGAGAGGTGTACAGTGAAGGGAGAGGTGTACAGTGAAGGGAGAGGTGTACAGTGAAGGGAGAGGTGTACAGTGAAGGGAGAGGTGTACAGTGAAGGGAGAGATGTACAGTGAAGGGAGAGGTGTACAGTGAAGGGAGAGGAGAACAGTGAAGGGAGAGTTGTACAGTGAAGGGAGAGGTGTACAGTGAAGGGAGAGGTGTACAGTGAAGGGAGAGGTGTACAGTGAAGTGAGAGGTGTACAGTGAAGGTAGAGGAGTACAGTGAAGGGAGAGGAGTACAGTGAAGGGAGAGGAGTACAGTGAAGGGAGAGGTGTACAGTGAAGGGAGAGGTGTACAGTGAAGGGAGACGTGTACAGTGAAGGGAGAGGTGTACAGTGATGGGAGAGATGTACAGTGAAGGGAGAGTTGTACAGTGAAGGGAGAGGAGAACAGTGAAGGGAGAGGAGTACAGTGAAGGGAGAGGAGTACAGTGAAAGGAGAGGTGTACAGTGAAGGGAGAGGAGTACAGTGAAGCGAGAGGTGTACAGTGAAGGGAGAGGAGCAAAGTGAAGGAGAGGTGTACAGTGAAGGGAGAGGTGTACAGTGAAGGGAGAGGAGCAAAGTGAAGGAGAGGTGTACAGTGAAGGGAGAGGTGGACAGTGAAGGGAGAGGAGACCAGTGAAGAGAGATGTGTACAGTGAAGGGAGAGGTGTACAGTGAAGGGAGAGGTGTACAGTGAAGGGAGAGGAGTACAGTGAAGGGAGAGGTGTACAGTGAAGGGAGAGGTGTACAGTGAAGGGAGAGGTGTACAGTGAAGGGAGAGTTGTACAGTGAAGGGAGAGGTGTACAGTGAAGGGAGAGGTGTACAGTGAAGGGAGAGGAGTACAGTGAAGTGAGAGGAGTACAGTGAAGGGAGAGGTGTACAGTGAAGGGAGAGGTGTACAGTGAAGGGAGAGATGTATAGTGAAGGG
The DNA here is from genome assembly GCF_052327205.1 of Somniosus microcephalus. Lineage (NCBI taxonomy): Eukaryota > Metazoa > Chordata > Chondrichthyes > Squaliformes > Somniosidae > Somniosus > Somniosus microcephalus. Next base: position 387,021,865 of record NC_140988.1, on the reverse strand, counting down.
AGAGGTGTACAGTGAAGGGAGAGGAGTACAGTGAAGCGAGAGGAGTACAGTGAAGGGAGAGGTGTACAGTGAAGGGAGAGGTGTACAGTGAAGGGAGAGGTGTACATTGAAGGGAGAGGTGTCCAGTGAAGGGAGAGGAGTACAGTGAAGGGAGAGGTGTACAGTGAAGGGAGAGGTGTGCAGTGAAGGGAGAGGAGCAAAGTGAAGGAGAGGTGTACAGTGAAGGGAGAGGAGTACAGTGAAGGGAGAGGTGTACAGTGAAGGTGTACAGTGAAACCAGTAAACTAAGACAAGAGTATATATAAACAAGGCGAAAATATATTTATAAACTCAGGGATATACCTGTTTATACACTGTATGAATGGAACCGCGTTTATGTGTTCAACCATAAATGTATTTTGATGCTTTGGCAACATAAGATGTACCTTATCATGCCAATAAAGCGATTTGTATTGTATTGTATTGTATTGAAAGGAGAGGTGTACAGTGAAGGGAGAAGAGTACAGTGAAAGGAGAGGTGTACAGTGAAGGGAGAGGTGAACAGTGAAGGGAGAGATGTACAGTGAAGGGAGAGGTGTACAGTGAAGGGAGAGGTGTACAGTGAAGGGAGAGGAGTACAGTGAAAGGAGAGGTGCACAGTGAAGGGAGAGGTGTACAGTGAAGGGAGAGGTGTACATTGAAGGGAGAGGAGTACAGTGAAGGGAGAGGAGTACAGTGAAGGGAGAGGAGTACAGTGAAGGGAGAGGTGTACAGTGAAGGGAGAGGTGTACAGTGAAGGGAGATGTGTACAGTGAAGGGAGAGGAGTACAATGAAGGGAGAGGTGTACAGTGAAGGGAGAGGAGTACAATGAAGGGAGAGGTGTACAGTGAAGGGAGAGGTGTACAGTGAGGGGAGAGGTGTACAGTGAAGGGAGAGGTGTACAGTGAAGGGAGAGGTGTACAGTGAAGGGAGAGATGTGCAGTGAAGGGAGAGGTGTACAGTGAAGGGAGAGGAGAACAGTGAAGGGAGAGGTGTACAGTGAAGGGAGAGGAGTACAGTGAAGGAAGAGGTGTACAGTGAAGGGAGAGGTGTACAGTGAAGGGAGAGGTGTAGAGTGAAGGGAGAGGTGTAGAGTGAAGGGAGAGGTGTCCCTTGAAGGGAGAGGAGTACAGTGAAGGGAGAGGAGTACAGTGAAGGGAGAGGTGTACAGTGAAGGGAGAGGTGTACAGTGAAGGGAGAGGTGTACAGTGAAGGGAGAGGTGTACAGTGAAGGGAGAGGTGTAGAGTGAAGGGAGAGGTGTACTGTGAAGGGAGAGGAGTGCAGTGAAGGGAGAGGAGTACAGTGAAGGGAGAGGTGTACAGTGAAGGGAGAGGTGTACAGTGAAGTGAGAGGTGTACAGTGAAGGGAGAGGAGTACAGTGAAGGGAGATGTGTACAGTGAAGGGAGAGGTGTACAGTGAAGGGAGAGGTGTACAGTGAAGGGAGAGGTGTACAGTGAAGGGAGAGGTGTACAGTGAAGGGAGAGGTGTACAGTGAAGGGAGAGATGTACAGTGAAGGGAGAGGTGTACAGTGAAGGGAGAGGAGAACAGTGAAGGGAGAGTTGTACAGTGAAGGGAGAGGTGTACAGTGAAGTGAGAGGTGTACAGTGAAGGTAGAGGAGTACAGTGAAGGGAGAGGAGTACAGTGAAGGGAGAGGAGTACAGTGAAGGGAGAGGAGTACAGTGAAGGGAGAGGTGTACAGTGAAGGGAGAGGTGTACAGTGAACGAGACGTGTACAGTGAAGGGAGAGGTGTACAGTGATGGGAGAGATGTACAGTGAAGGGAGAGTTGTACAGTGAAGGGAGAGGAGAACAGTGAAGGGAGAGGAGTACAGTGAAGGGAGAGGAGTACAGTGAAAGGAGAGGTGTACAGTGAAGGGAGAGGAGTACAGTGAAGCGAGAGGTGTACAGTGAAGGGAGAGGAGCAAAGTGAAGGAGAGGTGTACAGTGAAGGGAGAGGTGTACAGTGAAGGGAGAGGAGCAAAGTGAAGGAGAGGTGTACAGTGAAGGGAGAGGTGGACAGTGAAGGGAGAGGAGACCAGTGAAGAGAGATGTGTACAGTGAAGGGAGAGGTGTACAGTGAAGGGAGAGGTGTACAGTGAAGGGAGAGGAGTACAGTGAAGGGAGAGGTGTACAGTGAAGGGAGAGGTGTACAGTGAAGGGAGAGGTGTACAGTGAAGGGAGAGTTGTACAGTGAAGGGAGAGGTGTACAGTGAAGGGAGAGGTGTACAGTGAAGGGAGAGGAGTACAGTGAAGCGAGAGGAGTACAGTGAAGGGAGAGGTGTACAGTGAAGGGAGAGGTGTACAGTGAAGGGAGAGATGTATAGTGAAGGGAGAGGTGTACAGTGAAGGGAGAGGAGTACAGTGAAGCGAGAGGAGTACAGTGAAGGGAGAGGTGTACAGTGAAGGGAGAGGTGTACAGTGAAGGGAGAGGTGTACATTGAAGGGAGAGGTGTCCAGTGAAGGGAGAGGAGTACAGTGAAGGGAGAGGTGTACAGTGAAGGGAGAGGTGTGCAGTGAAGGGAGAGGAGCAAAGTGAAGGAGAGGTGTACAGTGAAGGGAGAGGTGTACAGTGAAGGGAGAGGTGTACAGTGAAGGGAGATGTGAACAATGAAGGGATAGGAGGACAGTGAAGGGAGAGGAGTGACAGTGAAGGGAGCAGAGTACAGTGAAGGGAGAGGTGTACAGTGAAGGGAGAGGTGTACAGTGAAGGGAGAGGTGTACAGTGAAGGGAGAGGAGTACAGTGAAGGGAGAGGAGTACAGTGAAGGGAGAGGAGTACAGTGAAGGGAGAGGAGTACAGTGAAGGGAGAGGTGTACAGTGAAGGGAGAGGTGTACAGTGAAGGGAGAGGTGTACATTGACGGGAGAGGAGTACAGTGAAGGGAGAGGAGTACAGTGAAGGGAGTGGTGTACAGTGAAGTGAGGGGTGTACAGTGAAGGGAGAGGAGTACAGTGAAGGGAGAGGTGTACAGTGAAGGGAGATGTGTACAGTGAAGGGAGAGGTGTACAGTGAAGGGAGCGGTGTAGAGTGAAGGGAGAGGTGTACAGTGAAGGGAGAAGTGTACAGTGAAGGGAGAGGAATACAGTGAAGGGAGAGGTGTACAGTGAAGGGAGAGGAGTACAGTGAATGTAGAGGTGCACAGTGAAGGGAGAGGTGTACAGTGAAGGGAGAGGTGTACAGTGAAGGGAGAGGAGTACAGTGAAAGGAGAGGTGTACAGTGAAGGGAGAGGAGTACAGTGAAGGGAGAGGTGTACAGTGAAGGGAGAGGAGTACAGTGAAGGGAGAGGAGTAGAGTGAAGGGAGAGGTGTACAGTGAAGGGAGAGGTGTACAGTGAAGGGAGAGGAGTACAGTGAAGGGAGAGGTGTACAGTGAAAGGAGAGGTGTACAGTGAAGGGAGAGGTGTACAGTGAAGGGAGAGGAGTACAGTGAAAGGAGAGAAGTACAGTGAAGGGAGAGGAGTACAGTGAAGGGAGAGGTGTACAGTGAAGGGAGAGGTGTACAGTGAAGGGAGAGGAGTACAGTGAAGGGAGAGGTGTACAGTGAAGGGAGAGGAGTACAGTGAAGGGAGAGGAGCAGAGTGAAGGGAGAGGTGTACAGTGAAGGGAGAGGTGTACAGTGAAGGGAGAGGAGTACAGTGAAGGGAGAGGTGTACAGTGAAGGGAGAGGTGTACAGTGAAGGGAGAGGTGTACATTGAAGGGAGAGGTGTACAGTGAAGTGACAGGAGCAAAGTGAAGGAGAGGTGTACAGTGAAGGGAGAGGCGTACAGTGAAGGGAGAGGAGTACAGTGAAAGGAGAGGTGTACAGTGAAGGGAGAGGAGTGCAGTGAAGGGAGAGGAGTACAGTGAAGGGAGATGTGTACAATGAAGGGAGAGGTGTACAGTGAAGGGAGAGGTGTACAGTGAAGGGAGAGGTGTACAGTGAAGGGAGAGGTGTACAGTGAAGGAAGAGGTGTACAGTGAAGGGAGAGGTGTAGAGTGAAGGGAGAGGTGTAGAGTGAAGGGAGAGGAGTACAGTGAAGGGAGAGGTGTACAGTGAAGGGAGAGGAGTACAGTGAAGGGAGAGGAGTACAGTGAAGGGAGAGGTGTACAGTGAAGGGAGAGGAGTACAGTGAAGGGAGAGGTGTACAGTGAAGGGAGAGGTGTACAGTGAAGGGAGAGGTGTACAGTGAAGGGAGAGGAGTACAGTGAAGGGAGAGGTGTACAGTGAAGGGAGAGGAGTACAGTGAAGGGAGAGGTGTACAGTGAAGGGAGAGGTGTACAGTGAAGGGAGAGGTGTACAGTGAAGGGAGAGGAGTACAGTGAAGGGAGAGGTGTACAGTGAAGGGAGAGGAGTACAGTGAAGGGAGAGGTGTACAGTGAAGAGAGAGGTGTACAGTGAAGGGAGATGTGTACAGTTAAGGGAGAGGTGTACAGTGAAGGGAGAGGAGTACAGTGAAGGGAGAGGAGTACAGTGAAGGGAGATGTGCACAATGAAGGGAGAGGTGTACAGTGAAGGTAGAGTTGTACAGTGAAGGTAGAGGTGTACAGTGAAGGGAGAGGTGTGCAGTGAAGGGAGAGGTGTACAGTGAAGGGAGAGGAGTACAGTGAAGGGAGAGGAGTACAGTGAAGGGAGAGGTGTACAGTGAAGGGAGAGGTGTACAGTGAAGGGAGAGGTGTACAGCGAAGGGAGAGGAGTACAGTGAAGGGAGAGGTGTACAGTGAAGGGAGAGGTGTACAGTGAAGGGAGAGGAATACAGTGAAGGGAGAGGTGTACAGCGAAGGGAGAGGAGTACAGTGAAGGGAGAGGTGTACAGTGAAGGGAGAGGAGTACAGTGAAGCGAGAGGTGTACAGTGAAAGCAGAGGTGTACAGTGAAGGGAGAGGAGTACAGTGAAGGGAGAGGAGTACAGTGAAGGGAGAGGAGTACAGTGAAGAGAGAGGTGTACAGTGAAGGGAGAGGTGTACAGTGAAGGGAGAGGTGTACAGTGAAGGGAGAGGAGTACAGTGAAGGGAGAGGAGTACAGTGAAGGGAGAGGAGTACAGTGAAAGGAGAGGTGTACAGTGAAGGGAGAGGTGTACAGTGAAGGGAGAGGAGTACAGTGAAGAGAGAGGAGTACAGTGAAGGGAGAGGAGTACAGTGAAGGGAGAGGAGTACATTGAAGGGAGAGGAGTACAGTGAAGGGAGAGGAGTACAGTGAAGGGAGAGGTGTACAGTGAAGGGAGAGGAGTACAGTGAAGGGAGAGGTGTACAGTGAAGGGAGAGGTGTACAGTGAAGTGAGAGGAGTACAGTGAAAGGAGAGGTGTACAGTGAAGGGAGAGGAGTACAGTGAAGGGAGAGGTGTACAGTGAAGGGAGAGGTGTACAGTGAAGGGAGAGGTGTACAGTGAAGGGAGAGGAGTACAGTGAAGGGAGAGGTGTACAGTGAAAGGAGAGGTGTACAGTGAGGGGAGAGGAGTACAGTGAAGGGAGAGGAGTACAGTGAAGGGAGAGTTGTATAGTGAAGAGAGAGGAGTACAGTGAAGGGAGTGGTGTACAGTGAAGGGAGAGGTGTACAGTGAAAGGAGAGGTGTACAGTGCAGGGAGAGGTGTACAGTGAAGGGAGAGGAGTACAGTGAAAGGAGAGAAGTACAGTGAAGGGAGAGGAGTACAGTGAAGGGAGTGGTGTACAGTGAAGGGAGAGGTGTACAGTGAAGGGAGAGGAGTACAGTGAAGGGAGAGGTGTACAGTGAAGGGAGAGGAGTACAGTGAAGGGAGAGGAGTAGAGTAAAGGGAGAGGTGTACAGTGAAGGGAGAGGTGTACAGTGAAGGGAGAGGTGTACAGTGAAGGGAGAGGTGTACAGTGAAGGGAGAGGTGTACATTGAAGGGAGAGGAGTACAGTGAAGGGAGAGGTGTACAGTGAAGGTGTACAGTGAAACCAGTAAACTAAGACAAGAGTATATATAAACAAGGCGAAAATATATTTATAAACTCAGGGATATACCTGTTTATACACTGTATGAATGGAACCGCGTTTATGTGTTCAACCATAAATGTATTTTGATGCTTTGGCAACATAAGATGTACCTTATCATGCCAATAAAGCGATTTGTATTGTATTGTATTGTATTGAAAGGAGAGGTGTACAGTGAAGGGAGAGGAGTACAGTGAAAGGAGAGGTGTACAGTGAAGGGAGAGGTGTACAGTGAAGGGAGAGTTGTACAGTGAAGGGAGAGGTGTACAGTGAAGGGAGAGGTGTACAGTGAAGGGAGAGGAGTACAGTGAAAGGAGAGGTGCACAGTGAAGGGAGAGGTGTACAGTGAAGGGAGAGGTGTACATTGAAGGGAGAGGAGTACAGTGAAGGGAGAGGAGTACAGTGAAGGGAGAGGAGTACAGTGAAGGGAGAGGTGTACAGTGAAGGGAGAGGAGTACAGTGAAGGGAGAGGAGTACAATGAAGGGAGAGGTGTACAGTGAAGGGAGAGGTGTACAGTGAAGGGAGAGGTGTACAGTGAAGGGAGAGATGTACAGTGAAGGGAGAGGTGTACAGTGAAGGGAGAGGTGTACAGTGAAGGGAGAGGAGTACAGTGAAAGGAGAGGTGCACAGTGAAGGGAGAGGTGTACAGTGAAGGGAGAGGTGTACATTGAAGGGAGAGGAGTACAGTGAAGGGAGAGGAGTACAGTGAAGGGAGAGGAGTACAGTGAAGGGAGAGGTGTACAGTGAAGGGAGAGGAGTACAATGAAGGGAGAGGTGTACAGTGAAGGGAGAGGAGTACAGTGAAGTGAGAGGTGTACAGTGAAGGGAGAGGTGTACAGTGAAGGGAGAGGTGTACAGTGAAGGGAGAGGTGTACAGTGAAGGGAGAGGTGTACAGTGAAGGGAGAGATGTACAGTGAAGGGAGAGGTGTACAGTGAAGGGAGAGGAGAACAGTGAAGGGAGAGGTGTACAGTGAAGGGAGAGGAGTACAGTGAAGGGAGAGGTGTACAGTGAAGGGAGAGGTGTACAGTGAAGGGAGAGGAGTACAGTGAAGGGAGAGGAGTACAGTGAAGGGAGAGGTGTACAGTGAAGGGAGAGGTGTACAGTGAAGGGAGAGGTGTACAGTGAAGGGAGAGGTGTAGAGTGAAGGGAGATGTGTACTGTGAAGGGAGAGGAGTACAGTGAAGGGAGAGGAGTACAGTGAAGGGAGAGGTGTACAGTGAAGGGAGAGGTGTACAGTGAAGGGAGAGGTGTACAGTGAAGGGAGAGGAGTACAGTGAAGGGAGATGTGTACAGTGAAGGGAGAGGTGTACAGTGAAGGGAGAGGTGTACAGTGAAGGGAGAGGTGTACAGTGAAGGGAGAGGTGTACAGTGAAGGGAGAGGTGTACAGTGAAGGGAGAGCTGTACAGTGAAGGGAGAGGTGTACAGTGAAGGGAGAGGAGAACAGTGAAGGGAGAGTTGTACAGTGAAGGGAGAGGTGTACAGTGAAGGGAGAGGTGTACAGTGAAGGGAGAGGTGTACAGTGAAGTGAGAGGTGTACAGTGAAGGTAGAGGAGTACAGTGAAGGGAGAGGAGTACAGTGAAAGGAGAGGTGTACAGTGAAGGGAGAGGTGTACAGTGAAGGGAGAGTTGTACAGTGAAGGGAGAGGTGTACAGTGAAGGGAGAGGTGTACAGTGAAGGGAGAGGAGTACAGTGAAAGGAGAGGTGCACAGTGAAGGGAGAGGTGTACAGTGAAGGGAGAGGTGTACATTGAAGGGAGAGGAGTACAGTGAAGGGAGAGGAGTACAGTGAAGGGAGAGGAGTACAGTGAAGGGAGAGGTGTACTGTGAAGGGAGAGGTGTACAGTGAAGGGAGAGGAGTACAGTGAAGGGAGAGGAGTACAATGAAGGGAGAGGTGTACAGTGAAGGGAGAGGTGTACAGTGAAGGGAGAGGTGTACAGTGAAGGGAGAGGAGTACAGTGAAAGGAGAGGTGCACAGTGAAGGGAGAGGTGTACAGTGAAGGGAGAGGTGTACATTGAAGGGAGAGGAGTACAGTGAAGGGAGAGGAGTACAGTGAAGGGAGAGGAGTACAGTGAAGGGAGAGGTGTACAGTGAAGGGAGAGGTGTACAGTGAAGGGAGATGTGTACAGTGAAGGGAGAGGAGTACAATGAAGGGAGAGGTGTACAGTGAAGGGAGAGGAGTACAGTGAAGGGAGAGGTGTACAGTGAAGGGAGAGGTGTACAGTGAAGGGAGAGGTGTACAGTGAAGGGAGAGGTGTACAGTGAAGGGAGAGGTGTACAGTGATGGGAGAGATGTACAGTGAAGGGAGAGTTGTACAGTGAAGGGAGAGGAGAACAGTGAAGGGAGAGGAGTACAGTGAAGCGAGAGGTGTACAGTGAAGGGAGAGGAGCAAAGTGAAGGAGAGGTGTACAGTGAAGGGAGAGGTGTACAGTGAAGGGAGAGGAGCAAAGTGAAGGAGAGGTGTACAGTGAAGGGAGAGGTGGGCAGTGAAGGGAGAGGAGACCAGTGAAGAGAGATGTGTACAGTGAAGGGAGAGGTGTACAGTGAAGGGAGAGGTGTACAGTGAAGGGAGAGGAGTACAGTGAAGGGAGAGGTGTACAGTGAAGGGAGAGGTGTACAGTGAAGGGAGAGGTGTACAGTGAAGGGAGAGGTGTACAGTGAAGGGAGAGGAGTACAGTGAAGCGAGAGCAGTACAGTGAAGGGAGAGGTGTACAGTGAAGGGAGAGGTGTACAGTGAAGGGAGAGATGTATAGTGAAGGGAGAGGTGTACAGTGAAGGGAGAGGAGTACAGTGAAGCGAGAGGAGTACATTGAAGGGAGAGGTGTACAGTGAAGGGAGAGGTGTACAGTGAAGGGAGAGGTGTACATTGAAGGGAGAGGTGTCCAGTGAAGGGAGAGGAGTACAGTGAAGGGAGAGGTGTACAGTGAAGGGAGAGGTGTGCAGTGAAGGGAGAGGAGCAAAGTGAAGGAGAGGTGTACAGTGAAGGGAGAGGTGTACAGTGAAGGGAGAGGTGTACAGTGAAGGGAGATGTGAACAATGAAGGGATAGGAGGACAGTGAAGGGAGAGGAGTGACAGTGAAGGGAGCAGAGTACAGTGAAGGGAGAGGTGTACAGTGAAGGGAGAGGTGTACAGTGAAGGGAGAGGAGTACAGTGAAGGGAGAGGAGTACAGTGAAGGGAGAGGAGTACAGTGAAGGGAGAGGAGTACAGTGAAGGGAGAGGTGTACAGTGAAGGGAGAGGTGTACAGTGAAGGGAGAGGTGTACATTGACGGGAGAGGAGTACAGTGAAGGGAGAGGAGTACAGTGAAGGGAGTGGTGTACAGTGAAGTGAGGGGTGTACAGTGAAGGGAGAGGAGTACAGTGAAGGGAGAGGTGTACAGTGAAGGGAGATGTGTACAGTGAAGGGAGAGGTGTACAGTGAAGGGAGCGGTGTAGAGTGAAGGGAGAGGTGTACAGTGAAGGGAGAAGTGTACAGTGAAGGGAGAGGAATACAGTGAAGGGAGAGGTGTACAGTGAAGGGAGAGGAGTACAGTGAAGGGAGAGGTGCACAGTGAAGGGAGAGGTGTACAGTGAAGGGAGAGGTGTACAGTGAAGGGAGAGGAGTACAGTGAAAGGAGAGGTGTACAGTGAAGGGAGAGGAGTACAGTGAAGGGAGAGGTGTACAGTGAAGGGAGAGGAGTACAGTGAAGGGAGAGGAGTAGAGTGAAGGGAGAGGTGTACAGTGAAGGGAGAGGTGTACAGTGAAGGGAGAGGAGTACAGTGAAGGGAGAGGTGTACAGTGAAAGGAGAGGTGTACAGTGAAGGGAGAGGTGTACAGTGAAGGGAGAGGAGTACAGTGAAAGGAGAGAAGTACAGTGAAGGGAGAGGAGTACAGTGAAGGGAGAGGTGTACAGTGAAGGGAGAGGTGTACAGTGAAGGGAGAGGAGTACAGTGAAGGGAGAGGTGTACAGTGAAGGGAGAGGAGTACAGTGAAGGGAGAGGAGCAGAGTGAAGGGAGAGGTGTACAGTGAAGGGAGAGGTGTACAGTGAAGGGAGAGGAGTACAGTGAAGGGAGAGGTGTACAGTGAAGGGAGAGGTGTACAGTGAAGGGAGAGGTGTACAGTGAAGGGAGAGGTGTACAGTGAAGGGAGAGGTGTACAGTGAAGGGAGAGGTGTACAGTGAAGGGAGAGGTGTACAGTGATGGGAGAGATGTACAGTGAAGGGAGAGTTGTACAGTGAAGGGAGAGGAGAACAGTGAAGGGAGAGGAGTACAGTGAAGCGAGAGGTGTACAGTGAAGGGAGAGGAGCAAAGTGAAGGAGAGGTGTACAGTGAAGGGAGAGGTGTACAGTGAAGGGAGAGGAGCAAAGTGAAGGAGAGGTGTACAGTGAAGGGAGAGGTGGGCAGTGAAGGGAGAGGAGACCAGTGAAGAGAGATGTGTACAGTGAAGGGAGAGGTGTACAGTGAAGGGAGAGGTGTACAGTGAAGGGAGAGGAGTACAGTGAAGGGAGAGGTGTACAGTGAAGGGAGAGGTGTACAGTGAAGGGAGAGGTGTACAGTGAAGGGAGAGTTGTACAGTGAAGGGAGAGGTGTACAGTGAAGGGAGAGGTGTACAGTGAAGGGAGAGGAGTACAGTGAAGCGAGAGGAGTACAGTGAAGGGAGAGGTGTACAGTGAAGGGAGAGGTGTACAGTGAAGGGAGAGATGTATAGTGAAGGGAGAGGTGTACAGTGAAGGGAGAGGAGTACAGTGAAGCGAGAGGAGTACAGTGAAGGGAGAGGTGTACAGTGAAGGGAGAGGTGTACAGTGAAGGGAGAGGTGTACATTGAAGGGAGAGGTGTCCAGTGAAGGGAGAGGAGTACAGTGAAGGGAGAGGTGTACAGTGAAGGGAGAGGTGTGCAGTGAAGGGAGAGGAGCAAAGTGAAGGAGAGGTGTACAGTGAAGGGAGAGGTGTACAGTGAAGGGAGAGGTGTACAGTGAAGGGAGATGTGAACAATGAAGGGATAGGAGGACAGTGAAGGGAGAGGAGTGACAGTGAAGGGAGCAGAGTACAGTGAAGGGAGAGGTGTACAGTGAAGGGAGAGGTGTACAGTGAAGGGAGAGGTGTACAGTGAAGGGAGAGGAGTACAGTGAAGGGAGAGGAGTACAGTGAAGGGAGAGGAGTACAGTGAAGGGAGAGGAGTACAGTGAAGGGAGAGGTGTACAGTGAAGGGAGAGGTGTACAGTGAAGGGAGAGGTGTACATTGACGGGAGAGGAGTACAGTGAAGGGAGAGGAGTACAGTGAAGGGAGTGGTGTACAGTGAAGTGAGGGGTGTACAGTGAAGGGAGAGGAGTACAGTGAAGGGAGAGGTGTACAGTGAAGGGAGATGTGTACAGTGAAGGGAGAGGTGTACAGTGAAGGGAGCGGTGTAGAGTGAAGGGAGAGGTGTACAGTGAAGGGAGAAGTGTACAGTGAAGGGAGAGGAATACAGTGAAGGGAGAGGTGTACAGTGAAGGGAGAGGAGTACAGTGAAGGGAGAGGTGCACAGTGAAGGGAGAGGTGTACAGTGAAGGGAGAGGTGTACAGTGAAGGGAGAGGAGTACAGTGAAAGGAGAGGTGTACAGTGAAGGGAGAGGAGTACAGTGAAGGGAGAGGTGTACAGTGAAGGGAGAGGAGTACAGTGAAGGGAGAGGAGTAGAGTGAAGGGAGAGGTGTACAGTGAAGGGAGAGGTGTACAGTGAAGGGAGAGGAGTACAGTGAAGGGAGAGGTGTACAGTGAAAGGAGAGGTGTACAGTGAAGGGAGAGGTGTACAGTGAAGGGAGAGGAGTACAGTGAAAGGAGAGAAGTACAGTGAAGGGAGAGGAGTACAGTGAAGGGAGAGGTGTACAGTGAAGGGAGAGGTGTACAGTGAAGGGAGAGGAGTACAGTGAAGGGAGAGGTGTACAGTGAAGGGAGAGGAGTAAAGTGAAGGGAGAGGAGCAGAGTGAAGGGAGAGGTGTACAGTGAAGGGAGAGGTGTACAGTGAAGGGAGAGGAGTACAGTGAAGGGAGAGGTGTACAGTGAAGGGAGAGGTGTACAGTGAAGGGAGAGGTGTACATTGAAGGGAGAGGAGTACAGTGAAGGGAGAGGTGTACAGTGAAGTGACAGGAGCAAAGTGAAGGAGAGGTGTACAGTGAAGGGAGAGGCGTACAGTGAAGGGAGAGGAGTACAGTGAAGGGAGAGGTGTACAGTGAAGGGAGAGGAGTGCAGTGAAGGGAGAGGAGTACAGTGAAGGGAGATGTGTACAGTGAAGGGAGAGGTGTACAGTGAAGGGAGAGGTGTACAGTGAAGGGAGAGGTGTACAGTGAAGGGAGAGGTGTACAGTGAAGGAAGAGGTGTACAGTGAAGGGAGAGGTGTAGAGTGAAGGGAGAGGTGTAGAGTGAAGGGAGAGGAGTACAGTGAAGGGAGAGGTGTAGAGTGAAGGGAGAGGAGTACAGTGAAGGGAGAGGAGTACAGTGAAGGGAGAGGTGTACAGTGAAGGGAGAGGAGTACAGTGAAGGGAGAGGTGTACAGTGAAGGGAGAGGTGTACAGTGAAGGGAGAGGTGTACAGTGAAGGGAGAGGAGTACAGTGAAGGGAGAGGTGTACAGTGAAGGGAGAGGAGTACAGTGAAGGGAGAGGTGTACAGTGAAGGGAGAGGTGTACAGTGAAGGGAGAGGTGTACAGTGAAGGGAGAGGAGTACAGTGAAGGGAGAGGTGTACAGTGAAGGGAGAGGAGTACAGTGAAGGGAGAGGTGTACAGTGAAGAGAGAGGTGTACAGTGAAGGGAGATGTGTACAGTGAAGGGAGAGGTGTACAGTGAAGGGAGAGGAGTACAGTGAAGGGAGAGGAGTACAGTGAAGGGAGATGTGCACAATGAATGGAGAGGTGTACAGTGAAGGTAGAGTTGTACAGTGAAGGTAGAGGTGTACAGTGAAGGGAGAGGTGTGCAGTGAAGGGAGAGGTGTACAGTGAAGGGAGAGGAGTACAGTGAAGGGAGAGGAGTACAGTGAAGGGAGAGGTGTACAGTGAAGGGAGAGGTGTACAGTGAAGGGAGAGGTGTACAGCGAAGGGAGAGGAGTACAGTGAAGGGAGAGGTGTACAGTGAAGGGAGAGGTGTACAGTGAAGGGAGAGGAATACAGTGAAGGGAGAGGTGTACAGCGAAGGGAGAGGAGTACAGTGAAGGGAGAGGTGTACAGTGAAGGGAGAGGAGTACAGTGAAGCGAGAGGTGTACAGTGAAAGCAGAGGTGTACAGTGAAGGGAGAGGAGTACAGTGAAGGGAGAGGAGTACAGTGAAGGGAGAGGAGTACAGTGAAGAGAGAGGTGTACAGTGAAGGGAGAGGTGTACAGTGAAGGGAGAGGTGTACAGTGAAGGGAGAGGAGTACAGTGAAGGGAGAGGAGTACAGTGAAGGGAGAGGAGTACAGTGAAAGGAGAGGTGTACAGTGAAGGGAGAGGTGTACAGTGAAGGGAGAGGAGTACAGTGAAGAGAGAGGAGTACAGTGAAGGGAGAGGAGTACAGTGAAGGGAGAGGAGTACATTGAAGGGAGAGGAGTACAGTGAAGGGAGAGGAGTACAGTGAAGGGAGAGGTGTACAGTGAAGGGAGAGGAGTACAGTGAAGGGAGAGGTGTACAGTGAAGGGAGAGGTGTACAGTGAAGGGAGAGGAGTACAGTGAAAGGAGAGGTGTACAGTGAAGGGAGAGGAGTACAGTGAAGGGAGTGGTGTACAGTGAAGGGAGAGGTGTACAGTGAAGGGAGAGGTGTACAGTGAAGGGAGAGGAGTACAGTGAAGGGAGAGGTGTACAGTGAAAGGAGAGGTGTACAGTGAGGGGAGAGGAGTACAGTGAAGGGAGAGGAGTACAGTGAAGGGAGAGTTGTATAGTGAAGAGAGAGGAGTACAGTGAAGGGAGTGGTGTACAGTGAAGGGAGAGGTGTACAGTGAAAGGAGAGGTGTACAGTGCAGGGAGAGGTGTACAGTGAAGGGAGAGGAGTACAGTGAAAGGAGAGAAGTACAGTGAAGGGAGAGGAGTACAGTGAAGGGAGTGGTGTACAGTGAAGGGAGAGGTGTACAGTGAAGGGAGAGGAGTACAGTGAAGGGAGAGGTGTACAGTGAAGGGAGAGGAGTACAGTGAAGGGAGAGGAGTAGAGTAAAGGGAGAGGTGTACAGTGAAGGGAGAGGTGTACAGTGAAGGGAGAGGTGTACAGTGAAGGGAGAGGTGTACAGTGAAGGGAGAGGTGTACATTGAAGGGAGAGGAGTACAGTGAAGGGAGAGGTGTACAGTGAAGGTGTACAGTGAAACCAGTAAACTAAGACAAGAGTATATATAAACAAGGCGAAAATATATTTATAAACTCAGGGATATACCTGTTTATACACTGTATGAATGGAACCGCGTTTATGTGTTCAACCATAAATGTATATTGATGCTTTGGCAACATAAGATGTACCTTATCATGCCAATAAAGCGATTTGTATTGTATTGTATTGTATTGAAAGGAGAGGTGTACAGTGAAGGGAGAGGAGTACAGTGAAAGGAGAGGTGTACAGTGAAGGGAGAGGTGTACAGTGAAGGGAGAGTTGTACAGTGAAGGAAGAGGTGTACAGTGAAGGGAGAGGTGTACAGTGAAGGGAGAGGAGTACAGTGAAAGGAGAGGTGCACAGTGAAGGGAGAGGTGTACAGTGAAGGGAGAGGTGTACATTGAAGGGAGAGGAGTACAGTGAAGGGAGAGGAGTACAGTGAAGGGAGAGGAGTACAGTGAAGGGAGAGGTGTACAGTGAAGGGAGAGGTGTACAGTGAAGGGAGAGGAGTACAGTGAAGGGAGAGGAGTACAATGAAGGGAGAGGTGTACAGTGAAGGGAGAGGTGTACAGTGAAGGGAGAGGTGTACAGTGAAGGGAGAGATGTACAGTGAAGGGAGAGGTGTACAGTGAAGGGAGAGGTGTACAGTGAAGGGAGAGGAGTACAGTGAAAGGAGAGGTGCACAGTGAAGGGAGAGGTGTACAGTGAAGGGAGAGGTGTACATTGAAGGGAGAGGAGTACAGTGAAGGGAGAGGAGTACAGTGAAGGGAGAGGAGTACAGTGAAGGGAGAGGTGTACAGTGAAGGGAGAGGAGTACAATGAAGGGAGAGGTGTACAGTGAAGGGAGAGGAGTACAGTGAAGTGAGAGGTGTACAGTGAAGTGAGAGGTGTACAGTGAAGGGAGAGGTGTACAGTGAAGGGAGAGGTGTACAGTGAAGGGAGAGGTGTACAGTGAAGGGAGAGGTGTACAGTGAAGGGAGAGATGTACAGTGAAGGGAGAGGTGTACAGTGAAGGGAGAGGAGAACAGTGAAGGGAGAGGTGTACAGTGAAGGGAGAGGAGTACAGTGAAGGGAGAGGTGTACAGTGAAGGGAGAGGTGTACAGTGAAGGGAGAGGAGTACAGTGAAGGGAGAGGAGTACAGTGAAGGGAGAGATGTACAGTGAAGGGAGAGGTGTACAGTGAAGGGAGAGGTGTACAGTGAAGGGAGAGGTGTACAGTGAAGGGAGAGGTGTAGAGTGAAGGGAGAGGTGTACTGTGAAGGGAGAGGAGTACAGTGAAGGGAGAGGAGTACAGTGAAGGGAGAGGTGTACAGTGAAGGGAGAGGTGTACAGTGAAGGGAGAGGTGTACAGTGAAGGGAGAGGAGTACAGTGAAGGGAGATGTGTACAGTGAAGGGAGAGGTGTACAGTGAAGGGAGAGGTGTACAGTGAAGGTAGAGGAGTACAGTGAAGGGAGAGGAGTACAGTGAAAGGAGAGGTGTACAGTGAAGGGAGAGGTGTACAGTGAAGGGAGAGTTGTACAGTGAAGGGAGAGGTGTACAGTGAAGGGAGAGGTGTACAGTGAAGGGAGAGGAGTACAGTGAAAGGAGAGGTGCACAGTGAAGGGAGAGGTGTACAGTGAAGGGAGAGGTGTACATTGAAGGGAGAGGAGTACAGTGAAGGGAGAGGAGTACAGTGAAGGGAGAGGAGTACAGTGAAGGGAGAGGTGTACAGTGAAGGGAGAGGTGTACAGAGAAGGGAGAGGAGTACAGTGAAGGGAGAGGAGTACAATGAAGGGAGAGGTGTACAGTGAAGGGAGAGGTGTACAGTGAAGGGAGAGGTGTACAGTGAAGGGAGAGGAGTACAGTGAAAGGAGAGGTGCACAGTGAAGGGAGAGGTGTACAGTGAAGGGAGAGGTGTACATTGAAGGGAGAGGAGTACAGTGAAGGGAGAGGAGTACAGTGAAGGGAGAGGAGTACAGTGAAGGGAGAGGTGTACAGTGAAGGGAGAGGTGTACAGTGAAGGGAGATGTGTACAGTGAAGGGAGAGGAGTACAATGAAGGGAGAGGTGTACAGTGAAGGGAGAGGAGTACAGTGAAGGGAGAGGTGTACAGTGAAGGGAGAGGTGTACAGTGAAGGGAGAGGTGTACAGTGAAGGGAGAGGTGTACAGTGAAGGGAGAGGTGTACAGTGAAGGGAGAGATGTACAGTGAAGGGAGAGGTGTACAGTGAAGGGAGAGGAGAACAGTGAAGGGAGAGGTGTACAGTGAAGGGAGAGGAGTACAGTGAAGGGAGATGTGTACAGTGAAGGGAGAGGTGTACAGTGAAGGGAGAGGAGTACAGTGAAGGGAGAGGAGTACAGTGAAGGGAGAGGTGTACAGTGAAGGGAGAGGTGTACAGTGAAGGGAGAGGTGTACAGTGAAGGGAGAGGTGTACAGTGAAGGGAGAGGTGTAGAGTGAAGGGAGAGGTGTACTGTGAAGGGAGAGGAGTACAGTGAAGGGAGAGGAGTACAGTGAAGGGAGAGGTGTACAGTGAAGGGAGAGGTGTACAGTGAAGGGAGAGGTGTACAGTGAAGGGAGAGGAGTACAGTGAAGGGAGATGTGTACAGTGAAGGGAGAGGTGTACAGTGAAGGGAGAGGTGTACAGTGAAGGGAGAGGTGTACAGTGAAGGGAGAGGTGTACAGTGAAGGGAGAGATGTACAGTGAAGGGAGAGGTGTACAGTGAAGGGAGAGGAGAACAGTGAAGGGAGAGTTGTACAGTGAAGGGAGAGGTGTACAGTGAAGGGAGAGGTGTACAGTGAAGGGAGAGGTGTACAGTGAAGTGAGAGGTGTACAGTGAAGGTAGAGGAGTACAGTGAAGGGAGAGGAGTACAGTGAAGGGAGAGGAGTACAGTGAAGGGAGAGGTGTACAGTGAAGGGAGAGGTGTACAGTGAAGGGAGACGTGTACAGTGAAGGGAGAGGTGTACAGTGATGGGAGAGATGTACAGTGAAGGGAGAGTTGTACAGTGAAGGGAGAGGAGAACAGTGAAGGGAGAGGAGTACAGTGAAGGGAGAGGAGTACAGTGAAAGGAGAGGTGTACAGTGAAGGGAGAGGAGTACAGTGAAGCGAGAGGAGTACAGTGAAGGGAGAGGTGTACAGTGAAGGGAGAGGTGTACAGTGAAGGGAGAGGAGCAAAGTGAAGGAGAGGTGTACAGTGAAGGGTGAGGTGTACAGTGAAGGGAGAGGAGACCAGTGAAGAGAGATGTGTACAGTAAAGGGAGAGGTGTACAGTGAAGGGAGAGGTGTACAGTGAAGGGAGAGGAGTACAGTGAAGGGAGAGGTGTACAGTGAAGGGAGAGGTGTACAGTGAAGGGAGAGGTGTACAGTGAAGGGAGAGTTGTACAGTGAAGGGAGAGGTGTACAGTGAAGGGAGAGGTGTACAGTGAAGGGAGAGGAGTACAGTGAAGCGAGAGGAGTACAGTGAAGGGAGAGGTGTACAGTGAAGGGAGAGGTGTACAGTGAAGGGAGAGATGTATAGTGAAGGGAGAGGTGTACAGTGAAGGGAGAGGAGTACAGTGAAGCGAGAGGAGTACAGTGAAGGGAGAGGTGTAGAGTGAAGGGAGAGGTGTACAGTGAAGTGAGAGGTGTACATTGAAGGGAGAGGTGTACAGTGAAGGGAGAGGAGTACAGTGAAGGGAGAGGTGTACAGTGAAGGGAGAGGTGTACAGTGAAGGGAGAGGAGCAAAGTGAAGGAGAGGTGTAAAGTGAAGGGAGAGGTGTACAGTGAAGGGAGAGGTGTACAGTGAAGGGAGATGTGAACAATGAAGGGATAGGAGTACAGTGAAGGGAGAGGAGTGACAGTGAAGGGAGCGGAGTACAGTGAAGGGAGAGGTGTACAGTGAAGGGAGAGGTGTACAGTGAAGGGAGAGGTGTACAGTGAAGGGAGAGGAGTACAGTGAAGGGAGAGGAGTACAGTGAAGGGAGAGGAGTACAGTGAAGGGAGAGGAGTACAGTGAAGGGAGAGGTGTACAGTGAAGGGAGAGGTGTACAGTGAAGGGAGAGGTGTACATTGGCGGGAGAGGAGTACAGTGAAGGGAGAGGAGTACAGTGAAGGGAGAGGTGTACAGTGAAGGGAGTGGTGTACAGTGAAGTGAGGGGTGTACAGTGAAGGGAGAGGAGTACAGTGAAGGGAGAGGTGTACAGTGAAGGGAGATGTGTACAGTGAAGGGAGAGGTGTACAGTGAAGGGAGCGGTGTAGAGTGAAGGGAGAGGTGTACAGTGAAGGGAGAAGTGTACAGTGAAGGGAGAGGAGTACAGTGAAGGGAGAGGTGTACAGTGAAGGGAGAGGAGTACAGTGAAGGGAGAGGTGTACAGTGAAGGGAGAGGTGTACAGTGAAGGGAGAGGTGTACAGTGAAGGGAGAGGAGTACAGTCAAAGGAGAGGTGTACAGTGAAGGGAGAGGAGTACAGTGAAGGGAGAGGTGTACAGTGAAGGGAGAGGAGTACAGTGAAGGGAGAGGAGTAGAGTGAAGGGAGAGGTGTACAGTGAAGGGAGAGGTGTACAGTGAAGGGAGAGGAATACAGTGAAGGGAGAGGTGTACAGTGAAAGGAGAGGTGTACAGTGAAGGGAGAGGTGTACAGTGAAGGGAGAGGAGTACAGTGAAAGGAGAGAAGTACAGTGAAGGGAGAGGAGTACAGTGAAGGGAGATGTGTACAGTGAAGGGAGAGGTGTACAGTGAAGGGAGAGGTGTACAGTGAAGGGAGAGGTGTACAGTGAAGGGAGAGGTGTACAGTGAAGGGAGAGGTGTACAGTGAAGGGAGAGATGTACAGTGAAGGGAGAGGTGTACAGTGAAGGGAGAGGAGAACAGTGAAGGGAGAGTTGTACAGTGAAGGGAGAGGTGTACAGTGAAGGGAGAGGTGTACAGTGAAGGGAGAGGTGTACAGTGAAGTGAGAGGTGTACAGTGAAGGTAGAGGAGTACAGTGAAGGGAGAGGAGTACAGTGAAAGGAGAGGTGTACAGTGAAGGGAGAGGTGTACAGTGAAGGGAGAGTTGTACAGTGAAGGGAGAGGTGTACAGTGAAGGGAGAGGTGTACAGTGAAGGGAGAGGAGTACAGTGAAAGGAGAGGTGCACAGTGAAGGGAGAGGTGTACAGTGAAGGGAGAGGTGTACATTGAAGGGAGAGGTGTACAGTGAAGGGAGAGGTGTACAGTGAAGGGAGAGGAGTACAGTGAAGGGAGAGGTGTACAGTGAAGGGAGAGGTGTACAGTGAAGGGAGAGGTGTACAGTGAAGGGAGAGGTGTACAGTGAAGGGAGAGGAGTACAGTGAAGGGAGAGGAGTAGAGTGAAGGGAGAGGTGTACAGTGAAGGGAGAGGTGTACAGTGAAGGGAGAGGAGTACAGTGAAGGGAGAGGTGTACAGTGAAAGGAGAGGAGTACAGTGAAGGGACAGGTGTACAGTGAAGGGAGAGGAGTACAGTGAAAGGAGAGAAGTACAGTGAAGGGAGAGGAGTACAGTGAAGGGAGATGTGTACAGTGAAGGGAGAGGTGTACAGTGAAGGGAGAGGTGTACAATGAAGGGAGAGGTGTACAGTGAAGGGAGAGGTGTACAGTGAAGGGAGAGGTGTACAGTGAAGGGAGAGATGTACAGTGAAGGGAGAGGTGTACATTGAAGGGAGAGGAGTACAGTGAAGGGAGAGGTGTACAGTGAAGGTGTACAGTGAAACCAGTAAACTAAGACAAGAGTATATATAAACAAGGCGAAAATATATTTATAAACTCAGGGATATACCTGTTTATACACTGTATGAATGGAACCGCGTTTATGTGTTCAACCATAAATGTATATTGATGCTTTGGCAACATAAGATGTACCTTATCATGCCAATAAAGCGATTTGTATTGTATTGTATTGTATTGAAAGGAGAGGTGTACAGTGAAGGGAGAGGAGTACAGTGAAAGGAGAGGTGTACAGTGAAGGGAGAGGTGTACAGTGAAGGGAGAGTTGTACAGTGAAGGAAGAGGTGTACAGTGAAGGGAGAGGTGTACAGTGAAGGGAGAGGAGTACAGTGAAAGGAGAGGTGCACAGTGAAGGGAGAGGTGTACAGTGAAGGGAGAGGTGTACATTGAAGGGAGAGGAGTACAGTGAAGGGAGAGGAGTACAGTGAAGGGAGAGGAGTACAGTGAAGGGAGAGGTGTACAGTGAAGGGAGAGGTGTACAGTGAAGGGAGAGGAGTACAGTGAAGGGAGAGGAGTACAATGAAGGGAGAGGTGTACAGTGAAGGGAGAGGTGTACAGTGAAGGGAGAGGAGTACAGTGAAGGGAGAGGTGTACAGTGAAGGGAGAGGTGTACAGTGAAGGGAGAGGAGTACAGTGAAGGGAGAGGAGTACAATGAAGGGAGAGGTGTACAGTGAAGGGAGAGGTGTACAGTGAAGGGAGAGGTGTACAGTGAAGGGAGAGGAGTACAGTGAAAGGAGAGGTGCACAGTGAAGGGAGAGGTGTACAGTGAAGGGAGAGGTGTACATTGAAGGGAGAGGAGTACAGTGAAGGGAGAGGAGTACAGTGAAGGGAGAGGAGTACAGTGAAGGGAGAGGTGTACAATGAAGGGAGAGGTGTACAGTGAAGGGAGATGTGTACAGTGAAGGGAGAGGAGTACAATGAAGGGAGAGGTGTACAGTGAAGGGAGAGGAGTACAGTGAAGGGAGAGGTGTACAGTGAAGGGAGAGGTGTACAGTGAAGGGAGAGGTGTACAGTGAAGGGAGAGGTGTACAGTGAAGGGAGAGGTGTACAGTGAAGGGAGAGATGTACAGTGAAGGGAGAGGTGTACAGTGAAGGGAGAGGAGAACAGTGAAGGGAGAGGTGTACAGTGAAGGGAGAGGAGTACAGTGAAGGGAGAGGTGTATAGTGAAGGGAGAGGTGTACAGTGAAGGGAGAGGAGTACAGTGAAGGGAGAGGAGTACAGTGAAGGGAGAGGTGTACAGTGAAGGGAGAGGTGTACAGTGAAGGGAGAGGTGTACAGTGAAGGGAGAGGTGTACAGTGAAGGGAGAGGTGTAGAGTGAAGGGAGAGGTGTACTGTGAAGGGAGAGGAGTACAGTGAAGGGAGAGGAGTACAGTGAAGGGAGAGGTGTACAGTGAAGGGAGAGGTGTACAGTGAAGGGAGAGGTGTACAGTGAAGGGAGAGGAGTACAGTGAAGGGAGATGTGTACAGTGAAGGGAGAGGTGTACAGTGAAGGGAGAGGTGTACAGTGAAGGGAGAGGTGTACAGTGAAGGGAGATGTGTACAGTGAAGGGAGAGATGTACAGTGAAGGGAGAGGTGTACAGTGAAGGGAGAGGAGAACAGTGAAGGGAGAGTTGTACAGTGAAGGGAGAGGTGTACAGTGAAGGGAGAGGTGTACAGTGAAGGGAGAGGTGTACAGTGAAGTGAGAGGTGTACAGTGAAGGTAGAGGAGTACAGTGAAGGGAGAGGAGTACAGTGAAGGGAGAGGAGTACAGTGAAGGGAGAGGTGTACAGTGAAGGGAGAGGTGTACAGTGAAGGGAGACGTGTACAGTGAAGGGAGAGGTGTACAGTGATGGGAGAGATGTACAGTGAAGGGAGAGTTGTACAGTGAAGGGAGAGGAGAACAGTGAAGGGAGAGGAGTACAGTGAAGGGAGAGGAGTACAGTGAAAGGAGAGGTGTACAGTGAAGGGAGAGGAGTACAGTGAAGCGAGAGGAGTACAGTGAAGGGAGAGGTGTACAGTGAAGGGAGAGGTGTACAGTGAAGGGAGAGGAGCAAAGTGAAGGAGAGGTGTACAGTGAAGGGAGAGGTGTACAGTGAAGGGAGAGGAGACCAGTGAAGAGAGATGTGTACAGTAAAGGGAGAGGTGTACAGTGAAGGGAGAGGTGTACAGTGAAGGGAGAGGAGTACAGTGAAGGGAGAGGTGTACAGTGAAGGGAGAGGTGTACAGTGAAGGGAGAGGTGTACAGTGAAGGGAGAGTTGTACAGTGAAGGGAGAGGTGTACAGTGAAGGGAGAGGTGTACAGTGAAGGGAGAGGAGTACAGTGAAGCGAGAGGAGTACAGTGAAGGGAGAGGTGTACAGTGAAGGGAGAGGTGTACAGTGAAGGGAGAGATGTATAGTGAAGGGAGAGGTGTACAGTGAAGGGAGAGGAGTACAGTGAAGCGAGAGGAGTACAGTGAAGGGAGAGGTGTAGAGTGAAGGGAGAGGTGTACAGTGAAGGGAGAGGTGTACATTGAAGGGAGAGGTGTACAGTGAAGGGAGAGGAGTACAGTGAAGGGAGAGGTGTACAGTGAAGGGAGAGGTGTACAGTGAAGGGAGAGGAGCAAAGTGAAGGAGAGGTGTAAAGTGAAGGGAGAGGTGTACAGTGAAGGGAGAGGTGTACAGTGAAGGGAGATGTGAACAATGAAGGGATAGGAGTACAGTGAAGGGAGAGGAGTGACAGTGAAGGGAGCGGAGTACAGTGAAGGGAGAGGTGTACAGTGAAGGGAGAGGTATACAGTGAAGGGAGAGGTGTACAGTGAAGGGAGAGGAGTACAGTGAAGGGAGAGGAGTACAGTGAAGGGAGAGGAGTACAGTGAAGGGAGAGGAGTACAGTGAAGGGAGAGGTGTACAGTGAAGGGAGAGGTGTACAGTGAAGGGAGAGGTGTACATTGACGGGAGAGGAGTACAGTGAAGGGAGAGGAGTACAGTGAAGGGAGAGGTGTACAGTGAAGGGAGTGGTGTACAGTGAAGTGAGGGGTGTACAGTGAAGGGAGAGGAGTACAGTGAAGGGAGAGGTGTACAGTGAAGGGAGATGTGTACAGTGAAGGGAGAGGTGTACAGTGAAGGGAGCGGTGTAGAGTGAAGGGAGAGGTGTACAGTGAAGGGAGAAGTGTACAGTGAAGGGAGAGGAGTACAGTGAAGGGAGAGGTGTACAGTGAAGGGAGAGGAGTACAGTGAAGGGAGAGGTGTACAATGAAGGGAGAGGTGTACAGTGAAGGGAGAGGTGTACAGTGAAGGGAGAGGAGTACAGTGAAAGGAGAGGTGTACAGTGAAGGGAGAGGAGTACAGTGAAGGGAGAGGTGTACAGTGAAGGGAGAGGAGTACAGTGAAGGGAGAGGAGTAGAGTGAAGGGAGAGGTGTACAGTGAAGGGAGAGGTGTACAGTGAAGGGAGAGGAATACAGTGAAGGGAGAGGTGTACAGTGAAAGGAGAGGTGTACAGTGAAGGGAGAGGTGTACAGTGAAGGGAGAGGAGTACAGTGAAAGGAGAGAAGTACAGTGAAGGGAGAGGAGTACAGTGAAGGGAGATGTGTACAGTGAAGGGAGAGGTGTACAGTGAAGGGAGAGGTGTACAGTGAAGGGAGAGGTGTACAGTGAAGGGAGAGGTGTACAGTGAAGGGAGAGGTGTACAGTGAAGGGAGAGATGTACAGTGAAGGGAGAGGTGTACAGTGAAGGGAGAGGAGAACAGTGAAGGGAGAGTTGTACAGTGAAGGGAGAGGTGGACAGTGAAGGGAGAGGTGTACAGTGAAGGGAGAGGTGTACAGTGAAGTGAGAGGTGTACAGTGAAGGTAGAGGAGTACAGTGAAGGGAGAGGAGTACAGTGAAAGGAGAGGTGTACAGTGAAGGGAGAGGTGTACAGTGAAGGGAGAGTTGTACAGTGAAGGGAGAGGTGTACAGTGAAGGGAGAGGTGTACAGTGAAGGGAGAGGAGTACAGTGAAAGGAGAGGTGCACAGTGAAGGGAGAGGTGTGCAGTGAAGGGAGAGGTGTACATTGAAGGGAGAGGTGTACAGTGAAGGGAGAGGTGTACAGTGAAGGGAGAGGGGTACAGTGAAGGGAGAGGTGTACAGTGAAGGGAGAGGTGTACAGTGAAGGGAGAGGTGTACAGTGAAGGGAGAGGTGTACAGTGAAGGGAGAGGAGTACAGTGAAGGGAGAGGAGTAGAGTGAAGGGAGAGGTGTACAGTGAAGGGAGAGGTGTACAGTGAAGGGAGAGGAGTACAGTGAAGGGAGAGGTGTACAGTGAAAGGAGAGGAGTACAGTGAAGGGAGAGGTGTACAGTGAAGGGAGAGGAGTACAGTGAAAGGAGAGAAGTACAGTGAAGGGAGAGGAGTACAGTGAAGGGAGATGTGTACAGTGAAGGGAGAGGTGTACAGTGAAGGGAGAGGTGTACAATGAAGGGAGAGGTGTACAGTGAAGGGAGAGGTGTACAGTGAAGGGAGAGGTGTACAGTGAAGGGAGAGATGTACAGTGAAGGGAGAGGTGTACAGTGAAGGGAGAGGAGAACAGTGAAGGGAGAGTTGTACAGTGAAGGGAGAGGTGTACAGTGAAGGGAGAGGTGTACAGTGAAGGGAGAGGTGTACAGTGAAGTGAGTGGTGTACAGTGAAGGTAGAGGAGTACAGTGAAGGGAGAGGAGTACAGTGAAAGGAGAGGTGTAGAGTGAAGGGAGAGGTGTACAGTGAAGGGAGAGTTGTACAGTGAAGGGAGAGGTGTACAGTGAAGGGAGAGGTGTACAGTGAAGGGAGAGGAGTACAGTGAAAGGAGAGGTGCACAGTGAAGGGAGAGGTGTACAGTGAAGGGAGAGGTGTACATTGAAGGGAGAGGAGTACAGTGAAGGGAGAGGAGTACGGTGAAGGGAGAGGAGTACAGTGAAGGGAGAGGTGTACAGTGAAGGGAGAGGTGTACAGTGAAGGGAGAGGAGTACAGTGAAGGGAGAGGAGTACAATGAAGGGAGAGGTGTACAGTGAAGGGAGAGGTGTACAGTGAAGGGAGAGGTGTACAGTGAAGGGAGAGGAGTACAGTGAAAGGAGAGGTGCACAGTGAAGGGAGAGGTGTACAGTGAAGGGAGAGGTGTACATTGAAGGGAGAGGAGTACAGTTAAGGGAGAGGAGTACAGTGAAGGGAGAGGAGTACAGTGAAGGGAGAGGTGTACAGCGAAGGGAGAGGTGTACAGTGAAGGGAGATGTGTACAGTGAAGGGAGAGGAGTACAATGAAGGGAGAGGTGTACAGTGAAGGGAGAGGAGTACAGTGAAGGGAGAGGTGTACAGTGAAGGGAGAGGTGTACAGTGAAGGGAGAGGTGTACAGTGAAGGGAGAGGTGTACAGTGAAGGGAGAGATGTACAGTGAAGGGAGAGGTGTACAGTGAAGGGAGAGGTGTACAGTGAAGGGAGAGGAGAACAGTGAAGGGAGAGGTGTACAGTGAAGGGCGAGGAGTACAGTGAAGGGAGAGGTGTACAGTGAAGGGAGAGGTGTACAGTGAAGGGAGAGGAGTACAGTGAAGGGAGAGGAGTACAGTGAAGGTAGAGGAGTACAGTGAAGGGAGAGGAGTACAGTGAAGGGAGAGGAGTACAGTGAAGGGAGAGGTGTACAGTGAAGGGAGAGGTGTACAGTGAAGGGAGACGTGTACAGTGAAGGGAGAGGTGTACAGTGATGGGAGAGATGTACAGTGAAGGGAGAGTTGTACAGTGAAGGGAGAGGAGAACAGTGAAGGGAGAGGAGTACAGTGAAGGGAGAGGAGTACAGTGAAAGGAGAGGTGTACAGTGAAGGGAGAGGAGTACAGTGAAGCGAGAGGAGTACAGTGAAGGGAGAGGTGTACAGTGAAGGGAGAGGTGTACAGTGAAGGGAGAGGAGCAAAGAGAAGGAGAGGTGTACAGTGAAGGGAGAGGTGTACAGTGAAGGGAGAGGAGACCAGTGAAGAGAGATGTGTACAGTAAAGGGAGAGGTGTACAGTGAAGGGAGAGGTGTACAGTGAAGGGAGAGGAGTACAGTGAAGGGAGAGGTGTACAGTGAAGGGAGAGGTGTACAGTGAAGGGAGAGGTGTACAGTGAAGGGAGAGTTGTACAGTGAAGGGAGAGGTGTACAGTGAAGGGAGAGGTGTACAGTGAAGGGAGAGGAGTACAGTGAAGCGAGAGGAGTACAGTGAAGGGAGAGGTGTACAGTGAAGGGAGAGGTGTACAGTGAAGGGAGAGATGTATAGTGAAGGGAGAGGTGTACAGTGAAGGGAGAGGAGTACAGTGAAGCGAGAGGAGTACAGTGAAGGGAGAGGTGTAGAATGAAGGGAGAGGTGTACAGTGAAGGGAGAGGTGTACATTGAAGGGAGAGGTGTACAGTGAAGGGAGAGGAGTACAGTGAAGGGAGAGGTGTACAGTGAAGGGAGAGGTGTACAGTGAAGGGAGAGGAGCAAAGTGAAGGAGAGGTGTACAGTGAAGGGAGAGGTGTACAGTGAAGTGAGAGGTGTACAGTGAAGGGAGATGTGAACAATGAAGGGATAGGAGTACAGTGAAGGGAGAGGAGTGACAGTGAAGGGAGCGGAGTACAGTGAAGGGAGAGGTGTACAGTGAAGGGAGAGGTGTACAGTGAAGGGAGAGGTGTACAGTGAAGGGAGAGGAGTACAGTGAAGGGAGAGGAGTACAGTGAAGGGAGAGGGGTACAGTGAAGGGAGAGGAGTACAGTGAAGGGAGAGGTGTACAGTGAAGGGAGAGGTGTACAGTGAAGGGAGAGGTGTACATTGACGGGAGAGGAGTACAGTGAAGGGAGAGGAGTACAGTGAAGGGAGAGGTGTACAGTGAAGGGAGTGGTGTACAGTGAAGTGAGGGGTGTACAGTGAAGGGAGAGGAGTACAGTGAAGGGAGAGGTGTACAGTGAAGGGAGATGTGTACAGTGAAGGGAGAGGTGTACAGTGAAGGGAGCGGTGTAGAGTGAAGGGAGAGGTGTACAGTGAAGGGAGAAGTGTACAGTGAAGGGAGAGGAGTACAGTGAAGGGAGAGGTGTACAGTGAAGGGAGAGGAGTACAGTGAAGGGAGAGGTGTACAGTGAAGGGAGAGGTGTACAGTGAAGGGAGAGGTGTACAGTGAAGGGAGAGGAGTACAGTGAAAGGAGAGGTGTACAGTGAAGTGAGAGGAGTACAGTGAAGGGAGAGGTGTACAGTGAAGGGAGAGGAGTACAGTGAAGGGAGAGGAGTAGAGTGAAGGGAGAGGTGTACAGTGAAGGGAGAGGTGTACAGTGAAGGGAGAGGAGTACAGTGAAGGGAGAGGTGTACAGTGAAAGGAGAGGTGTACAGTGAAGGGAGAGGTGTACAGTGAAGGGAGAGGAGTACAGTGAAAGGAGAGAAGTACAGTGAAGGGAGAGGAGTACAGTGAAGGGAGAGGTGTTCAGTGAAGGGAGAGGTGTACAGTGAAGGGAGAGGAGTACAGTGAAGGGAGAGGTGTACAGTGAAGGGAGAGGAGTACAGTGAAGGGAGAGGAGTAGAGTGAAGGGAGAGGTGTACAGTGAAGGGAGAGGTGTACAGTGAAGGGAGAGGAGTACAGTGAAGGGAGAGGTGTACAGTGAAGGGAGAGGTGTACAGTGAAGGGAGAGGAAAAAGTGAAGGGAGAGGAGTACAGTGAAGGGAGAGGTGTACAGTGAAGGGAGAGGTGTACAGTGAAGGGAGAGGTGTAAAGTGAAGGGAGAGGTGTACAGTGAAGGGAGAGGAGTACAGTGAAGAGAGAGGTGTACAGTGAAGGGAGAGGTGTACAGTGAAGGGAAAGGAGAACAGTAAAGGGAGATGTGTACAGTGAAGGGAGAGGTGTACAGTGAAGGGAGAGGTGTACAGTGAAGGGAGAGGTGTACAGTGAAGGGAGAGGTGTACAGTGAAGGGAGAGGTGTACAGTGAAGGGAGAGGTGTACAATGAAGGGAGAGGAGTACAGTGAAGGGAGAGGTGTACAGTGAAGGGAGAGGTGTGCAGTGAAGGGAGAGGAGTACAGTGAAGGGAGAGGAGTACAGTGAAGGGAGAGGTGTACAGTGAAGGGAGAGGAGTAGAGTGAAGGGAGAGGAGTACAGTGAAGGGAGAGGAGTACAGTGAAGGGAGAGGTGTACAGTGAAGGGAGAGGAGTACAGTGAAGGGAGAGGAGTACAGTGAAGGGAGAGGAGTACAGTGAAGGGAGAGAAGTGCAGTGAAGGGAGGGGTGTACATTGAAGGGAGAGGTGTACAGTGAAGGGAGAGGAGTACAGTGAAGGGAGAGGTGTACAGTGAAGGGAGAGGTGTACAGTGAAGGGAGAGGTGTACAGTGAAGTGAGAGATGTACAGTGAAGGGAGAGGAGTACAGTGAAGGGAGATGTGTACAGTGAAGGGAGAGGTGTACAGTGAAGGGAGAGGTGTACAGTGAAGGGAGAGGCGTACAGTGAAGGGAGAGGTGTACAGTGAAGGGAGAGGTGTACAGTGAAGGGAGAGGTGTACAGTGAAGGGAGAGGTGTACAGTGAAGTGAGAGATGTACAGTGAAGGGAGAGGTGTACAGTGATGGGAGAGGAGAACAGTGAAGGGAGAGGTGTACAGTGAAGGGAGAGGAGTACAGTGAAGGGAGAGGTGTACAGTGAAGGGAGAGGTGTACAGTGAAGGGAGAGGTGTACAGTGAAGGGAGAGGTGTACAGTGAAGGGAGAGGTGTACAGTGAAGTGAGAGATGTACAGTGAGAGGACAGGTGTACAGTGACGGGATAGGAGAACAGTGAAGGGAGAGGTGTACAATGAAGGGAGAGGAGTACAGTGAAAGGAGAGGTGCACAGTGACGGGAGAGGAGTACAGTGAAGGGAGAGGAGTACAGTGAAAGGAGAGGTGTACAGTGAAGTGAGAGGAGTACAGTGAAAGGAGAGGTGTACAGTGAAGGGAGAGGTGTACAATGAAGGGAGAGATGTACAGTGAAGGGAGAGGTGTACTGTGAAGGGAGAGGTGTACAGTGAAGGGAGAGGAGTACAGTGAAAGGTGAGGTGCACAGTGAAGGGAGAGGTGTACAGTGAAGGGAGAGGTGTACATTGAAGGGAGAGGAGTACAGTGAAGGGAGAGGAGTACAGTGAAGGGAGAGGTGTACAGTGAAGGGAGAGTTGTACAGTGAAGGGGGATGTGTACAGTGAAGGGAGAGGAGTACAATGAAGGGAGAGGTGTACAGTGAAGGGAGAGGTGTACAGTGAAGGGAGAGGTGTACAGTGAAGGGAGAGGTGTACAGTGAAGGGAGAGGTGTACAGTGAAGGGAGAGGTGTACAGTGAAGGGAGAGATGTACAGTGAAGGGAGAGGTGTACAGTGAAGGGAGAGGAGAACAGTGAAGGGAGAGGTGTACAGTGAAGGGAGAGGAGTACAGTGAAGGGAGAGGTGTACAGTGAAGGGAGAGGTGTACAGTGAAGGGAGAGGTGTAGAGTGGCGGGAGAGGTGTAGAGTCAAGGGAGAGGTGTCCCTTGAAGGGAGAGGAGTACAGTGAAGGGAGAGGAGTACAGTGAAGGGAGAGGTGTACAGTGAAGGGAGAGGTGTACAGTGAAGGGAGAGGTGTAGAGTGAAGGGAGGGGTGTACAGTGAAGGGAGAGGGGTACAGTGAAGGGAGAGGGGTACAGTGAAGGGAGAGGTGTACAGTGAAGGGAGAGGAGAACAGTGAAGGGAGATGTGTACAGTGAAGGGAGAGGTGTACAGTGAAGGCAGAGGTGTACAGTGAAGGGAGAGGTGTACAGTGAAGGGAGAGGTGTACAGTGAAGTGAGAGGTGTACAGTGAAGGGAGAGATGTACAGTGAAGGGAGAGGTGTACAGTGAAGGGAGAGGAGAACAGTGAAGGGAGAGTTGTACAGTGAAGGGAGAGGTGCACAGTGAAGGGAGAGGTGTACAGTGAAGGGAGAGGTGTACAGTGAAGTGAGAGGTGTACAGTGAAGGTAGAGGAGTACAGTGAAGGGAGAGGAGTACAGTGAGGGGAGAGGAGTACAGTGAAGGGAGAGGAGTACAGTGAAGGGAGAGGTGTACAGTGAAGGGAGAGGTGTACAGTGAAGGGAGAGGTGTACAGTGAAGGGAGAGGTGTACGGTGAAGGGAGAGGTGTACAGTGAAGGGAGACGTGTACAGTGAAGGGAGAGGTGTACAGTGATGGGAGAGATGTACAGTGAAGGGAGAGTTGTACAGTGAAGGGAGAGGAGAACAGTGAAGGGAGAGGTGTACAGTGAAGTGAGAGGTGTACAGTGAAGGTAGAGGAGTACAGTGAAGGGAGAGGAGTACAGTGAGGGGAGAGGAGTACAGTGAAGGGAGAGGAGTACAGTGAAGGGAGAGGTGTACAGTGAAGGGAGAGGTGTACAGTGAAGGGAGAGGTGTACAGTGAAGGGAGAGGTGTACGGTGAAGGGAGAGGTGTACAGTGAAGGGAGAGGTGTACAGTGAAGGGAGAGGTGTACAGTGAAGGGAGAGGTGTACGGTGAAGGGAGAGGTGTACAGTGAAGGGAGACGTGTACAGTGAAGGGAGAGGTGTACAGTGATGGGAGAGATGTACAGTGAAGGGAGAGTTGTACAGTGAAGGGAGAGGTGTACAGTGAAGGGAGAGGTGTACAGTGAAGGGAGAGGTGTACATTGACGGGAGAGGAGTACAGTGAAGGGAGAGGAGTACAGTGAAGGGAGAGGTGTACAGTGAAGGGAGTGGTGTACAGTGAAGTGAGGGGTGTACAGTGAAGGGAGAGGAGTACAGTGAAGGGAGAGGTGTACAGTGAAGGGAGATGTGTACAGTGAAGGGAGAGGTGTACAGTGAAGGGAGCGGTGTAGAGTGAAGGGAGAGGTGTACAGTGAAGGGAGAAGTGTACAGTGAAGGGAGAGGAGTACAGTGAAGGGAGAGGTGTACAGTGAAGGGAGAGGAGTACAGTGAAGGGAGAGGTGTACAGTGAAGGGAGAGGTGTACAGTGAAGGGAGAGGTGTACAGTGAAGGGAGAGGAGTACAGTGAAAGGAGAGGTGTACAGTGAAGGGAGAGGAGTACAGTGAAGGGAGAGGTGTACAGTGAAGGGAGAGGAGTACAGTGAAGGGAGAGGAGTAGAGTGAAGGGAGAGGTGTACAGTGAAGGGAGAGGTGTACAGTGAAGGGAGAGGAATACAGTGAAGGGAGAGGTGTACAGTGAAAGGAGAGGTGTACAGTGAAGGGAGAGGTGTACAGTGAAGGGAGAGGAGTACAGTGAAAGGAGAGAAGTACAGTGAAGGGAGAGGAGTACAGTGAAGGGAGATGTGTACAGTGAAGGGAGAGGTGTACAGTGAAGGGAGAGGTGTACAGTGAAGGGAGAGGTGTACAGTGAAGGGAGAGGTGTACAGTGAAGGGAGAGGTGTACAGTGAAGGGAGAGATGTACAGTGAAGGGAGAGGTGTACAGTGAAGGGAGAGGAGAACAGTGAAGGGAGAGTTGTACAGTGAAGGGAGAGGTGTACAGTGAAGGGAGAGGTGTACAGTGAAGGGAGAGGTGTACAGTGAAGTGAGAGGTGTACAGTGAAGGTAGAGGAGTACAGTGAAGGGAGAGGAGTACAGTGAAAGGAGAGGTGTACAGTGAAGGGAGAGGTGTACAGGGAAGGGAGAGTTGTACAGTGAAGGGAGAGGTGTACAGTGAAGGGAGAGGTGTACAGTGAAGGGAGAGGAGTACAGTGAAAGGAGAGGTGCACAGTGAAGGGAGAGGTGTACAGTGAAGGGAGAGGTGTACATTGAAGGGAGAGGTGTACAGTGAAGGGAGAGGTGTACAGTGAAGGGAGAGGAGTACAGTGAAGGGAGAGGTGTACAGTGAAGGGAGAGGTGTACAGTGAAGGGAGAGGTGTACAGTGAAGGGAGAGGTGTACAGTGAAGGGAGAGGAGTACAGTGAAGGGAGAGGAGTAGAGTGAAGGGAGAGGTGTACAGTGAAGGGAGAGGTGTACAGTGAAGGGAGAGGAGTACAGTGAAGGGAGAGGTGTACAGTGAAAGGAGAGGAGTACAGTGAAGGGAGAGGTGTACAGTGAAGGGAGAGGAGTACAGTGAAAGGAGAGAAGTACAGTGAAGGGAGAGGAGTACAGTGAAGGGAGATGTGTACAGTGAAGGGAGAGGTGTACAGTGAAGGGAGAGGTGTACAATGAAGGGAGAGGTGTACAGTGAAGGGAGAGGTGTACAGTGAAGGGAGAGGTGTACAGTGAAGGGAGAGATGTACAGTGAAGGGAGAGGTGTACATTGAAGGGAGAGGAGTACAGTGAAGGGAGAGGTGTACAGTGAAGGTGTACAGTGAAACCAGTAAACTAAGACAAGAGTATATATAAACAAGGCGAAAATATATTTATAAACTCAGGGATATACCTGTTTATACACTGTATGAATGGAACCGCGTTTATGTGTTCAACCATAAATGTATATTGATGCTTTGGCAACATAAGATGTACCTTATCATGCCAATAAAGCGATTTGTATTGTATTGTATTGTATTGAAAGGAGAGGTGTACAGTGAAGGGAGAGGAGTACAGTGAAAGGAGAGGTGTACAGTGAAGGGAGAGGTGTACAGTGAAGGGAGAGTTGTACAGTGAAGGAAGAGGTGTACAGTGAAGGGAGAGGTGTACAGTGAAGGGAGAGGAGTACAGTGAAAGGAGAGGTGCACAGTGAAGGGAGAGGTGTACAGTGAAGGGAGAGGTGTACATTGAAGGGAGAGGAGTACAGTGAAGGGAGAGGAGTACAGTGAAGGGAGAGGAGTACAGTGAAGGGAGAGGTGTACAGTGAAGGGAGAGGTGTACAGTGAAGGGAGAGGAGTACAGTGAAGGGAGAGGAGTACAATGAAGGGAGAGGTGTACAGTGAAGGGAGAGGTGTACAGTGAAGGGAGAGGTGTACAGTGAAGGGAGAGATGTACAGTGAAGGGAGAGGTGTACAGTGAAGGGAGAGGTGTACAGTGAAGGGAGAGGAGTACAGTGAAAGGAGAGGTGCACAGTGAAGGGAGAGGTGTACAGTGAAGGGAGAGGTGTACATTGAAGGGAGAGGAGTACAGTGAAGGGAGAGGAGTACAGTGAAGGGAGAGGTGTACAGTGAAGGGAGAGGAGTACAATGAAGGGAGAGGTGTACAGTGAAGGGAGAGGAGTACAGTGAAGTGAGAGGTGTACAGTGAAGTGAGAGGTGTACAGTGAAGGGAGAGGTGTACAGTGAAGGGAGAGGTGTACAGTGAAGGGAGAGGTGTACAGTGAAGGGAGAGGTGTACAGTGAAGGGAGAGATGTACAGTGAAGGGAGAGGTGTACAGTGAAGGGAGAGGAGAACAGTGAAGGGAGAGGTGTACAGTGAAGGGAGAGGAGTACAGTGAAGGGAGAGGTGTACAGTGAAGGGAGAGGTGTACAGTGAAGGGAGAGGAGTACAGTGAAGGGAGAGGAGTACAGTGAAGGGAGAGGTGTACAGTGAAGGGAGAGGTGTACAGTGAAGGGAGAGGTGTACAGTGAAGGGAGAGGTGTACAGTGAAGGGAGAGGTGTAGAGTGAAGGGAGAGGTGTACTGTGAAGGGAGAGGAGTACAGTGAAGGGAGAGGAGTACAGTGAAGGGAGAGGTGTACAGTGAAGGGAGAGGTGTACAGTGAAGGGAGAGGAGTACAGTGAAGGGAGATGTGTACAGTGAAGGGAGAGGTGTACAGTGAAGGGAGAGGTGTACAGTGAAGGTAGAGGAGTACAGTGAAGGGAGAGGAGTACAGTGAAAGGAGAGGTGTACAGTGAAGGGAGAGGTGTACAGTGAAGGGAGAGTTGTACAGTGAAGGGAGAGGTGTACAGTGAAGGGAGAGGTGTACAGTGAAGGGAGAGGAGTACAGTGAAAGGAGAGGTGCACAGTGAAGGGAGAGGTGTACAGTGAAGGGAGAGGTGTACATTGAAGGGAGAGGAGTACAGTGAAGGGAGAGGAGTACAGTGAAGGGAGAGGAGTACAGTGAAGGGAGAGGTGTACAGTGAAGGGAGAGGTGTACAGTGAAGGGAGAGGAGTACAGTGAAGGGAGAGGAGTACAATGAAGGGAGAGGTGTACAGTGAAGGGAGAGGTGTACAGTGAAGGGAGAGGTGTACAGTGAAGGGAGAGGAGTACAGTGAAAGGAGAGGTGCACAGTGAAGGGAGAGGTGTACAGTGAAGGGAGAGGTGTACATTGAAGGGAGAGGAGTACAGTGAAGGGAGAGGAGTACAGTGAAGGGAGAGGAGTACAGTGAAGGGAGAGGTGTACAGTGAAGGGAGAGGTGTACAGTGAAGGGAGATGTGTACAGTGAAGGGAGAGGAGTACAATGAAGGGAGAGGTGTACAGTGAAGGGAGAGGAGTACAGTGAAGGGAGAGGTGTACAGTGAAGGGAGAGGT
>NC_140988.1:386526058-386987130 GCF_052327205.1 Somniosus microcephalus | reverse complement strand
CCGGACCCAGACCATAACCAGCCTGTGTGTGAAAACATTTCTCCTCATTTCCCCTCTAGTTCTTCTGCCAATTATCTTTGACCTCTGGTCACCGACCCACTTGCCAGAGGAAACAGTTTGAGAACATAAGAATTAGGAGCAGGAGTCGGCCATTCAGCCTTTGGAGCCCGCTCCGCCATTCAGCCCCTGGAGCCTGCTCCGCCATTCAATAAGATCATGGCTGATCTTCGACCTCAGCTCCACTTTCCTGCACGATCTCCATATCCCTTGATTCCCCCGGAGTCGAAAAATCTATCTATCTCAGCCTTGAATATACTCAACGACTCAGCATCCACAGCCCTCTGGGGCAGAGAATTCCAAAGATTCACAACCCTCTGAGTGAAGAAATTCCTCCTCATCTCGGTCTTAAATGGCCGACCCCTTATCCTGAGACTATGCCCCCTTATTCTAGACTCTCCAGCCAGGGGAAACAACCTCTCAGCATCTACCCTGTCAATCCCCCTCAGAATCTTGTATGTTTCAATGAGATCACCTCTCATTCTTCTAAACTCCAGAGAGTATCGGCCCATTCTACACAATCTCTCCTCATAGGACAGCCCTCTCATCCCAAGAATCAATCTAGTGAACCTTCGTTGCACCGCCGCCAAGGCAAGTGTATCCTTCCTTAGATAAGGAGACCAAAACTGTGCACAGTACTCCAGGTGTGGTCTCACCAAGACCCTGTATAATTGTAGCAAGACTTCCTTATTCTTATACTCCAACCCCCTTGCAATAAAGACCAACATGCCATCTGCCTTCTTAATTGCTTGCTGTACCTGCACGCTAACTGTCTGTGTTTCCTGTACGAGGACACCTAAATCTCTCTGAACACCAGCATTTAATAGTTTCTCACCATTATAGCCTCTTTTAATCTAATATCTTCCTTACCTGACCCACTCTGAGTTATACTGACACTAAGGGAATCAAGGGATATGGGGATCGGGCGAGAAAGTGGCGTTGAAGATCAGCCAAGATCTTATTGAATGGCGGAGCAGGCTCGAGGGGCCGTATCGCCTATTCCTGCTCCTAATTTTTATGTTTGTACGACACTGACCCACTTTGTGAGGGACAGTTAGGAGGAGAGATTATATAAACTAGGCTTGGAATATAGAAGGTTAAGAGGTGATTTGATTGTTGTGTTTAGGATTTTGAAAGGAATTTAGGGTAGATAAAGGCAACCTTTTTCCGCTGGTGAGGGAGTCCAGGACAAAGAGACATCATGTTAAAATCAGAGCCAGGTCATATAAAATATATATACACAACAGACTTATATATACATATATACACACACATATATATATACATACATACATATATATGTGTGTGTACCTACAAAAATCATTAGGTGCTAGTTCAATTAATAATTTTAAATCTCAAATCAATAGACTTGCTAGCCAAGAGTATTAAGGGATATGGAACCAAGGTGGGTGAATGGAGTTGTATACAGATCAGCCATTATCTCAATGAATGGCGGAACAGGCTCGAGGGGCTGAATGGCCTCCTCCTGTTGCTATGTTCCGATGAAAGGATGGGCTGAATGGCCTCCTTCTTTGCTGTAAACTTCTCTGTGGGTCTGTTTTACCTAAAGGAAGGCTTCTTTCTTGTTGCAGGATGTACAAGAAGGAGAAGAGCATTCAGATTAAGAGCAGCGCCTCTGCTCTCTACAACAACCTCAGCATCCTGCCCATCACTGAGAAGAACCTCACCTACTTTGCTGTCATCCATGGCAGTGTGGTGAACATGGTGAGCGCCTCCACTGACGGCCTGAACCTCTCTCACAGGCAGCTGCAGTCCAAGGAGGGAGGCACGGTGCATGGCACTTCCTTAATCATACAGGTACGGGCCGTCTGGTTACACTGTTAGAGCGGGCAATGAGGTGACACAGGACAGCGTGCTTTCACCTCTCGAAAATAGGCTGGGCCGAGTGGTGAATGAAGGCCCTCGGTCTCTACTGGGGGAGCTCACTCCCTCCATCTATCTCAGATCCAGCCCAGATGGGGCACAATGTGTCCTTCGCCCTTTGTCTTTCTTTCTCTCTCCCTACCTGGGCAGTAGAAGAAAGAGATCCTGCGTGATGCATCGGGTTAGCTCACCTCTAGCATTGATGCCTGGAATGAGGTCTGATGGTTGTAAAGATCCTTAGTGACGTGAACCAGAGGTGATCCCAGTGTCGTTTCTAGCAGATTGAGTTCCTCAATCCTCCACTGCCGATAACTGGCTGACTTCATATAAGGGACGTGCACTCTGCCCTCTTCCTGCTACAATAACCAGGCTGCAAGTATTGTCCATGGTGACTTTGCTAAAGTTTCCACACAGAAGGAACTTTTGCGTACGTGAGCAAAATCAGGTACATGCGTCAAGAGCTTTCCTCGCCTTCAAACCAAAGCTGCATCTCCATGGAATATGCCCGAGACTGCTCCCTCCACCGGGATGTGTTTGTTGGGAGCTCGGGCCACTTCAGAAGGCAGCGAGAGTCGACCACATCGTGTGGGACTGCAGTCCCACACAGCCAGACCAGATAATGACGGCAGGTTCTCCCTCAGCGACGTGGTGACCCTATTGGGCTTTTACAACAATCCGACATGGTCACTTTCCGGTACCATCCCACAAATGACAATAGAATGACATGGTGTTGTACAGTACAGCACAGAAACAGGCCATTCGGCCCAACTAGTGCATGCTCCACACGAGCCCCCTCCCACCCCTCTTCATCTCGCCCTATCACCATATCCGTCTATTCCTTTCTCCCTCATGTGCTTATTTAGCTTCCCTTTGTGGTAAACCACTAATCTGCCTGTACAGAACATGTCTGGGCATGCCTCAGCTGGCTCCGCCCCTAAGCCCAGGTATAAAGGTGATTGACCTCCAGTCCCCCTGGCTTTAAGGATCGGTCTACCAGCAGAGGCATGCTCGTATTCTTTTGTTAATAAAAGCCTACTTGTTATAAGTTTAACTCTTAGTCTTCTGGAGTTATTGATGGCGCATCACCCTTTAAATACATCTATATTATTCACCTCAACCACTCCCTGTGGGAGCGAGTTCCACATTCTCACCACTCTCTGGGTAAAGAAGTTTCTCCTGAATTCCTTACTGGATTTATTAGTGACTCTCTTATATTGATGGCCCCTAGTTCTGGCCTCCCCCACAAGTGGAACCACCTTCTCTACGTCCACCCGATCAAACCCTTTCACAATCTTAAAGAAAAGAGCCCCAGCTTGTTCAATCCTTCCTGATAGTTATAAGCGCTCACTTCTGGTATCATCCGAGTAAATCTTTTTTGCACCCTCTTCAGTTTCACAAATGTCATGATCTCTGGGATAACCACGAGGTTGCCGATCCAAATGATTCTAATCCCAACAAGGA
Organism: Somniosus microcephalus; assembly: GCF_052327205.1. Lineage (NCBI taxonomy): Eukaryota > Metazoa > Chordata > Chondrichthyes > Squaliformes > Somniosidae > Somniosus > Somniosus microcephalus. Next base: position 386,983,728 of record NC_140988.1, on the reverse strand, counting down.
AAGGGGCTTTGCTTTGGGTCTGGGAATTGAAGTGGGCCAAAACAGTGATGCTCGATGAGGAGAACGATTGGGAAATAGTGACTGCACATAGGGTGAATGTAAGAAGAGTGGTCTGGCAGTGTAGTGGTTCTGTTACTGGAGCAGCAAACCAGAGGCCTGAATTAATAATCCAGACAACGTGACTTCCCACCCTGGCAGTGTGAGAATTTGAATTCAGTTTAAAAATGAATCTGGAAATAAACAGTTGGGATCAGTAAAAGTGACCCTGAATGTATTTGTCGTAAAAACCCAACTGCTTCACTGATGTCCTTTGAGGGAAGGAAAGCTGCTGTCCTAACCCGCACTGGGCCTAAACGTGACTCCATCAATGTGGTTGATGCTGCTGGGCTGGCAAGACACTCCGTTGTATCAAACACGGCAACTGGGGATGAACAATAAATGGCGGCTATGCCAACGACGCCACATCCCGAGAATGAGTTTCAATAAAATTCCTTTGAGTGCAATTCAGGACTAACATTCATCCATAAAAGCATGGTATTGGGGCCATCATAGGAGTGGACTCTGTATCTAACCCGTGCTGTACCTGCCCTGGGAGTGTTTGATGGGGACAGTGTAGAGGGAGCTTTACTCTGTATCTAACCCCTGCTGTACCTGCCCTGGGAGTGTTTGATGGGACAGTGTAGAGGGAGCTTTACTCTGTATCTAACCCGTGCTGTACCTGCCCTGGGAGTGTTTCATGGGACAGTGTAGAGGGAGCTTTACTCTGTATCTAACCCGTGCTGTACCTGCCCTGGGAGTGTTTGATGGGACAGTGCAGAGGGAGCTTTACTCTGTATCTAACCCGTGCTGTACCTGCCCTGGGAGTGTTTCATGGGACAGTGTAGAGGGAGCTTTACTTTGTATCTAACCCGTGCTGTACCTGCCCTGGGAGTGTTTGATGGGACAGTGTAAAGGGAGCTTTACTCTGTATCTAACCCGTGCTGTACCTGCCCTGGGAGTGTTTGATGGGACAGTGTAGAGGGAGCTTTACTTTGTATCTAACCCATGCTGTACCTGCCCTGGGAGTGTTTGATGGGACAGTGTAGAGGTAGCTTTACTCTGTATCTAACCCCATGCTGCACCTGCCCTGGGAGTGTTTGATGGGACAGTGTAGAGGGAGCTTTACTCTGTATCTAACCCGTGCTGTACGTGCCCTGGGAGTATTTGATGGGACAGTGTAGAGGGAGCTTTACTCTGTATCTAACCCCGTGCTGTACCTGTCCTGGGAGTGTTTGATGGGACAGTGTAGAGGGAGTTTTACTCTGTATCTTACACCGTGCTGTACCTGTCCTGGGAGTGTTTGATGGGACAGTGTAGAGGGAGCTTTACTCTGTATCTAACCCATTCTGTACCTGCCCTGGGAGTGTTTGATGGGACAGTGTAGAGGGAGTTTTACTCTGTATCTAACCCGTGCTGTACCTGCCCTGGGAGTGTTTGATGGGACGGTGCAGTGGGAGCTTTACTCTGTATCTAACCCGTGTTGTACCTGCCCTGGGAGTGTTTGATATGACAGTGTAGATGGTGCTTTACTCTGTATCTAACCCATGCTGTACCTGCCCTGGGAGTATTTGATGGGACAGTGTAGAGGGAGCTTTACTCTGTATCTTACACCGTGCTGTACCTGTCCTGGGAGTGTTTGATGGGACAGTGTAGAGGGAGCTTTACTCTGTATCTAACCCGTGCTGTACCTGCCCTGGAAGTATTTGGTGGGACAGTGTAGAGGGAGCTTTACTCTGCATCTAACCCATTCTGTACCTGCCCTGGGAGTGTTTGATGGGACAGTGTAGAGGGAGTTTTACTCTGTATCTAACCCGTGCTGTACCTGCCCTGGGAGTGTTTGATGGGACAGTGTAACGTGAGTTTTCCTCTGTATCTAACCCGTGCTGTACCTGCCCTGGGAGTGTTTGATGGGACAGTGTAGAGGAAGCTTTACTCTGTATCTAACCCGTGCTGTACCTGCCCTGGGAGTGTTTGATGGGACAGTGTAGAGGGAGCTTTACTCTGTATCTAACCCGTGCTGGACCTGCCCTGGAAGTGTTTGATGGGACAGTGTAGAGGGAGCTTTACTCTGTATCTAACCCGTGCTGCACCTGCCCTGGGAGTGTTTGATGGGACAGTGTAGAGGGAGCTTTACTCTGTATCTAACCCGTGCTGTACCTGCCCTGGGAGTGTTTGATGGGACAGTGTAGAGGGAGTTTTACTCTGTATCTAACCCGTGCTGTACCTGCCCTGGGAGTATTTGATGGGACAGTGTAGAGGGAGCTTTACTCTGTATCTAACCCCATGCTGTACCTGCCCTGGGAGTGTTTGATGGGACACTGTATAGGGAGCTTTACTCTGTATCTTACCCGTGCTGTACCTGCCCTGGGAGTGTTTGATGGGACAGTGTAGAGGGAGCTTTACTCTGTATCTAACCCGTGCTCTACCTGACCCGGGAGTGTTTGATGGGACAGTGTAGAGGGAGCTTTACTCTGTATCTAACCCGTGCTGTACCTGCCCTGGGAGTATTTGATGGGACTGTGTAGAGGGAGCTTTACTCTGTATCTAACACCGTGCTGTACCTGTCCTGGGAGTGTTTGATGGGACAGTGTAGAGGGAGCTTTACTCTGTGTCTAACCCGTGCTGTACCTGCCCTGGGAGTATTTGATGGGACAGTGTAGAGGGAGCTTTCCTCTGTATCTAACCCATTCTGTACCTGCCCTGGGAGTGTTTGATGGGACAGTGTAGAGGGAGTTTTACTCTGTACCTAACCCGTGCTGTACCTGCCCTGGGAGTGTTTGATGGGACAGTGTAACGGGAGTTTTCCTCTGTATCTAACCCGTGCTGTACCTGCCCTGGGAGTGTTTGATACGACAGTGTAGAGGGTGCTTTACTCTGTATCTAACCCGTGCTGTACCTGCCCTGGGAGTGTTTGATGGGACAGTGTAGAGGGAGCTTTACTCTGTATCTAACCCGTGCTGTACCTGCCCTGGGAGTGTTTGATGGGACAGTGTAGAGGGAGCTTTACTCTGTATCTAACCCCGTGCTGTACCTGCCCTGGGAGTGTTTGATGGGACAGTGTAGAGGGAGCTTTACTCTGTATCTAACCCGTGCTGTACATGTCCTGGGACTGTTTGCTGGGACAGTGTAGAGGGAGCTTTACTCTGTATCTAACCCGTGCTGTACCTGCCCTGGGAGTGTTTGATGGAACAGTGTAGAGGGAGCTTTACTCTGTATCTAACCCATGCTGTACCTGACCCGGGAGTGTTTGATGGGACAGTGTAGAGGGAGCTTTACTCTGTATCTAACCCGTGCTGTACCTGCCCTGGGAGTGTTTGATGGGACAGTGTAGAGGGAGCTTTACTCTGTATCTAACCCGTGTTGTACCTGCCCTGGGAGTGTTTGATGGGACAGTGCAGAGGGAGCTTTACTGTGTATCTAACCCATGTTGTACCTGCCCTGGGAGTGTTTGATGGGACAGTGTAGAGGGAGTTTTACTCTGTATCTAACCCGTGCTGTACCTGCCCTGGCAGTGTTTGATGGAACAGTGTAGAGGGAGCTTTCCTCTGTATCTAACCCGTGCTGTACCTGCCCTGGGAGTGTTTGATGGGACAGTGTAGAGGGAGTTTCACTGTGTATCTAACCCTTGCTGTACCTGCCCTGGGAGTGTTTGATGGGGCAGTGTAGAAGGAGCTTTACTCTGTATCTAACCCCTGCTGTACCTGCCCTGGGAGTGTTTGATGGGACGGTGCAGTGGGAGCTTTACTCTGTATCTAACCCGTGTTGTACCTGCCCTGGGAGTGTTTGATATGACAGTGTAGAGGGAGCTTTACTCTGTATCTAACCCGTGCTGTACCTGCCCTGGGAGTGTTTGATGGGACAGTGTAGAGGGAGCTTTACTCTGTATCTAACCCGTGCTGTACCTGCCCTGGGAGTGTTTAATGGGACAGTGTAGGGGGAGCTTTACTCTGTATCTAACCCGTGCTGTACCTGCCCTGGGAGTGTTAGATGGGACAGTGTAGAGGGAGCTTTACTCTGTATCTAACCCGTGCTGTACCTGCCCTGGGAGTGTTCGATGGGACAGTGTAGAGGGAGCTTTACTCTGTATCTAACCCGTGCTGTACCTGTCCTGGGAGTGTTTGATGGGACAGTGTAGAGGGAGCTTTACTCTGTATCTAACCCGTGCTGTACCTGCCCTGGGAGTGTTTGATGGGACAGTGTTAGAGGGAGCTTTACTCTGTATCTAACCCCTGCTGTACCTGCCCTGGGAGTGTTTGATGGGACAGTGTAGAGGGAGCTTTACTCTGTATCTAACCCGTGCTGTACCTGCCCTGGGAGTGTTTGATGGGACAGTGTAGAGGGAGCTTTACTCTTCATCTAACCCGTGCTGTACCTGCCCTGGGAGTGTTTGATGGGACAGTGTAGAGGGAGCTTTACTCTGTATCTAACCCGTGCTGTACCTGCCCTGGGAGTGTTTGATGGGACAGTGTAGAGGGAGCTTTACTCTGTATCTAACCCGTGCTGTACCTGCCCTGGGAGTGTTTGATGGGACAGTGTAGAGGGAGCTTTACTCTGTATCTAACCCCTGCTGTACCTGCCCTGGGAGTGTTTGATGGGACAGTGTAGAGGGAGCTTTACTCTGTATCTAACCCGTGCTGTACCTGCCCTGGGAGTGTTTGATGGGACAGTGTAGAGGGAGCTTTACTCTGTATCTAACCCGTGCTGTACCTGCCCTGGGAGTGTTTGATGGGACAGTGTAGAGGGAGCTTTACTCTGTATCTAACCCGTGCTGTACGTGCCCTGGGAGTATTTGATGGGACAGTGTAGAGGGAGCTTTACTCTGTATCTAACCCCGTGCTGTACCTGTCCTGGGAGTGTTTGATGGGACAGTGTAGAGGGAGTTTTACTCTGTATCTTACACCGTGCTGTACCTGTCCTGGGAGTGTTTGATGGGACAGTGTAGAGGGAGCTTTACTCTGTATCTAACCCATTCTGTACCTGCCCTGGGAGTGTTTGATGGGACGGTGCAGTGGGAGCTTTACTCTGTATCTAACCCGTGTTGTACCTGCCCTGGGAGTGTTTGATATGACAGTGTAGATGGTGCTTTACTCTGTATCTAACCCATGCTGTACCTGCCCTGGGAGTATTTGATGGGACAGTGTAGAGGGAGCTTTACTCTGTATCTTACACCGTGCTGTACCTGTCCTGGGAGTGTTTGATGGGACAGTGTAGAGGGAGCTTTACTCTGTATCTAACCCGTGCTGTACCTGCCCTGGAAGTATTTGGTGGGACAGTGTAGAGGGAGCTTTACTCTGCATCTAACCCATTCTGTACCTGCCCTGGGAGTGTTTGATGGGACAGTGTAGAGGGAGTTTTACTCTGTATCTAACCCGTGCTGTACCTGCCCTGGGAGTGTTTGATGGGACAGTGTAACGTGAGTTTTCCTCTGTATCTAACCCGTGCTGTACCTGCCCTGGGAGTGTTTGATGGGACAGTGTAGAGGAAGCTTTACTCTGTATCTAACCCGTGCTGTACCTGCCCTGGGAGTGTTTGATGGGACAGTGTAGAGGGAGCTTTACTCTGTATCTAACCCGTGCTGGACCTGCCCTGGAAGTGTTTGATGGGACAGTGTAGAGGGAGCTTTACTCTGTATCTAACCCGTGCTGCACCTGCCCTGGGAGTGTTTGATGGGACAGTGTAGAGGGAGCTTTACTCTGTATCTAACCCGTGCTGTACCTGACCCGGGAGTGTTTGATGGGACAGTGTAGAGGGAGCTTTACTCTGTATCTAACCCGTGCTGTACCTGCCCTGGGAGTATTTGATGGGACTGTGTAGAGGGAGCTTTACTCTGTATCTAACACCGTGCTGTACCTGTCCTGGGAGTGTTTGATGGGACAGTGTAGAGGGAGCTTTACTCTGTGTCTAACCCGTGCTGTACCTGCCCTGGGAGTATTTGATGGGACAGTGTAGAGGGAGCTTTCCTCTGTATCTAACCCATTCTGTACCTGCCCTGGGAGTGTTTGATGGGACAGTGTAGAGGGAGTTTTACTCTGTATCTAACCCGTGCTGTACCTGCCCTGGGAGTGTTTGATGGGACAGTGTAACGGGAGTTTTCCTCTGTATCTAACCCGTGCTGTACCTGCCCTGGGAGTGTTTGATACGACAGTGTAGAGGGTGCTTTACTCTGTATCTAACCCGTGCTGTACCTGCCCTGGGAGTGTTTGATGGGACAGTGTAGAGGGAGCTTTACTCTGTATCTAACCCGTGCTGTACCTGCCCTGGGAGTGTTTGATGGGACAGTGTAGAGGGAGCTTTACTCTGTATCTAACCCCGTGCTGTACCTGCCCTGGGAGTGTTCGATGGGACAGTGTAGAGGGAGCTTTCCTCTGTATCTAACCCGTGCTGTACCTGCCCTGGGAGTGTTTGATGGGACAGTGTAGAGGGAGTTTCACTGTGTATCTAACCCTTGCTGTACCTGCCCTGGGAGTGTTTGATGGGGCAGTGTAGAGGGAGCTTTACTCTGTATCTAACCCGTGCTGTACCTGCCCTGGGAGTGTTTAATGGGACGGTGCAGTGGGAGCTTTACTCTGTATCTAACCCGTGTTGTACCTGCCCTGGGAGTGTTTGATATGACAGTGTAGAGGGAGCTTTACTCTGTATCTAACCCGTGCTGTACCTGCCCTGGGAGTGTTTGATGGGACAGTGTAGAGGGAGCTTTACTCTGTATCTAACCCGTGCTGTACCTGCCCTGGGAGTGTTTAATGGGACAGTGTAGGGGGAGCTTTACTCTGTATCTAACCCGTGCTGTACCTGCCCTGGGAGTGTTAGATGGGACAGTGTAGAGGGAGCTTTACTCTGTATCTAACCCGTGCTGTACCTGCCCTGGGAGTGTTTGATGGGACAGTGTAGAGGGAGCTTTACTCTGTATCTAACCCGTGCTGTACCTGCCCTGGGAGTGTTCGATGGGACAGTGTAGAGGGAGCTTTACTCTGTATCTAACCCGTGCTGTACCTGTCCTGGGAGTGTTTGATGGGACAGTGTAGAGGGAGCTTTACTCTGTATCTAACCCGTGCTGTACCTGCCCTGGGAGTGTTTGATGGGACAGTGTAGAGGGAGCTTTACTCTGTATCTAACCCGTGCTGTACCTGCCCTGGGAGTGTTTGATGGGACAGTGTCGAGGGAGCTTTACTCTGTATCTAACCCCTGCTGTACCTGCCCTGGGAGTGTTTGATGGGACAGTGTAGAGGGAGCTTTACTCTGTATCTAACCCGTGCTGTACCTGCCCTGGGAGTGTTTGATGGGACAGTGTTAGAGGGAGCTTTACTCTGTATCTAACCCCTGCTGTACCTGCCCTGGGAGTGTTTGATGGGACAGTGTAGAGGGAGCTTTACTCTGTATCTAACCCGTGCTGTACCTGCCCTGGGAGTGTTTGATGGGACAGTGTAGAGGGAGCTTTACTCTTCATCTAACCCGTGCTGTACCTGCCCTGGGAGTGTTTGATGGGACAGTGTAGAGGGAGCTTTACTCTGTATCTAACCCGTGCTGTACCTGCCCTGGGAGTGTTTGATGGGACAGTGTAGAGGGAGCTTTACTCTGTATCTAACCCGTGCTGTACCTGCCCTGGGAGTGTTTGATGGGACAGTGTAGAGGGAGCTTTACTCTGTATCTAACCCCTGCTGTACCTGCCCTGGGAGTGTTTGATGGGACAGTGTAGAGGGAGCTTTACTCTGTATCTAACCCGTGCTGTACCTGCCCTGGGAGTGTTTGATGGGACAGTGTAGAGGGAGCTTTACTCTGTATCTAACCCGTGCTGTACCTGCCCTGGGAGTGTTTGATGGGACAGTGTAGAGGGAGCTTTACTCTGTATCTAACCCGTGCTGTACCTGCCCTGGGAGTGTTTGATGGGACAGTGTAGAGGGAGCTGTACTCTGTGTCTAACCCGTGCTGTACCTGCCCTGGGAGTGTTTGATGGGACAGTGTAGAGGGAGCTTTACTCTGTATCTAACCCGTGCTGTACCTGCCCCGGGAGTGTTTGATGGGACAGTGTAGAGGGAGCTTTACTCTGTATCTAACCCGTGCTGTACCTGAGCAGGAACGTTTGAAGCTAACACCATTTACCCAGCTGTGACATACTTCACGTTGTAAGAATAAAGAAGTAGAGCTACACACTGTTGCTGAACATTTCCCCTTCTGCCTTCCCCAGGCCTCGTGGTGTGTGTTGCCGTCTCGAATTCTCCTGGTGCTGACTTCACAGAAAGGTATTCAGGTAAAGGAGGGGCAGGGGGTGTGGAGCAAACGTAAACCTGTCTATACAGCCTACTTCCTAGGGAATATAATCTTATATATTGAGTTGGCATGGAGACGCTGCTGGTAAATGAAACCGTTCTAGTGAATTAAATTTCTCTTTACTGATGTTGAGGTTGTCTGTGCAGACTGGAGTTTTGTTGGAGCTGGGACTTGAATAAAGGAATTGGAGTTACTGAGTCTGACTGGAAGAAAGCTGTGGATATCAGGACATAGTCCTGAACACAGTCTACTTTCATCATCTCTTCATCTACACCTGCATCTGTTGGACAAAAAATGGGACAGGGTGTGATCGGGGAGAGAGCGAGGGGTTAGAGTGTGTTAAATGGGACAGGGTGTGATCGGGGAGAGCGAGGGGTTAGAGTGTGTGTTAAATGGGACGGTGTGATCGGGGAGAGAGAGCGAGGGGTTAGAGTGTGTGTTAAATGGGACAGGGTGTGATCGAGGAGAGAGCGAGGGGTTAGAGTGTGTGTTAAATGGGACAGGGTGTGATCGAGGAGAGAGCGAGGGGTTAGAGTGTGTGTTAAATGGGACAGGGTGTGATCGGGGAGTGAGCGAGGGGTTAGAGTGTGTGTTAAATGGGGCAGGGTGTGATCGGGGAGAGTGTGCGAGGGGTTAGCGTGTGTTAAATGGGACAGGGTGTGATCGAGGAGAGAGCGAGGGGTTAGAGTGTGTGTTAAATGGGACAGGGTGTGATCGGGGAGAGCGAGGGGTTAGAGTGTGTTAAATGGGACAGGGTGTGATCGGGGAGAGAGCGAGGGGTTAGAGTGTGTGTTAAATGGGACAGGGTGTGACCGGGGAGAGAGAGCGAGGGGTTAGAGTGTGTTAAATGGGACAGGGTGTGATCGGCGAGAGAGCGAGGGGTTAGAGTGTGTTAAATGGGACAGGGTGTGATCGGGGAGAGCGAGGCGTTAGAGTGTGTGTTAAATGGGACGGTGTGATCGGGGAGAGCGAGGGGTTAGAGTGTGTGTTAAATGGGACAGGGTGTGATCGGGGAGAGAGCGAGGGGTTAGAGTGTGTTAAATGGGACAGGGTGTGATCGGGGAGAGAGCGAGGGGTTAGAGTGTGTTAAATGGGACAGGGTGTGATCGGGGAGAGCGAGGGGTTAGAGTGTGTGTTAAATGGGACAGGGTGTGATCGGGGAGAGCGAGGGGTTAGAGTGTGTGTTAAATGGGACAGGGTGTGATCGGGGAGAGAGCGAGGGGTTAGAGTGTGTTAAATGGGACAGGGTGTGATCGGGGAGAGCGAGAGGTTAGAGTGTGTGTTAAATGGGACAGGGTGTGATCGGGGAGAGCGAGGGGTTAGAGTGTGTGTTAAATGGGACGGTGTGATCGAGGAGAGAGCGAGGGGTTAGAGTGTGTGTTAAATGGGACAGGGTGTGATCGAGGAGAGAGCGAGGGGTTAGAGTGTGTGTTAAATGGGACGGTGTGATCGGGGAGTGAGCGAGGGGTTAGAGTGTGTTAAATGGGGCAGGGTGTGATCGGGGAGAGTGTGCGAGGGGTTAGCGTGTGTTAAATGGGACAGGGTGTGATCGGGGAGAGAGCGAGGGGTTAGAGTGTGTGTTAAATGGGACAGGGTGTGATCGGGGAGAGCGAGGGGTTAGAGTGTGTGTTAAATAGGACAGGGTGTGATCGAGGAGAGAGCGAGGGGTTAGAGTGTGTGTTTAATGGGACAGGGTGTGATCGGGGAGTGAGCGAGGGGTTAGAGTGTGTGTTAAATGGGGCAGGGTGTGATCGGGGAGAGTGTGCGAGGGGTTAGCGTGTGTTAAATGGGACAGGGTGTGATGGGGAGAGTGCGAGGGGTTAGAGTGTGTGTTAAATGGGACAGGGTGTGATCGGGGAGAGTGCGAGGGGTTAGAGTGTGTTAAATGGGACAGGGTGTGATCGGGGAGAGCGAGGGGTTAGAGTGTGTTAAATGGGACAGGGTGTGATCGGGGAGAGAGCGAGGGGTTAGAGTGTGTTAAATGGGACAGGGTGTGATCGGGGAGAGAGCGAGGGGTTAGAGTGTGTGTTAAATGGGACAGGGTGTGATCGGGGAGAGAGCGAGGGGTTAGAGTGTGTTAAATGGGACAGGGTGTGATCGGGGAGAGCGAGAGGTTAGAGTGTGTGTTAAATGGGACGGTGTGATCGGGGAGAGCGAGGGGTTAGAGTGTGTGTTAAATGGGACGGTGTGATCGGGGAGAGAGAGCGAGGGGTTAGAGTGTGTTAAATGGGACAGGGTGTGATCGAGGAGAGAGCGAGGGGTTAGAGTGTGTGTTAAATGGGACAGGGTGTGATCGAGGAGAGAGCGAGGGGTTAGAGTGTGTGTTAAATGGGACGGTGTGATCGGGGAGTGAGCGAGGGGTTAGAGTGTGTTAAATGGGGCAGGGTGTGATCGGGGAGTGTGCGAGGGGTTAGCGTGTGTTAAATGGGACAGGGTGTGATCGGGGAGAGAGCGAGGGGTTAGAGTGTGTGTTAAATGGGACGGTGTGATCGGGGAGTGAGCGAGGGGTTAGAGTGTGTGTTAAATGGGACGGTGTGATCGGGGAGAGAGAGCGAGGGGTTAGAGTGTGTTAAATGGGACAGGGTGTGATCGAGGAGAGAGCGAGGGGTTAGAGTGTGTGTTAAATGGGACAGGGTGTGATCGAGGAGAGAGCGAGGGGTTAGAGTGTGTTAAATGGGACGGTGTGATCGGGGAGTGAGCGAGGGGTTAGAGCGTGTTAAATGGGGCAGGGTGTGATCGGGGAGAGTGTGCGACGGGTTAGCGTGTGTTAAATGGGACAGGGTGTGATCGGGGAGAGAGCGAGGGGTTAGAGTGTGTGTTAAATGGGACGGTGTGATCGGGGAGAGAGCGAGGGGTTAGAGTGTGTGTTAAATGGGACAGGGTGTGATCGGGGAGAGCGAGGGGTTAGAGTGTGTTAAATGGGACAGGGTGTGATCGGGGAGAGTGCGAGGGGTTAGAGTGTTCAGTGGGATTGTGGAACAGGGTGCTGATCAGGAGAGTGTTTTGGTGAGGAGCGACTGAGGAATTTGACAAGTAGCCCTTTCGTAGTTTCCAAAAATTCTTGCATCCTAATTTAGCCCTGTTATTGTTGTCCCATCCCTCATGTCAATGACTCCCTGGGACTGCCATCCTGCTGTCAGTAAAGTGATCCTGATCACCGCTACTGTGATGATGCAAGTTTGTGAACAGGAGGGTTCCATCAGAGTATACTGGTTAATGGAGTGGGTGTGTCACTGTTCCCAGCGAGCTCACTGTATGTGTCCTTACAGATGTATGAATCGGACGGCTCCATCATGGTGTACTGGCATGCTGTGGATACCCCAGAAGGACCAACAGGTACCAGTGGAAAGCTTTATGCTGAAACACTTTGCTGACAATGTGGCTGATGCAGGGATACCGTTCTCACAGAGGGGCAGGAGCAGGCCTCTCCACCACGGCTCTCATTACTTTGACCAGCTGTAAAAACGTTTCTGTGCCACTTAAAGCGGCGCTAGTGCTGACCATGGCAGAGCAGAAATCCCCATCCCTGTCAATGTGTCAGCCGTAGCTCAGTGGGTATCACTCCCGCCTCCGAGTGAGAAGATTGTGGGTTCGAGCCCCACTATGGAGACTTGAGCACAAAATCTAGGATGACACTCCAGTGTAGTAGAGGGAGCGCCGCACTGTCGGAGGGGCGGTACTGAGGGAGCGCCGCACTGTCGGAGGGGCAGTACTGAGGGAGCGCTGCACTGTCGGAGGGACAGTACTGAGGGAGCGGCGCACTGTCGGAGGGACAGTACTGAGGGAGCGCCGCACTGTGGGAGGGGCAGTACTGAGGGAGCGCCGCACTGTGGGGGGGCAGTACTGAGGGAGCGCCGCACTGTGGGAGGGGCAGTACTGAGGGGGGGCAGTACTGAGGGAGGGGCAGTACTGAGGGAGCGCCGCACTGTCGGAGGGGCAGTACTGAGGGAGGGCGGCTCTGTGGGAGGGGCAGTACTGAGGGAGCGCCGCACTGTCCAAGGTGCCCCCTCTCAGCTGGATGTAAAAAATCCAATGGCACTATTCGAAGCAGAGTTCTCCCCTGTCCTGGCCAACATTTATCCCACAACCAACATCAGTAAAATAGATAATCTGGTCATTATCACATTGCAGTTTGTGGGAGCTTGCTGTGCGCAAATTGGCTGCTGTGTTTCCTACATTACAACAGTGACTACTCTTCAAATGTACTTCATTGGCTGTAAAGCGCTTTGGGACGTCCTGAGGTTGTGAAAGGTGCTATAGAAATGCAGATTTTTTTTTCTTTCACTGGCCTTAGTTGAGGTTCTTGCTCAGTATCCTCATTCAGCGAGTGATGGCGACTTTGAAGTTAGGGTTTAAAGAAATATGAACTAGTGGAAGGGTTTGCATTCAGTGAGCGGGTTTGAGATGTTGTAGTGATCAAATGGGGACCGGCTTGTGGGACCCAGTGGCCAATTCCTGTCCCTAGACTTTCTGATGACGATGAATCCGATGAATTTGTTTTCCTTTTCCCAGCAGAGGCTGTGTTTGCCCGAGGGATTGCAGCAACAAGGAGCCACTACATCTGTGTGGGTAAGTACTGTTCCCAGAATTACACAGAAATTACAACACGGGAAACAGGCCGTTCGGCCCAACCAGTCCCTGTCGGTGTTTATTCTCCACACGAGCAGTATCCTAATCCCATGTGCCTGCACGGGCCCTACGTTCCTTTATTCCCCTTTCCTTCACCAACCTATCTAACCTAGTCTGAACAGTTGACCCGGTCTCTGCTTCAGTCACTAACTCCAGTTTTGCATTCCACAGCCTCACAACCCTCTGTGCAATAAATGTTTCTCCTGCTCTCTGTCCTAAAGCTCTTACATTTAATCTTATATATCTATGTCCTTTTGTTCTCGAGCCGCAATCACTGGAAATGGTCTGTTGGCCCTAGATTGTTGTTCACCAGCTGCGGTCCGTACACCCTATCATAGTATTGCCACAAGCGGGCTGCATAGACGGGGTTTCTGATCTGGCAACTGTCTACATTTAGTCAATATCTCAGCTAGATCCCCTCTAGTAAACCCTGTAAATGGTGGGCCCCAATCCTCAAACAAGCATCTGCACTTTGCCTGCCTGCCTGTGCGAAATGTTTTATAACCTCTCCCTTCCCATCAAATTTAAGTACCTTTGCTGCTGTGTCTTGCAGCTGTTGGGAGGAATGTGGTACCATGAATCGGGAGGCTTGATGGATCTATCGTCTATTTTTTCTCACCTCATCCCTGGTCTTTACGATAATATTCAGCTGGCTGTTGGGCCCAATCGGCCTGTTATTCACTGTCACCGCCCATCATGGAGCTTATTGTTGTCACTGCTAGAGCCCTTTCCCGTCTCTATTTTCCTGTCGCACTTGACGTGGGAGACGGCATCTCCCTGCGTCTCTCAAGCAAGCGCTGCTCGACTCCAACATCCATGTTCTGTTAGCTGATAGCTCCATTTGGTGGCACATTTGGCCTCACGAGCCCTACACTGTTCTAGTGCTCGACCTTTTTCAACAGTCTGCGATTGATAAACCTCTACATGTTCTAACGAATGAATTTCTCCCTGCCTGCTCGCTTTATTTCCTTAGTTCTTATCTCTGTCTCTCTCTCCTACTCCCACCCCTTCTCTCTACTACCTTCTGCCTCAATTCCTCCCACTGTCCAGGGCCCCAAACACCCCTTCCAGGTGAAACAGCGATTTACTTGTACTTCTTGCAATCTAGTATACTGTATTCGCTGCTCACGATGCGGTCTCCTCTACATTGGGGAGACCAAACGCAGATTGGGCGACCGCTTTGCGGAACACCTCCGTTCAGTCCGTAAGGGGGACCCTGAGCTTCCGGTCGCCTGTCACTTTAATTCGCCGCTTCACTCCCACTCTCACCTCTCCGCCCTCGGCCTCTTACGCTGTTCCAATAAAGCGCAACGTAAGCTCAAGGAACAGCAGCTCATCTTTCGATGAGGCACTTTACAGCCTTCTGGACTCAACATTGAGTTCAACAATTTCAAACTACTGTATAACCCCTGCTCCCATTCTTCAGGCTGTATGATTTTGCCATCCCCATTTGCAGCATTTTATCTTTCCTGCCTCTTACCTGAGCACAGTATGTTCCTTCAATTCCTTCCTCCGCTCCCCCCCCCACCGTCTCTGCACCTGCTTAATATCTGTTACATCTCCAGCTTTTTCCAGTTCTGACGAAGGGTCCCAGACCTGAAACGTTAACTCTGTTTCCCTCTCCACGGATGCTGCCTGGCCTGCTGAGTATTTCCAGCGTTTTCTGTTGTTATTTCAGGTTTCCAGCATCCGCAGTATTTTGCTATCGTATTTTTATCCTCAATCATCTTCTCTTTTCCTGCCCTTGGTTTCCTTCTGACCGGTGAAAGTGCTAATAGCCAGACCGATGTAGTTGGGTGGGTAAACAGTTGTTGGACTGTACCAGTGCTCCCTAACCTGAAACAGAGATAATGCTGGAAACACTCAGTGGGTCCGACAGCATCTGTGGAGGTCAAACGAGTTAAGGCTTTGAGTGTGCGAACTCTACGGCTACTCTCTCCTCAGACGCTGCCTGACCGGCTGGCTGGTTCCAGCATTTCCTCTGATTTCGCTTCAGTTTCCAACCTGCAGTATTTTGCGCTCTGTTTCCCTAACGCCTGCTTTCCTGAGGGTTTCTGAGTGTCTCTCTCATTACAGGCTCCTCGATGGGATCCATCCTAGTCTTCAATATTCCCCCGAAAGGGACAAACATCACTGTGTCTGAAGTGCTGGAGGAGCACAGGGAGCCGATCACTGACATCGCGTGTGACTGCTCTGGACAGAAGGTAACCGTGTAGGCATAGGTGTGAGGCCTTTAGGAACATCCAGCCCTGCCAGCTTGTTCCGCCAATTAATTAGATCTGCACCTTAACTCCATTTAGCCATCTTTGCTCCATACCCCTTGATACCCTTACCTAACTAAAATCTATCCCTCTCACTCTTGAAAGCTCCAATTGACCCCCAGGATCCACAGCCTTTTGGGGGAGAGAGTTCCAGATTTCCACCACCCTTGGTGTGGAAAAAGTGCTTCCTGACATCACCCCTGAACGGCCTAGAAGTAAGTTTAAGATTGTGCCCCCCCCGGCCACCCCTTGTTCTGGATTCCCACCATAGGAAATAGTTTCTGGGTACCCACACGACCGAATCTCTCTATCATTTTAACACCTCTATTAGATCATCCCCTCAACCTTCTAAACGCCAGGGAACACAAGCCTAGTTTATGTAGCCTGTCCTCATCATTTAACCCTTTAAGCCTCGGTATTTAACCCTGAAAAGTGCGAGGTGATGCATTTTGGACGGACAAATAAGGCAAGGGAATACACAATGAGTGGTAGGACCCTAGGAAGTACAGAGGGTCAGAGGGACCTTGGTGTACATGTACATAGATCCCTGAAGGCAGCGGAACAGGTAGATAAGGTGGCTAAAAAGGCATATGGGATACTTGCCTTCATTAGCCGAGGCATAGAATATAAGAGCAGGGAGGTTATGATGGAGCTGTACAAAACGCTGGTGAGGCCACAGCTGGAGTACTGTGTGCAGTTCTGGTCACCTCACTATAGGAAGGATGTGATTGCTTTGGAGAGGGTGCAGAGAAGATTCACCAGGATGTTACCTGGGATGGAGCGCCTCAGCTATGAAGAAAGACTAAACAGGCTGGGGTTGTTTTCCTTGGAGCAAAGAAGGCTGAGGGGGGACCTGATTGAGGTGTACAAAATGATGAGGGGCATAGATAGGGTAGACAAAGAGGAACTTTTCCCCTTAGTAGGGGGGTCAATAACAAGGGGGCATAGATTCAGGGTAAGGGGCAGGAGATTTAGAGGGGATTTGAGGAGGAACTTTTTCACCCAGAGGGTGGTTGGAATCTGGAACTCACTGCCTGAAAGGGTGGTAGAGGCAGGAACCCTCACAACATTCAAGAAGCATTTGGATGAGCACTTGAAATGCCATTGCATACAAGGCTATGGACCAAATGCTGGAAAATGGGATTAGACTGGACAGGGATGGATGGGCGGCGCAGACACGATGGGCCGAAGGGCCTCTTTCTGTGCTGTAAAACTCTATGACTCTATTCTGGTGAATCTGCGCTGCTCCCCCTCCGAGGCCAATCTATCCTTCCTGAGGGGCGGGGCCCCAGAACGGAACGCAGTGTCCAGATGGGGTCTGACCAGAGCTCTGTACAGCTGCAGCAGCACTTACATCCTCACTTTTATATTCCAGCCCCCCTTGACTTGGAGGAGTTTAGTGGTCTGTGTCTGTGTGTGTGTGTGTTTGTGTTCCAAGTATGTATCATTATGGGAGCTGGGGGAGGGAGGTTTAAGCAGGGCTCATGGTGCAGGTGCATTGTGCATCCCAATCCCAGGGTTCCGGACAGGTTGGGTGATTGGGCAGATGCATGGCAGATGCAGTATAATGTGGATATATGCGAGGTTATCCACTTTGGTGGCAAAAACAGGAAGACAGATTATTATCTGAACGGCAATAGATTGGGAGAAGGGGAAGTGCAACGAGACCTGTGTGTCCTTGTGCACCAGTCGCTGAAGGTAAGCATGCAGGTGCAGCAGGCGGTTAAGAAAGCAAATGGTATGTTGGCCTTCGTAGCGAGAGGGTTCGAGTACAGGGACAAGGATGTCTTGCTGCAGTTGTACAGGGCCTTGGTGAGACCACACCTTGAGTATTGTGTGCAGTTTTGGTCACCTTATCTGAGGAAGGATGATCTTGCCATGGAGGGAGTGCAGCGAAGATTCACCAGACTGATACCTGGGATGGCAGGAATGACGTATGAGGAGAGATTGTGTCGATTGGGCTTATACTCGCTGGAGTTTAGAAGAATGAGGGGATCTCATTGAAGCTTATAAAATTCTAACAGGACTAGACAGACTAGATGCTGGAAGGATGTTCCTGATGGTCGGGGAGTCCAGAACCAGGGGTCACAGTCTAAGGATAAGGGGTAAGCCATTTAGGACTGAGATGAGGAATTTCTTCACCCAGAGAGTGGTGAACCTGTGGAATTCTCTACCACAGAAGGCAGTTGAGGCCAATTCATTAAATATATTCAAGAAGGAGTTGGATATATTTCTTGAGGCTAAAGGGATCAAGGGATATGGGGAGAAGGCAGAGACAGGGTACTGAATTTGGATGATCAGCCATGATTGCATTGAATGGCGCAGCAGGCTCGTGGGGCCGAATGGCCTACTCCTGCTCCTATCTTCTATGTTTCTCCCACATCCCAGTTATCCCGTGTGTACCCATGAATATAATGGCGCATTGTAACGGACTGATGACGGTTTGAATCTACAGGAGTGTATTGCAGATCTGGTGACGGCCGATGACTCCGGGGTCCTGTGTATCTGGAAATCAGGGGAAGATTTTAAATTAATCCACAAGATTTTACCTTATGGGTAAGTGCTAGCCGGGTCTGTCTCTCACTCCAGCAGTCCTTCTACCAGCTAACGGAGAAGCAAGTATATTGTTGATGATTATTGACTGTGCTGCTGTAATGATAGAGACTGGTACGGGAGCCCAGCAACCCACAGCTTGAGAGCTCAAATCCCACCATGACAGGGTGGGATTCTTTTGTCATAAAAACTGTTCACTGATACTCTACCCTGGACTGGCCTACTTGTGACTCCAGTCCCACACTATGTGGTTTGCTCTTGGTGGCCTCCTAGCTAGTCAGTCTAGCACAAGCACGACAGGATCTAGGGGTGGGTAATAAATGTGTTCTTGCCAGCGTTGCCCACATTCCCAGAATAAATTCACGTGGAAAGCAGATGGTCGACCTCTGGCTCTAGCACTGTGCTGCCTGGTTTTCCTTTCCTGGGGGCACCCGCAGAATCATTTCTAATAAGCCTGAAGTAAGAGTAGTACGAGCATTGGTCACAAGGAGGGTCTGAAGGCCCTTCAGCCCATTTGATCCCACCCTCCCACAATCCCAATCAGCGTCTCATTGTTTTTCACTCATCTGGTTATTTACTTTGTGGCTCTGAACAATTGTGAGCGCTTTACTTCAGCCGGTCTTTAATAATCAACTCTTTACATCCTCACAGAGCAGGACAAGGGGCTCAAGAACAAATAAATAACCACACACACACAGACACACAGACACACACACACACAGACACACACACACACACACACACACACACACACACACACACACACACACACACACAGACACACACACACACACACACACACACACACACACACACACAGACACACACACACACTGCGACCTAACTCCATATACCCGCCTTTGCCACGTCTCCCTTAGAAGTGTTTCCTAATATCACTCCTGAAAGGTCTGGCTCTAATTTTTAGACTATGCCCCCTAAAAATAAAACAAAAAAGGTGACTCAACCGTGGCTAACAAGGGAAATTAGGGATAGCATAAGATCCAAGGAGAGGACATATAAATTGGCCAGAAAAAGCAATAATCCTAAGGATTGGGAGCAGTTTAGGATTCAACAAAGGAGGACAAAGGGATTAATTAAGAGGGGGAAAATAGATTATGAGAGTAAGCTTGCAGGGAACATAAAAACTGACTGTAAAAGCTTTTATAGATATGTGAAGAGAAAAAGATTGGTGAAGTCAAGCGTAGGTCCCTTGCAGTCAGAATCAGGGGAATTTATAATGGGGAACAAAGAAATGGCAGACCAACTAAATACATATTTTGGTTCTGTCTTCACAAAGGAGGACACAAATAACCTCCCAGAGATGCCGGGGAACATAGGATCTGATAAAAGGGAGGAATTGAAAGAAATCAGTATTTGTAGGGAAATGGTGTTAGGGAAATTGATGGGATTGAAGGCCGATAAATCCCCAGGGCCTGATAATCTACATCCTAGGGTACTTACGGAAGTGGCCCTAGAAATAGTAGATGCATTGCTGGTCATCTTCCAACATTTGATGGAATCTGGAACAGTACCCATGGATTGGAAGGTAGCTAATGTTACCCCACTATTCAAAAAAGGTGGTAGAGAGAAAGCGGGGAATTATAGACTGGTAAGCCTGACATCGGTAGTGGGGAAAATGTTAGAGTCCATTATAAAAGATGTAATAGCAGAGCACTTGGAAAACAGTAACAGGATCGGACAAAGTCAACATGGATTCACAAAAGGTAAATCGTGCTTGACTAATCTACTGGAATTTTTTGAGGATGTAACTGGTAAAATAGATAAGGGAGAACCAGTGGATGTGGTGTATCTGAACTTTCAGAAGGCCTTCGATAAGGTCCCGCATAAGAGATTAGCGTGCAAAATTAAGGCACATGGGATTGGGGGCAAGGTATTGACTTGGATAGAGAACTGGTTGGCAGACAGAAAGCAGAGAGTTGGAATAAACGGGTCTTTTTCCGAGTGGCAGGCAGTGACTAGTGGGGTACCGCAGGGATCGGTCCTTGGACCCCAGCTATTCACAATATATATTAATGATCTAGACAAGGGAACTAGATGTAATATCTCCAAATTTGCAGACGACACAAAGCTGGGTGGGCATGTGTGCTGTGAGAAGGATGTTGAGAAACTCCAGGATGATTTGGACAGGTTGGGTGATTGGGCAGATACATGGCAGATGCAATATAACGTGGATAAATGTGAGGTTATCCGCTTTGGTGGCAAAAACAGGAAGGCAGATTATTATCTAAATGGCAATAGATTGGGAGAAGGGGAAGTGCAACGAGACCTGGGTGTCCTTGTGCACCAGTCACTGAAGGTAAGCATGCAGGTGCAGCAGGCGGTTAAGAAGGCAAATGGTATGTTGGCCTTCGTAGCGAGAGGGTTTGAGTACAGGAACAAGGATGTCTTGCTGCAGTTGTACAGGGCCTTGGTGAGACCACATCTCGAGTATTGTGTGCAGTTTTGGTCGCCTTATCTGAGGAAGGATGTTCTTGCCATGGAAGGAGTGCAATGAAGATTCACCAGGCTGATACCTGGCATGGCAGGAATGACGTATGAGGAGAGATCGTGTCAATTGGGCTTATAGTCGCTGGAGTTTAGAAGAATGAGAGGTGATCTCATTGAAACTTATAAAATTCTAACAGAACTGGACAGACTAGATGCAGGAAGGATGTTCCCGATGGTCGGGGAGTCCAGAACCAGGGGTCACAGTCTAAGGATAAGGGGTAAGCCATTTAGGACTGAGATGAGGAGGAATTTCTTCACCCAGAGAGTGGTGAACCTGTGGAACTCTCTACTACAGAAGGCGGTAGAGGCCAATTCATTAAATATATTCAAAAAGGAGTTGGATATATTTGTTAAGGCTAAAGGGATCAAGGGGTATGGGGAGAAGGCAGGGACAGGGTACTGAATTTGGATGATCAGCCATGATCGCATTGAATGGCGGAGCAGGCTCGAGGGGCTGAATGGCCTACTCCTGCTCCTATCTTCTATGTTTCTGTGTTTAGTCCTAGACTTCCCAACCAGTGGAAATAGTTTCTCTCTAGCTATCATATCTGTTCCAGTTAATATCGTGAATACTTCGATCAAACCACCCCTTAACCTTCTAAATTCTAGGGAATATAACCCTAATTTCGTGATCATCCACTGAACCGTCGGTACTAACCAGCCAATTGTTGCCTGTTCCCAGGAGCACTTGCTCGTCTGTGAAGATGTGGAGTGGGATCATCGCAGCCGGATATGGGAGCGGCCAGATCCAGATCTACGATGCTGAGACCGGTGCAGTGCATGTGGAGGTGAACGCTCACGCACGCTGGGTCTGCGCACTCGACATCGCGTCTGAAAGTGGCAAGGTACCCCCGAGCTGCTTTCTGTCTCTGCGTGTTTGCTCTGTCCTGCCTGACTCTGACGGGCCTGCGTGCTCTGTCTCACTGCTTTGTGGCTGTTTAAGTAGTGGGATTGTTTCACCGCACGTCATAAACTCTGTGTCTCCACACAGCTGCTGTCGGGAGCTGAGGATTCCTTTGTAAGGGTCTGGAGACTCTATCGGAACCCAGAGTCCAACACCATCGAGGTAAGGAGGGGGCAGGGTTACTCAGTGCAGCATTAGACTGAATCAAAGGATTGATTTATCAAGGTTTAAAGCAAGGTTTTGGTTGGCTCCTGGCTGGGGAATCTAGAACCAGGGGTCATAGTCTTAGAATAAGGGGTCAGTCTCAGAATAAGGGGTCGGCCATTTAGGACTGAGATGAGAAATTTCTTCACTCAGAGGGTGGTGAATCTTTGGAATTCTGTACCCCAGAGGGCTGTGGAGGCTCAGTTGTTGAGTATATTCAAGACAGAGATCAATAGATTTTTGAATATTAAGGGAATCAAGGGATATGGGGATAGTGCAGGAAAGTGGAGATGAGGTAGATGATCAGCCATGATCTCATTGAATGGCGGAGCAGGCTCGAGGGGCCGAATGGCCGACTCCTCCTATTTCTTATGTAAGTTTACATTTGGCAGCTCATCCCTAACTTACAAACTTCCTGTTGCAGACTGCCCAACTGGCCTGTCCTGAGTCAGTTACCTAATTCCAGTACGTGCTAGTATTAAGGCATGGCCTCTACTTCCTTCACTGGATATATCACTACAGGCAGCCGACTGCAATTATATTCACACAATCTCCTGCGGGGTGGGGGGCTTGGGTCACCAGCCCCACTGTTTGAAGATATTTTCTCCCCTCTGTGCATCAGCACTCGCATCATTGCTCAGGCAATGGGAAACAAGGAAATGGTAGAGGCATTGAACAAATATTTTGTATCTGTCTTCACAGTACAGGACACTAAAAACATCCCAGTAATAGTAGAAAATCAAGGGGCTAAAGGGAGGGAGGAACTTAAAACAATCACTATCAGTGGAGAAAAAGTGCTAGGCAAACTAATGGGACTAAATGCTGACAAGTCCCCTGGACCTGATAGCCTGCATCCTGGGGTCTTAAAAGAAGTGGCTACAGAGATAGTGGATGCATTGGTTGTAATCTTCCAAAATTCCCTTGACTCTGGAAAAGTCCCAGCGGACTGGAAAACCGCAAATGTAACGCCCTTATTCAAAAAAGGAGGGAGACAGAAAGCAGGAAACTATAGGCCAGTTAGCCTAACATCTGTCGTTGGCAAAATGATCAAATCCATTATTAAGGAAGTAGTAGCAGGACATTTAGAAAATCATAATACAATCAAGCAGCGTCAACATGGTTTTGACAAATCTATTAGAGTAGGGTGGATAATGGGGAACCAGTAGATGTGGTGTATTTGGATTTCCAAAAGGCATTCGACAAGGTGCCACATAAAAGGTTACTGCATAAGATAAGAGCTCACGGGGATGGGGGTAATAGATTGGATAGAGGATTGGCTAACTAACAGAAAACAGAGAGTCGGGATAAATGGGTCATTTTCAAGGTGGCAATCTGTAACTAGTGGAGTGCCACAGGGATCAGTGCTGGGGCCTCAACTATTTACAATCTATATTAATGACTTGGATGAAGGGACCGAGTATATTGTAGCCAAGTTTGCGGGTGATACAAAGATAGGTGGGAAAGCAAGTTGTGAGGAGGACACAAAGAGTCTGCAAAGGGATATACAGGAAACTTTAGTTTATCCGGAGGTTGTATGTCCGGAATACTCGATCTAACGGCAAAAATCAGGAGCCATTTTCTATAAGTTTTTTTAGTTCTCGTTCTTTTTTTTCCCCCAGTCGGGCACTGCAAGGTCTGTAGCTATAGCAACAGCTTCAGCTAGAGACGCTTGCAGCTGCAGCCGACTGTTTAGAAGCTGTTGCTAAGCAACAGTGTTTGTCGTCAGATACGGAGATGAAAACCTCCGTATGCTTCAACATTAACTTTGTATGTCCGGTAGTTTTGATAGATCGGCAACACGCCGGTCCCGTTGGTGCCGGATATCACAAAGTTTCCTGTAGATAGGTTAAGTGAGTGGGAAAGAATTTAGCAGATGGAGTTTAATGTGGGAAAATGTGAAGTATCCATTTTGGTAGGAAGAATAGAAAAGAAAAATATTATTTATATGGAGAAAGACTACAGAATGCAGCGGTACAGAGGGATTTAGGGGTCCTCATACATGAAACACAAAAAGTTAGCATGCAGGTGCAGCAAGTAATTAGGAAGACAAATGGAGAGTTGGCCTTTATTTCAAGGGGGTTGGAGTATAAAAGTAGGGAAGTCTTGCTACAACTGTACAGGGTGCTGCTGAGACCACACCTGGAGTACTGCGTACAGTTTTGGTCTCCTTATTTAAGGAAGGATATACTTGCATTGGAGGCAGTTCAGAGAAGGTTCACTAGGTTGATTCCTGGGATGGAAGGCTCGTCTTATGAGGAAAGGTTGAGCAGGTTGGGCCTATACTCATTGGAGTTTAGAAGAATGAGAGATGATCTTATTGAAACATACAAGATTCTGAGGGGGTTGGACAGGGTGATTGCTGAGAGGATGTTTCCCCTCGTGGGGGAATCTAGAACGAGGGGGCATAGTTTCAGAATAAGGAGTCGCCCATTTAATACAGAGATGAGGAGGAATTTCTTCTCTGAGAGTCGTGAATCTTTGGAATTCTTTACCCCAGAGAGCTGTGGAGGCGGAGTCATTGAATATATTCAAGGCGGAGATTGACAGATTTTTGAGCAACAGATGAGTCAAGGGTTATGGGGAGCCGACAGGAACGTGGAGTTGAGCCCAAAATTGGATCAGCCATGATCTTATTGAATGGCCTACTCCTGCTCCTATTTCTTATGTTCTATGCCCCCCCACCCCTGCTCCCCGCCCCCCGACCCCTGCTCCTCTTCCCCCCAACCCCTGCTCCCCGACCCCTGCTCCCTACCCCGAACCCTGCTCCCCCTCCCCGCCCCTTACCCCCGCTCCCCGACCCCTGCTCCCCCTCCCCTGCCCCCCGACCCCTGCTCCTCTTCCCCCCA
The DNA here is from genome assembly GCF_052327205.1 of Somniosus microcephalus. Classification (NCBI taxonomy): domain Eukaryota; kingdom Metazoa; phylum Chordata; class Chondrichthyes; order Squaliformes; family Somniosidae; genus Somniosus; species Somniosus microcephalus. The sequence goes on along the minus strand of NC_140988.1, from coordinate 386,959,519 downwards.
ACCCCTGCTCCCTGACCCCCGCTCCCCCGACCCCTGCTCCCCGCCCCCAACCCCTGCTCCCCGCCCTGTCCCGACACCTGCTCCCCCGACCCCTGCTACCCACCCCCCGACCGCTCCTCCTACCCCCGACCCCTGCGCCCCCCGACCCCTGCTCCCCACCCTGCCCAGACCCCTGCTCCCCACCCTGCCCCGACCCCTGCTCCCTCCGGCCCCTGCATGCCCTCCGACCCTTTCTGTCTCCGGCCATTTCCATTGAAAGTGCTGAGCCTAAACTTGGAGCTGAGCATAGATAGGTTGGAGTGCCCTGAGCTGTGATTGAGGCCGAGCTGCAACAGGGAGGCTGTAGATGCCAAACCATTTACAGAATCCATCAAACATGAAGAATGCAGAAAAGACTGAGCAAGGACGGTTAACTCCAGCTTGTGATCCTCAGACGATATAAAGCGACATCTTTCCTTCGCAGCTGGAGCACGGGCACACGGAGTGCGTGACTGACATTCAGATCTGCGGAGCCAAGTTCTGTGACCCGGAAGGAAATGCCTTTGCCGTGACGGGATATGACCTGAGTGAGATTATTCGTTATATCCAGGTGTAAGTGCAGAGGGACGAGAGCGAAGGCCCAGGCACTGGGAGACATTGCCAGGAGAGCTCCGCCTGTCTGTAAATTCATTCACCCAGAGCCTGGAGAATTTAACAGGGACCAGCCTCCTCTGAAAGTCACAAGGGTATTGCAGCCTCCCACATCCACCTGTGTCATTTGCTTCCAAGCCATGGGTTTGCAGTTGCAGACTGTGAGGTGCTCGTTTTTTTTCCTTATTTGTTGCTTCCGCACCGTGGAGAAGCAGGTTCTGCACAGTTCCCCCTCTAGAGGCAGATTGTCATTGTGCATTAGCACTGACCTTGATGTTAGCAAGTGGGTACAGTGGTGTAGTGGTTATGTTACTGGACCAGTAACCCAGAGGCCTGGACTAATAATCCAGAGAACGTGAGTTCAAATCCCACCATTTTGGGAATTTAAATTCAGTTTAAAAGAAATGAAAAGCTGGTGTCACTATAATTTGTAAAAACCCAACGGGTTCACTAATGTCCTTTAGGGAAGGAAACCTGCCGTCCTTACCCGGTCTGGGCTAACGCGGTTTACTCTTAAAGTATACCCAATCCATTATCAGTGGTTCAAAAGAAGGCCCACCACCATCTTCTCGGGGCAACCAAGGTTGGCCAATAAAAACCGGCCTAGCCAGCAATGCCCACATCCCAATAATTAAACCAGAAAAGGTAAGGGAAGGTTCTGTTGAAAGTGCTCTCTGTTTAAACTGAAATGTTATTTAAAATGTTTTTGTATTCAGTTAGAGATATTCAGTGTTAGATTTGGATTATTGCATATCATTCGTGTCTGTTTAAAGAAAATGTTTGATCATTTTTGGTATGCTGTTGTGGATAAGAATAACGCCAGGCGATCTTGTATTCCGACTGTTCAATTGGCAATGTGACATCAGCACATATGAGTTATCTGCTTTTAATAAAAGTAACCTGTATTGCCATATAAGCAAGTGCAAATTACTGATTGTAAGGATCTTCCAAGCTTGTCCTGGGGTACGAAACATTTACTGTGACAGTGTGAGGGCTGTTATTAGGTCCTTGCAGAATGAGCCATTGCTACAGCATAGGATTTAAAATCAAGTGTTTCTGATAACTAGTCAAAATAAAATTGGTTTTAGGCTGAAGATTCCCAACAGCTCTCGCATACCCTGCCAATCTGACACACTTTCACCAGTCTGTCTATGTCTTGATTGTTAAGTCTGGCACACTGGCCAGTATTCCCTCTGTTAAGTCTGGCACACTGGCCAGTATTCCCTATGAACAGACTTGAGTAACACAACACGATTACACTCATGAATTAGCACATTTGGTAACATGAGAGACTGTGGGAAACCGTGTAAACACCAGGGCCTTGACTTTCTGCTCGATAGCGCTGGGTTTTATCGGCGCAAAAGATTGCAGAATTTTAAGGGCAAATTGCGTTCAGCGTAAATTGAGTTTCCACAATCTTTTGCACTAGTTTTAAAAAGGTTGTGTGTATTTGCAACACCAACGTTCTGATTGGTCCCCTTTAAGGACAAGACATACTCAGCAGTTTGTCTGGAATGTTTAATTTGATCCTACCTGCCTGAGTAATCAAGTACTTTGTAATTTGAGCCATTCTGATTGCCAAGCTCAAGACACATCTCACAGTATTGCTTTCAGAGACAGACAGGGCTCACCCTCGCGGGTTAGGAACCCCCCCAACCCCTCACCGCAACCAAACAAGTTCCTGACCTCCGCCCCCCCCCAACAAATTCCTGACCCCCTCACATCCCGGGTCCCTGACTTCCCCACCCAAAGCTCCTGACTGTCTCCTCCCGCCCAGCACCCCCCCCCCCCAAATAGATGGGGCATTGTGTGTGGGTCATGGATTCTAAACAGGTTTATTGGGTATGAAGTGAATGGTGACAGTGTCATGACCTCCGGATTTCATCCAGTCCAATGATGTCACTTTCCACACACGCACCAAGTGACATCAACCCGGTCTAGGGGGAGGAGAGGGTGAACGTGGTGCAGGTGTGATGGGGGTGGGGTTGGAAGAACGTGATCCACGTCTAACAGAGGGGGAAGAATGTGATTCATCTTCCCATTTGGATCACGCTCTCACTCTCATCTCCACTGTGCTCTTCGCACTCTTTCCCCCCCGCCCCCACCAAGTTCCTGCACAACATAGCGCAGCAACGAGGATTAGCACAGCATGAGGAGCAAGGCTCTGAGCGCACAGCCTCTTCAGAGAAGGAGGAGGAGGATGAGCATCAGCTGGAAGATGAGGAGGAGGAGCAGGAGGAACCTGAGGTCCAGATGCCAGCAGCACTCAAGCACGTTGCTGCTCAGGGGGCCAGAGATGACCTCATCATGGCCAGATTTACTTAACTTCCTGCATTGCACCCATATGGCTACCACATGCTGTGCTAAATTCCCCCCTCCAACCCCAACAACACCATAAAGCATCCCTACAATGACCAAGCCATTCCTTTTACACTCATCCCTATTGCTGGAGGTAACGTTATACATAGATACATAGAAGATACATAGAAGATAGGAGCAGGAGTAGGCCATTCGGCCCTTCGTGCCTGCTCCGCCATTCGATGAGATCATGGCTGATCCTTTAATTCAGTATCCCGTCCCCGCCTTCTCTCCGTAACCCTTAACCCCTTTTGCCCGTAGAAATATATCTAATTCCCTCTTAAATATATTTAATGAGCTGGCGTACACTGCCCTCTGTGGCAATGAGTTCCACAGGTTCACCACTCTCTGAGTGAAGAAATTCCCCCTCATCTCTGTCCTAAATGGTTTAGCCCTTATCCTTAAATTATGTCCTCTAGTTCTGTTCTCACCCGCCAAGGGAAACATTCCTTCTGCATCCAGTCTGTCTAGACCTGTCAGAATTTTATACACTTCTATGAGGTCCCCTCTCAATCTTCTAAACTCCAGTGTGTACATCCCTAAACTACATAGTCTCTCCTCATAGGTCATTCCCGCCATTCCTGGTATCAGCCTGGTGAATCGCCGCTGCACCCCCTCCATGGCAAGAACATCCTTCCTCAGATGAGGCGACCAAAACTGTACACAGTACTCGAGGTGTGGTCTCACCAGTGCCCTGTACAGCTGCAGCAAGGTATCCCTGTTCCTGTATTCTAACCCTTTTGCTATGAAGGCCAGCATACCGTTTGCCTTCTTGACCGCCTGTTGCACCTGCATGCTCGCCTTCAGTGACTGGTGTACAAGAACACCCAGGTCTCTCTGTACTTCCCCCTCTCCCAATCTATTGCCATTTAAATAATAATTTGCCCTCCCGTTCCTGCACCCAAGGTGGATAACTTCGCACTTGTCCACATTATAGTGCATCTGCCATTTATCCGCCCAATCGCCCAGTCTGTCCAAATCGCTCTGGAGCTTCCTGGTCTCTTCCTCTGAGCCCACCCCCCCTCCTAGTTTAGTGTCGTCTGCAAATTTGGAAATGCTGCATCCGACTCCCTGATCCAGGTCATTAATGTAAATTGTGAACAGCTGGGGGCCCAGGACAGATCCCTGTGGTACCCCACTTGTTACTGCCTGCCATTCAGAAAATGAGCCGTTTATTCCAACTCTCTGTTTTCTATCTGACAGCCAGTTCCCTATCCACGCCAAAACTTTCCCCTTTATCCCATGAGCCTCAATTTTCCATGCTAATCTTTTATGTGGGACCTTATCGAAGGCCTTTTGGAAGTCCAGGTACACCACATCTACTGGCTCTCCCCCATCTATTCTACCAGTTACTCCCTCAAAAAATTCCAATAGATTAGTCAAGCACGATTTACCCTTTGTAAATCCATGTTGACTCTGTCCTATCCTGTCCCCATTTGCTAAGTGCTCCGCTATTTCATCCTTAATGATGGACTCCAGCATTTTGCCCACAACTGATGTAAGGCTTACAGGTCTGTAATTACCTGCTTTTTCCCTACCCCCCTTTTTGAATAGTGGGGTAACGTTAGCTACCCTCCAATCCATCGGCACTGTTCCCGAGTCTAATGAATTCTGAAAAATCATCCTTAGTGCATCCGCTATCTCTAGGGCCACCTCCTTCAGTACCCTAGGATGCATGTTATCAGGCCCTGGGGATTTGTCCACCTTCAATCCCTTTAGCTTCCTTAACACCATATCCTTAGAGATATTGATTTGCGTCAGTTCCTCCTTTGCCAATGTCCCTATTTTTCCCGATATCCCAGGGAGGTTTTTTGTGTCTTCCTTCGTAAAGACTGACCCAAAGTATGCATTTAGTTGATCTGCCATTTCCTTATTTCCCATTATATATTCCCCCGTATCTGACTGCAATGGACCAACTTTGGTTTTCACCAGTCTTTTCCTTTTGATATATTTATAAAAGCTTTTGGAGTTAGTTTTTATATTTTCCGCCAGCTTGTTTTCGTAAGCTATTTTGCCCCTCTTGATCATGCCCTTTGCCCTCCTTTGCTCTATCTTAAACTGTTCCCAATCTTCCGCTCTGGCGCTTTTTTTGGCTATTTTATACGCCCTATCTTTGGATTTTATGCTGTCTCTAATTTCCCCTGTTATCCACGGTTGAGTCACCTTTTTAGATTTCCTTTTATGCCAGATTGGTATAAACAATTTTTGCAATTTTGTCATTCTATCTTTAAATGTTTGCCATTGTTTATCTACCTCCAGTCCTCCCAGGAACGTTGTCCAATCAGACCTACTCAGTTCCCGTCTCATGGCATCATAATTCCCCTTGTTTAAATTCAGGACCTTAGTCTCTGAGTCAATTTCTTCGCTCTCCATTTCGAGTGAGAAATCGATCATGTTATGATCGCTCTGACCCAAGGGTCCCCGTACAACAAGATTACTGATTAGTCCCTTCTCATTGCACAGTACCCAGTCCAATATAGCCTGTTCCCGAGTTGGTTCCTCGACATATTGATCCAGATAACCATCCCTTAAACACTCAAGGAATTCCTCCTCCTCATTATTTTTACTGATTAGGCTAGTCCAATCTATATGTAAGTTAAAGTCACCTATGATGACAGCTGTGCTCTTATTGCACGCTTCTCTAATTTCCCTCGTGATGCCCTCCCTAACCTCTATTTTACTATTTGGAGGCCTATATACCACTCCTATTAATGTTTTTCGCCCCTCGCTATTTCTTAGCTCCACCCATATAGATTCTGTATTAACTGAGTTAATATCCTTCTTTTCAATTGCATTTATCCCCTCTTTTACTAGCAATGCTACCCCTCCTCCCTTTCTTTTTTGTCGATCCTTCCTAAATACTGAATACCCCTGTATGTTAAGCTCCCAGCCCTGCTCACCCTGCAACCATGTTTCCGTAATCCCAATTAGATCATAATTATTAACCTCTATTTCCACAGCTAATTCATCTACCTTGTTCCTGATGCTTCTCGCATTAAGGTATAAAACCCTCAGGCTTTTTTTATGCTCACATTTTTTATGAATTAGTTTGGCCCTTTGTTTTTTGTTCCTCACCCTTTTACCATTTATTTCTGTCTGCCTTTCACTTTCCTCTATTTCACTACATAGGTTTCTAGCCCCCTGCCATACTAGTTTAAATGCTCCCGAACTGCTTTATCAAAAATTACCCCGAGAACATCAGTTCCATCTCTGCACAGGTGTAGACCGTCCCTTTTGTATAGGTCACACCTACCACAAAACTGGTTCCAATGCCTCAAAAATTTAAAACCCTCCCTCTTACACCACTGCTCAAGCCACGTATTTAGCCTAACTATCCTGTTCTCTGTACTCTTACTAGCACGTGGCACTGGTAGTAATCCAGAGATTACTACCTTCGAGGTCCTACTTTTTAGCTTATGTCTCACCATTCACTCCAATTCACTAAGCCACTTCCAATGTAGTAGACAAAAACGGGCAAGACCGGAAAGTGGTGAAAATAAATACTTTTATGTGTGTCATAACAGTAACAGAACCTTAACAATAATACTTCTTTCAACACCCATGTGCTTACCCTTGTGCATCTACTTCTCTGTTATTTTTCTTTTACGCGTGCTTCTACGAGGTGCAACCCCTGTGGCTTCAGCAGAGGTAGAGGCAGCCTGTTCACTTCCCTGCTGCGATTGCTCAGATGCTTTTGGCGGACGTCCTCTGGGCTTTGGAGCCTCTGATGGCCCCGTCGAAGTCTGTTCCTCCTGCAACTGTGCGGGGGCAGACTCGTCATCAGGATCCGAGGAGGCATCTGGGGCTCTGACTGAAGTGGGGGGGTGGCAACAGGGGAGAAGTGTGAGGGCTTTGAGAGGAGCCCATACTTCCATGTCCCCTCTCACCATGTTCCCTCCCATGGGCCACCCGCACTACCCTGCTACCAAGGAGCTGGCGAGTACTTGCTGCACAGCAGTGGGGTGATGAAGGCCCAAGTCTACGTTCACATCCCTCCTTGAGAGGAGGTCGCATGTGAGTGGCGCATTTGTCCACAGCTAGCATGTGCTCATGTGAGTGGCGCATTAGCTGCTCCATGCAAGTGGCCATCCTTTCCACGGAAGAGCACATCGTCGCCATCGCCTGCGACAGGGTGGTGCTCATGTTGGAGATGGACTCCTCCATTCTCTGGACATTTGAAGACACCAGCTATAAAAGATGCCAGAGCCTCAGGCAATTGTTGCTGACCCTCCAAGATCACGCTCGTTCTCAATGGCCCCGAGGCTCGCCGTCTGCATGCAACTCAGCAGAACTTGGACTGTCCTGCGCCCTCCAGCGAAGAGTCTCCACTGCTGTCCCTGTCAACACCACCTGCTCTTGCTCACTTGTGAGACACCAGATGACAACTCTATGGCGCAAAGGACCCACCGAGGTGTGCGTATCTGCGCTGGTGCTGGCTGCGCTTGGGTCTGCTGACGCCGCACCCTCAGAGGCTGGAGGTTCCTCTGAGGATCCATCTTCCTCCTCCGGCTGGACAGTGGTGGAGGTGGTGCTCTTGATGGATCTATGGGAGAGTAAAGAGATGATTTAGAAATGTTATATTAATAATTGGGTAACGATACCATTATGCACGTGATGAATATTCACTGGCTGCTGACATCAGTCACCATATGAGTGACTGCTGTATGCCATGTGGCTGTATGAGATGTAATTCTGTCACCAGGTTGTTGAGAGGTCTTCTCTCCGTCTCCCACCACCAGTAGCTCTGCAGTTCTGGAGACCTCCAGGGCCTCCTCCTCTGTTGGAGTTAAAGTGCTGAAGGATGGAGGGCCACCTCCGCTTCTCTCCCTCTCCCTGTTGTGCGCTCTCTTCAGGGATGAGGGACTTCAGTTACGTGGATAGACTGTTGAAGCTGGGGTTGTTCTCCTTGGAGCAGGGAAGGTTAAGAGGAGATTCGATGGAGCTGTTAAAAATCATGAGGGGTCTGGACAGAGTAGATAGAGAGAAACTGTTCCCATTGGCAGAAGGGTCGAGAACCAGAGGACACAGATTTAAGGTGATTGGCAAAAGAACCAAAGTCAAAACTTTTTTACACAGCTAGTGGTTATGATCTGGAGTACACTGCCTGAAAGGGTGGTGGAGGCCGACTTAATCATGGCTTTCAAAAAGGAATTGGATAAGTATCTGAAGGGAAAAAAATGTGCCGGGCTACGGGGAAAGGGCGGGGGAGCGGGACTAGCTGAAGTGCTCTTGCAGAGAGACGGCACAGGCTCGACGAGCTGAATGGCCTCCTGTGCTGTAACCATTCTATAATTCACAGAGTTTACTGTTTTCCATCAATGATGTGGATCATGTGGCTCATTTCTTGATTCTCGATTCGCCAAGCTACAGGTTCAGGCTGTACTCTAACACTTGAGAATAATATAGGCTGACACTCCATTACAGTCCTGAGGGATGGCTGCATTGGCAGAGGTCTTCTCCTTCGAATATAGCATTAAAAACGTCTGTCCTGCCTGGATCTTACAAATCCCATGGTGCTATTAGAAGAATTGGGAATTTGTGGAGCTTTTTCCCAGTCGTCGAACTTCATGGAGAGCTGGTTGTAAGCCTCAGCGACCAGACTATTCTGGAAATTTCATTTTTCACCTACACCCAAAGCCCAGACATCCACTTCATACAGTCTGTGATTCTTAAAGCTCTTTGAGATTGGCTGCGTTTTAATAAACATTGAATTAGGGCAATAAGGGCACAGCAGTTATCATGGGTGACTTTAATCTACATATAGATTGGGCTAACCAAATTAGTAACAATACTGTAGAGTGTTTACGGGATGGTTTCCTGGACCAATATATCGAGGAACCAACTAGAGATCAGGCCATCTTAGACTGGGTATTATGTAATGAGAAAGGATTAATTAGCAATCTTGTTGTGCGAGGCCCCTTAGGGAGGAGTGATTATAATATGATAGAATTCTTCATTAAGATGGAGAGCGAAGTAGTTGACTCAGAGACTAGGGTCCTGAATTTAAATAAAGGAAACTACGATGGTATGAGGCGCGAGTTGGCTAGGATGGATTGGGAACATTACTTAAAGGGTTGAAGGTGGATAGGCAATGGCAAACATTTAAAGATCACATGGATGAACTACAGAATTTGTTCATCCCTGTTTGGCATAAAAATAAAACAAAAAAGATGATTCAACCGTGGCTAACAAGGAAAATTAGGGATAGCATAAGATCCAAGGAGAGGACATATAAATTGGCCAGAAAAAGCAGCAAACTTGAGGATTGGGAGCAGTTTAGGATTCAGCAAAGGAGGACAAAGGGATTAATTAAGAGAGGGGAAATAGAATATGAGAGTAAGCTTTCAGGGAACATAAAAACTGACTAAAAGCTATAGATATGTGAAGAGAAAAAGATTGGTGAAGTCAAGCGTAGGTCCCTTGCAGTCAGAATCGGGGGAATTTATAATGGGGAACAAAGAAATGGCAGATCAATTAAATACATACTTTGGTTCTGTCTTCACAAAGGAGGACACAAATAACCTTCCAGAGATGTTGGGGAACATAGGGTCTGATGAAAGGGAGGAATTGAATGAAATCAGTATTTGTAGGGAAATGGTGTTAGGGAAATTGATGGGATTGAAGGCCAATAAATCCCCAGGGCCTGATAATCTACATCCTAGGGTACTTAAGGAAGTGGCCCTAGAAATAGTAGATGCATTTCTGGTCATCTTCCAAAATTCTGTAGACCCTGGTACAGCTCCCATGGATTGGAGGTTAGCTAATGTAACCCCACTATTTAAAAAAGGGTGGTAGAGAGAAAACGGGGAATTATAGACCGGTAAGCCTGACATCAGTAGTGGGGAAAATGCTAGAGTCCATTATAAAAGATGTAATAGCAGAGCACTTGGAAAACAGTGACAGGATCAGACAAAGTCAACATGGATTTACAAAAGGTAAATCATGCTTGACTAATCTACTGGAATTTTTTGAGGATGTAACTGGTAGAATAGATAAGTGAGAACTAGTGGATGTAGTGTATTTGGACTTTCAGAAGGCTTTTGATAAGGTCCTGCATAAGAGATTAGCATGCAAAGTTAAAGCACATGGGATTGGGGGTAAGGTACTGACTTGGATAGAGAACTGGTTGGCAGATAGGAAGCAAAGAGTTGGAATAAACGGCTCTTTTTCCGAGTGGCAGGTAGTGACTAGTGGAGTAACGCAGGGATTGGTGCTAGGACCCCAGCTGTTCACAATATATATTAATGATCTAGACGAGGAAACTAGATTTAATATCTCCAAGTTTGCAGATGACACAGCTGGGTGGGCGTGTGTGCTGTGAGGAGGATGCAGAGAAACTCCAGTATGAATTGGACAGGTTGGGTGATTGGGCAGATGCATAGCGAAATGCGAGGTTATCCACTTTGGTGGCAAAAACAGGAAGGCAGATTATTATCTGAATGGCAATAGATTGGGAAAAGGGGAAGTGCAACGAGACCTGGGTGTCCTTGTGCACCAGTCGCTGAAGGTAAGCATGAAGGTGCAACAGGTGGTTAAGAAGGCAAATGGTATGTTGGCCTTCATAGCGAGAGAATTCGAGTACAGGAGTAAGGAAGTCTTGCTGCAGTTGTTCAGGGCCTTGGTGAGACCACACCTTGAGTATTGTGTGCAGTTTTGGTCGCCTTATCTGAGGAAGGATGTTCTTGCCACGGAGGGAGTGCAGCGAAGATTCACCAGACCTGGGATGGCAGGAATGACGTATGAAGAGAGATTGGGTCGATTAGGCTTATATTCGCTAACGTTTAGAAGAATGAGAGGGGATCTCATTGAAACTTATAAAATTCTAACAGGACTAGACAGACTAGATGCAGGAAGGATGTTCCCGATGGCAGGGGAGTCCAGAACCAGGGTTCACAGTCTAAGGATAAGGGGTAAGCCATTTAGGATTGATATGAGGAGGAATTTCTTCACCCAGAGCATGGTGCACCTCTGGAATTCTCTACCACAGAGGGCGGTTGAGGCCAATTCATTAAATATATTCAAGAAGGAGTTGGATATATTTCTTAAGGCTAAAGGGATCAAGGGATATGGGGAGAAAGCAGGGACAGGGTACTAAATTTGGATGATCACCCATTATCTCATTAAATGGCGGGACAGGCTAGAGGGGCTGAATGGCCTACTCCTGCTCCTATCTTCTATGTTTCTATTAGACACTTCTTCAGTTCAAAGACATATTCACTGTAGCCAGTGTTCACTGCAGCCATGCGAGGGCTGCCATGACAGACCACGGATCTACCAATTGCTCTTATCAGTGTCCTAGTCCATCACATTGCAGAACTTTACTCGGTCTAACCTCTCCAGTTCAGCCGCAGCCCCTCTCATCTCATCCAACTGTTCCAGTAGTTCTTGCTGACCCCTCAGGTTCTGACCATGCACGCACACATCTCCAACATTCTGGTGGACAAGTTGACATGTTTGGCTTTTTCCCTGTTTCCCTCATGCGAATTAAGGAATGAACCACAATCTGCAAAACACCTTTCATCTCTGGGATTTTCCATCCCTATATTTCCGAATGTTGGTACAAACGACGTCGGTAGAAAGAGGGATGAGGTCCTGCAGGCAGATTTCAGGGAGCTAGGAAAGAGATTAAAAAGCAGGACCTCAAAGGTAGTAATCTCCGGATTACTCCCGGTGCCACGCGTTAGTGAGCATAGAAATAGGAGGAGAGAGCAGATGAATGCGTGGCTGGAGAGGTGGTGCTGGAGGGAGGGCTTTAGATTCCTGGGACATTGGGACCGGTTCTGGGTGAGGTGGGACCTGTACAGGCCAGATGGGATGCACCTCAACAGGGCCGGAACCAATATCCTCACGGGAAGGGTTGCTAGTGCTGTTGGGGAGGGTTTAAACTAATTTGGCAGGGGGATGGGCACCGGGATGTAACATTAGAAATGGGAAATAAAGTGCTCAAAGGATTGGGAGAGGCAGAGAGCGCTAAAGTAAGAAATAGTGAGGTATTAGGTGGGGTCAGACTAAGAGAACACAGGATGGTCTAAGATGGGTTTACAGTGTATGTATGTAAACACACGAAGCACAGTAAACAAGGTCAGTGAGCTGCAGGCACAAATAGCCACATGGGAATATGATGCTGTGGCAATAACTGAGACCTAGCTCAAAAAAGGGCAGGATTGGGTATTAAATATTTCTGGTTATAAGGTGTTCAGGAAAGATAGGAGGTGGTGTGGCAGTATTGGTTAAGGAGAATGCTACAGTGCTAGAGAGAGAGAGGATGTGCTGGAGGGGTCAAGGACAGAATCTATATGGCTAGAGTTAAGAAATAATAGAGGTGCCATTACATTACTGGGTGTATTCTATAGACCACCAAATCGTGGGAAAGATACGGAGGAGCAAATTTGCAGAGAAATTACAGAGAGGTGCAAGAACTATAGAGTAGTAAAAATGGCAGACTTCAACGATCCTAATACAGACTGGGATTGTAATAGTGTAAAGGGCAGAGAAGGGGAAGAAGTTCTGAAGTGCGTTCAGGAGAACTTTCTTGATCAGTATGTTTCCAGCCCGACGAGGGAGGAGGCATTGCTGGATCTGGTTCTGGGGAATGAGGTAGGTCAAGTGGAGCAAGTGTCAGTAGGGGAACATTTAGGGAACAGTGATCATAGTATCATAAGGTTTAAATTAGCTATGGAAAAGGACAGGGAGCAATCTAGAGTAAGAATGTTTAACAGGGGGAAGGCCAATTTCAGTGGGATGAGAATGGATCTGGCCCGGGTAAACTGGAATCAAAGACTGGCAGGCAAAACTGTAATAAAACAATGGGCTGCTTTTAAAGAGGAAATAGTTTGAGTGCAGTCGAGGTACATTCCCACAAGGGGGAGAGGTGGTGCAACTAAAGTCAGAGCTCCCTGAATGACGAAAGAGATAGCCAATATGATGAAGCAGAAAAAGAGTGCGTATGACAGATGTCAGGTTGCAAATACATCTGAGAATCAGGCTATATATAGAAAGGTCAGAGGAGAAGTTTTTAAAATTCGATTATGGGATGTGGGCATTGCTGGCAAGGCCAGCATTTATTACCCATCCCTAATTGCCCTTGAGAAGGTGGTGGTGAGCCGCCTTCTTGAACTGTTGCAGTCGATGTGGTGAAGGTGCTCCCACAGTGCTGTTAGGGAGGGAGTTCCGGGATTTTGACCCAGCGATGATGAAGGATCGGCGATATACTTCCAAGTCAGGATGGTGTGCGACTTGGAGGGGAACTTGGAGGTGGTGGTGTTCCCATGCGCCTGCTGCCCTTGTCCTTCTAGGTGGAAGAGGTCACGGGTTTGGGTGGTGCTGCTGAAGAAGCCTTGGCGAGTTGCTGCAGTGCATCTTGTAGTGCACACTGCAGCCACAGTATGCCGGTGGTGGAGGGAGTGAATGTTTAAGGTAATCAAGCGAGCTGCTTTGTCCTGGATGGTGTCGAGCTTCTTGAGTGTTGTTGGAGCTGCACTCATCCAAGCAAGTGGAGAGTATTCCATCACACACCTTACTTGTGCCTTGTAGATGGTGGAAAGGCTTTGGGGAGTCAGGAGGTGAGACACTCGCTGCAGAATACCTAGCCTCTGACCTGCTCTTGTTGCCACAGTATTTATGTGGCAGGTCCAGTTAAGTTTCTGGTCAATGGTGACCCCCAGGATGTTGATGGTGGGGAATTCGGCGATGGTAATGCTGTTGAATTTCAAGGGGCGGTGGTTAGACTCTCTTGTTGGAGATAGTCATTGCTTGACACTTCTGTGGTGCAAATGTTACCTGCCACTTATCAGCCCAAGCCTGAACGTCATCCAGGTCTTGTTGCATGCGGGCATTGACTGCTTCATTATCTGTGAGTTGTGAATGGCAAGTGAAAAAGAAAATAAGAGAGGGAAAGAGAGGATATGAAAATAGAATGGCAGCCAACATAAAAGATAATCTAAAAGTCTTCTATAGGCATATAAATAATAAAAGGGTAGTAAGAGGAGGGGTGAGGCCAATTAGGGACCAAAAAGGAGGCCTACGCATGGAGGCCGAGGGTATGGCTGAGGTACTCAATGAGTACTTTGCATCTGTCTTCACCAAGGAAGAGGATGCTGCCATAGACATAGTGAAGGAGGAGGTAATGGAGACACTGATAGGATAAAAATTGATAAAGAAGAGGTATTAGAAAGGCTGGCTGTACTTAAAGTAGATAAATCACCAGGAGCGGATGGGATGCATCCTAGGATGCTGAGGGAATTGAGGGCAGAAATCGCAGTGGTACTGGCCATAATATTCCAATCCTTAGAAACGGGGGTGGTACCAGAGGTCTGGAGAATTGCAAATGTTACACCTTTGGTCAAAAAGCGTGTAAGGATAAACCCAGCAACTACAGGCCAGTTAGTTTAACCTCGGTAGTGGGGAAGCTTTTAGAAACAATAATCAGGGACAAAATTAACAGTCACTTGGACAAGTGTGGATTAATTAAGGAAAGCCAGCACGGATTTGTTAAAGGCAAATTGTGTTTAACGAACTTGATCAAGTTTTTTGATGAGGTAACAAGAGAGGGTTGATGAGGGATCATCCACTCGGCTGAAGATAGTTGCGAACACTTCAGCCTTGTCTTTTGCACTCACGTGCTGGGCTCCACCATCATTGAGGATGGGGACATTCATGGAGCCTCCTCCCGTTATTTGTTTAAAGGTCCACCACCATTCACGACTGGATGTGGCAGGACTGCAGAGCTTTGATCTGATCCGTTGATTGTGGGATCGCTTAGCCCTCTCTATAGCATGCTGCTTCTGCTTTTTAGCATGCATGTAGTCCTGTGTTGCAGCTTCCCCAGGTTGGCACCTCATTTTTAGATACACCTGGTGCTGCTCCTGGCATGCTCTTCTACACTCCTTATTGAACCAGGGTTGGTCCCCTGGCTTGATGGTAATGGTAGAGTGAGGGATATGCCGGGCCATGAGGTTACAGATTGTGGTGGAATACTATTCTGCTGCTGCTAATGGCCCACAGCGTCTCATGGATGCCTAGTTTTGAGCTGCTAGATCTGTTCTGAATCTATCCCATTTAGCACGGTGGTAGTGCCACACAACACGATGGAGGGTGTCCTCAGTGTGAAGACGGGACTTCGTCTCCACAATGACTGTGCAGTGGTCTCTGCTACCATTGCTGTCATGGACAGATGCATCTGCGACAGGTAGATTGGTGAGGACGAGATCAAGTAGGTTTTTCCTTCGTGTTGGTTCTCTCACCACCTGTCGCAGGCCCAGACTGGCGGTTATGTCCTTCAGAACTCGGCCAGCTCGGTCGGTAGTGGTGCTACCGAGCCACTCTTGGTGATGGACATTGAAGTCCCCCACCCAGAGTACATTCTGTGCCCTTGCTACTCTCAGTGCTTCTTCCAAGTGGTGTTCAACATGGAGGAGTACTGATTCATCAGCTGAGGGAGGGCGGTAGGTGGTAATCAGCAGGAGGTTTCCTTGCCCATGTTTGACCTGAAGCCATGAGACTTCATGGGGTCCGAAATCAATGTTGAGGACTGTCGGGTCACTCCTTCCTGACTGTATACCACTGTGCCACCATCCATGGAGGGTCTGTCCTGCCAGTGGGACAGGACATACCCAGGGATGGTGATGGAGGAGTTAGGGACATTGGCTGAAATGTATGATTCTGTGAGTATGACTTTGTCAGGCTGTTGCTTGACTAGTCTGTGGGACAGCTCTCCCAATTTTGGCAGAAGTTCCCAGATGTTGGCGAGGAGGACTTTGCAGGGTTGACTGGGCTGGGTGTGCCGTGTCCATGTCCGTAGCCGGTGCCGAGGTCGATGCCGGGTGGTCCGTCCGGTTTCATTCTTATTATTGTGTTTCGTAGCGGTTTGTTACAACCGAGTGGCTTGCTGGGCCATTTCAGAGGGCAGTTAAGAGTCAACCACATTGCTGTGGGTCTGGTGTCACATACAGGCCCAGACCAGGTAAGGACAGCAGATTTCCTTCCCTAAAGGACATCAGTGAACTAAGGAAGATGGTTGTGGTGGTTGAAGGTCAATCATCACAGCCCCAGGACATCGCTGCAGGAGTTCCTCAGGGCAGCATCCTAGGCCCAACCATCTTCATCTGCTTCATCAATGATCTTCCGTCCAACATAAGGTCAGAAATGGGGATGTTCGCTGATGACTGCACAGTGTTCTGCGCCATTCACCACTCCTCAGATAATGAAGCAGTCCATGCCCGCATGCAACAAGACCTGGATGACGTTCAGGCTTGGGCTGATAAGTGGCAGGTGTTGAATCCGTGAATGTTGATGTATGGTGTTCTTCAATAAATCGACAGAGACTGCAGAGGAACAATCAACAGGTGTTTACTGGATGCAGGTTACTCTAAAACTAAAGTACAGATCCCTACTCAGGGTTTATATACAGGTGTGGTCACTGCCGGTACTACAGTATACAGGAGCTGTAAAAAGTAGTTCTCCCCTTAAAGGTACATACACTACAATTCCTCCCCTTTTAGATTAACAGTACCATAACATTCATTTAACAATTAACACTTTTAACATGCAACATTAACGGCAAATAGTCCATTTATAAATTCAGTCTTTGGGGCGGCTTCCTGATCCTTTCTGGATAGCGCCTTTCCTGAGTGTCTTGTTCTTGGTCCGGAGGCGATTCTGGCCCCCTGTCGTCGGTTGGTTCCTCAGCTTCCGATGCTACTGTTTCTGGGGTAGATGCTACCGGTATGTCGGGTTCATCACCAGGTACGCGAGACCTGGGGTTGACTCTTTCCTATGACTCTAGGACCTGGTCGACATGGCGTCTCACAATGTTCTCCCCAACATCCACGGTGTACATTAGTGGCCCCTGCCATGTGCATATCGTTCCTGGTTGCCATTTCTCTGTTCGGTAGTTGCAAGCCAAGACTGGTTGCCCTACATTGAAGCTCCTTGTCGGCTTCTCATTGATGTGCTGGAATTGCTTATTCTCAACATCTCTTCGTACATTTGGTTTGAGCAAATCCAGACGAGATCTCAACCTTCGGTTAAAGAACATCATGGCCGGGGTCTGGTTGGTGACTGCATGTGTCGCATTTCTGTAGGCTAACAGGAAATTGTCCACCTTATGCTGCAGTGGAATGTCGTCATCGCACATGGCCCTTGCTGCTTTTTTAAAGGTTTGTACGAACCTCTCAGCCAATCCATTGGTGGCTGGATGATACGGAGCGGAGGTGTAATGCCTTACCCCATTTCTTTTCATAAATCTTCAAAACTCTTCGGACACAAACTGTGGTCCGTTATCAGAGCAAATCTGCTCTGGCAAGCCGTTCCTGGCAAAGATGGTCCGTAGGACTGCAATAGTTTTCTCCGTGGTGGTGGACAACATTTTGATCACCTCAGGCCATTTCGAGTGCGCATCCACGGCTATTAGAAACATTGAGTCCATGAATGGACCAGCAAAATCAATATGCACCCGTTGCCATGGAGATGAGGGCCACTCCCATGGGTGTAGAGGGGCATGTGGTGGTGCATTCTGGACCTTCTGGCATCCTGAGCAACTCTTTGTCAGGTCCTCGATTTGCTGATCGACCCTCGGCCACCACACATAAGCCCCAGCAAGGCTTTTCATTTTCACCCCTCCCAGATGGCCTTCGTGAAGCTCATTGAGCACTCTCTCCCTTAACTTGGGTGGAATTACCACTCGGGATCCACACATCAAGGTCCCCTGACATACTGACAGCTGTTCTCTTCTGGATGAGAATGCTGGCAACAGTGAGTCGCCATGTGTTGGCCATCCCTTCACCGTCAAGTCATATACCCGAGACAGTGTCGGGTCATTTCGGGTCTCCTTCTCTATATCAGCGTTAGTTACTGGCAAGCGTTCAATTATAGTCGAATAAAATATTTCGACAGGGTCCACTGCTGGTGCTTCCTCTGCAGTAGGCAGTGGCAGGCGTGATAGCCCATCAGCGTTTCCATGCGGTTTCGTGCCCTTATACTCGATTTCATATTGGTTTGCCCCGAGAAAAAATGACCACCTTTGTAGCCGTTGCGCAGTCATCACCGGAATGCCCTTCTTTGGATTAAAGATGGAGACAAGTGGTTGGTGGTCAGTCAGCAAGGTGAACTTCTGCCCGTGCAGATAGTGGTTGAACTTTTTCACTCCCCACACTAGGCTGAGGGCCTCCCTGTCAATCTGGGCGTAGTTACGCTTGGCTGAGGTTAGTGACTGAGACGCAAAGGCTACCGGCCTCTCCGAGCCGTCCGGGAATTTGTGCGACAGCACCGCTCCAATGCCATAGGGTGATGCATCACACGCCAACCGAATTGGTAGTGCTGGGTTGAAATGAGCCAACACCTCTTTTGATGTGATCAATTCTTTGCACTTCTGGAAAGCTCGTTTACATTCGTCATTCCACTTCCATGGTACCCCCGTTTGCAGTAGGGTGTTCAGTGGGTGTAGTACTGTAGACAAATTCGGCAAGAACTTATGGTAGTTCACCAGCCCGAGGAACGACCTCAGTTGTGACACATTTTCTGGTGCTGGAGCCTTGACTACTGCCTCAATCTTTTCAGGGGACTTATGTAACCCCTCTTCATCAATAACGTGGCCACAATACGAGATCTGCTTCTGGAAAAACTCGCATTTGTGGCGATTTGCTCGGAACCCATATTCCTTCAATCTAGTGAGCACCTGCTCCAGGTTGGCAAGGTGATCACTGTCATTTTCGCCCGTGACCAGGATGTCGTCCAAATAACACTGGGTCCCTGGAATCCCTTGCAGGACTTGATCCATTGCCCTTTGCCAAATAGCCGGAGCTGATGCTACCCCGAACAACAGCCGGTTGTATTGGTAGAGACCTTTATGAGTGTTGATCGTGAGGTACTGTTTCGAGGCTTCTTCTACCTCCATTTGCAGGTACGCCTGGGCCAGATCAATGTTAGTGAAGCGTTTCCCTCCAGATAGCTAGGCGAAAATATCTTCAATCCGCGGAAGCGGATATTGTACCGTGTGAAGGACTGGGTTCACTGTCACCTTAAAGTCCCCACAGATGCAAACCTTCTTTGGTTCCCCAGGCGTACTACTCAACGACCTCTTCATTACAGGAACGATGGGTGTAGCCCACTCGCTCCAGTCCACTTTGGACAGTACTCCTGAATGTTCCAAACCTTGCAGCTCTGCTTCGACGGCTGGGCGGATCGCATAAGGCACCGGTCTGGCCTTAGAAAACTTTGGGCTTGCATTTTCCTCTATTTTGATCGTCGCTGTTATGCCTTTTAGTGTTCCGAGTCCCTCCTGGAACACTTCTTGTGCGTCAGTTAGCATTTTTGACAGTCGTCCAGGTGTGACGTCGTCATCATTTTTGGCATCTACAGTCAGTGCTTGTATGGAATGCCAATCTAGCTGTATCTTCCGGATCCATTCACGTCCTGGTAGTGGTGGTCCTCCATCTGGCAATACATATAGGTCCATTTTTGGTGTTTCCTTGCCGTTTTATATAACGTTCCCCCTTATTTTTCCTTTGGGGGAGACTTTTTGCCCCGTGTACGCCTTCAAGACAATCTCTGTATCTCTCAAGGGTATATGTGAGAATAGCCGCTTGTAGTCCCTTCGGTTTATGACTGTTAGGGCTGATCCTGTGTCCAATTCCATTTTCACTTGGACTCCGGCTATCTTGAGCGTGACCCAGATAGTTTGGTGATCCTCCGTTTTGATCACCTTATGTAGTTTCAGACAACCCAGCTCCTTGCTTCCGGAGTCTGTATCACTTTTCTGTTCGTCTGAACTACTCTCCGTCACCTTATGTACCTTCTTGTACTTCTCCTGTGGAGATTTCTTGCTGCTGGTTTTCTTTCCCGACCTGCAGACTCTTGCTATGTGTTCTACTTTTCCACACTGTCTGCACACTTTGTCCTTGAACCAGCAATCATTATGGTCGTGTGTTGTTCTGCCGCAGCGATAGCACTTCACTGCTCCATATGACATTTCATTTGTGCCATATTCTTGCGGTCTCCGTTGTATCTCTGCAGCACCCCGTGCGGCTGCTTCGTGTGATACTGCCATGCTGAAAGCCTTGTCCAGCGTAAGATCCTTTTCTGATAGAAGCCGTTTCTGGGTTCCTTCACTTTGAAGCCCACACACAAACTTGTCCCTTAAAGTGTCTGCTAGTCCCGTTCCAAACTGGCAGTGTTTCGATAGCTTGCGCAGTTCCGTTAAATACACAGCATTACTTTCATCTTTATGCTGGTTCCTTTTGTGAAACTTGAATCTTTCTGCTATCAGCAGCGGTGTGGGGTTTAAGTGGTCCTGTAGGATTGACACTATGTTTCCAAAATCCTTTTCCACTGGCTTCTCTGGGGTTACTAGGTTTCGCAGTAAGCCATACGTTTTTGCACCCATTGAATTTAACAATACCAGCGCTTTCCTCTCATCTGGCACTTCATTCGCCTTGCAGTACACTTCTGTGCGTTCGACATATGTCGACCAATCTTTGACTTCATTGTCGAACCCTGTGACACTGCCACTCTTCGGCATCCCTGGGTGTGGTTAAACTGGCTCAAAATGGCGTCTCCCGCGCTTTCCTTTCTTCCCCGCTGACGCTGCTCGGCCCTTGAACACCGGCTGTGCTCTGCGCATTTTCCTTTCTTCCCCGCTGATGCTGCTCATTCCTTGAACACCGGCTGCGTTCTGCGCGTTTTCCTGCGCGCCTCTCTCTCTCGTTGACGCTGCTCGGCCCTTGAACACCGGCTGCGCTCTGCACGTTTTCCTTCGTGCCTCTCTCTCGTTGACGCTGCTCGTTCCTGAACACCGGCTGCGCCCTGTGCGCTCTACCCTCTCTCTTCTCCCGTCAATGCTGCTCGGCCTTGTTCTGTGCCGTCGGTCGGCTCTAGCCGCCGCTGTCCGGGAAGGGTCTGCCCCGTACCTGTTGCCAGCCCGTTTCGCTGGACCACCGTGACTGGAGAACCAAGCCCAGCTCTCAACAGCCTCCCCTGCGATGCTCAAGTCTCTGCTGGATGGTCGACGCCCGTGCTTCTAGACTCGGCCTTCTTCTTTCACTTTTCTCCAAGAGCGAATCCCTGGGAGGTGATGCAGACTTGCAGGTAGGTTTGAATCTTCTCGTCGCCAATGTTAGATCCGTGTATCTTGATGTTGTGTGTCCTTCAATAACTAGACACGAGATTGCAGGGAACAATCAACAGGTGTTTACTGGATGAGGGTTGCTCTAAAACTAAGCAGTACAGATCCCTACTCAGGGTTATATACAGGTGTGGTCACTGCCGGTACTACAGTATACAGGAGCTGTAAAAAGTAGTTCTCCCCTTAAAGGTACATACACTACAGCAGCCACGACGCCTTCATCCTGCGCCAGACTTCTGTGGCAGACCTTTTCGAAGCCCCAGCTCACCCAGGAGGCTGGCTTCTCGGGGACAAGGGCTATCCTTTGTGCACCTGGCTGATGACCCCGCTCCGTGCGCCCAGCACCCCTGCTGAAGAACTATACAATGAGAGCCATCAAGCAACCAGGAACATCATTGAGCACACAATCGGCATGCTAAAGCTACGGTTCCGCTGTCTGGACCATTCCGGGGGAGCCCTACAGTACTCGCCTGAGCGAGTCTCCCATTTCGTTGTAGTGTGCTGCATGCTGCATAACCTGGCTATCCTCAGGACTCAGCCACTGCCAGCAGACATTGGAGCACCAGCAGAGGAGGAGCACCAAGACGGGAGGGAGGCACAAAGTGCAAGGGCCATCCATCAGCGGCTTATTGCAAGTCGGTTCTAGGCCCCCTCTGAGGGAATGGCTTGTGCCATTGAAAGAACATGAATGGAACGGTTCCGCAAACCCTGAGCTGGTCAAGGCAACAAATAGTTCAAAGAGCAAACATGCACAATCTGAATAAAGACAATTATTTATTTAACAAACTCTGTGCCTTTCCCACATGACAAATAAATACAGAGAAACCCAAAAAAACAGTCTGACACATAACTGGCTCTCAAAACCTGGAGACAATGAACAAAAGAGTTAACCAAAAATGACCATGATCCTCGGCCTTCACTAAAAAATTCACAGCATTTTGCCACACCTCCTACTTGTTGGCCTGCGAGGGTGATCTGCTTCGCTTCCGAGATTGGCCCCTTCCCACCCTGCAGCTCCTCCGCAATGGGACCCCAGTGGCTGCAGCAAGGCTGCTGAGTGTCAGAAAGTGAGTCGGCAGATGCCCTTGGGGGACTGCCTGGACCAGCTCTGGGCCTGGAGGGACTGGCTGCTGACTGCTCCAACTCTGCATGGGCGGCAGCAGTCTGTCCTATGGGTGGTGGCAGCTGCAGTGGAGGAGTGACAGTGTTGGCAGCAGGAATGCTGCCAACCTGACAGAGCACAGGCACTCCCTGGTCGGACGACACACTGGCACTCGCACGGGGCAGCACTGCAGCAAGCGGAGCAATCTGCTGAAGCACAGACTGCTGGCCTGCTGCGGCGCGGCGAGGGCCCCGGCGAATCCTGCCCGATCCAGCGAGGGTGGCAGCAGTCAGTGCTCGGGTGGCCCTAATCTGTGTCTGCATCAGACCAGCCACTGACTGCATGGCATGACTAAGCACTTGCGTGGAAGCTGCCTGTGCTGCACCAAAGTGCTGCAGACTCCTTGCCAGTGCTGCCCCAAATTCCTGCAGACTCCTTGCCAGTGCTGCACCGAAGTCCTGCAGACTCCTTGCCTGTGCTGCCCCAAATTCCTGTACACTCCTTGCCAGTGACTCTATGGAGTCAGGCATCCTTGCCACTGCAGCCATGAGCTCAGTGTGCCTGTGCTCCGCCTGGGCACCCATTTCAGCGAGGAGCCGCACCTCCTCTGCGCTCACTGTAGCAGGACTGGAGGCCAGGCTCTCTCCAGGGAGAAGGCCGCCGAGCTTCCCTACCCCCCCCCCCCCCGCGTTGCTGCAGCTCGCTGGGCCCCGGAGCTTCATCCTCCTCAGACCCTTCCCCCCCCTGCTCCCCTCCAGGGAAGACGTGTCCCCATTATGGCCATGGGCTGCCTCGGCTGAGGGTGGCACTGATGGTCCGGCTTCCACTTCCTGCTCGCTTTCAGAATCACTCACAGTGGCAGCTTGAGGGCCCGCCTCCTCACCTGGCGAATCAGCATCTGGAAGCAGGGAGATACAAGAGTTGCTTTAGCGTGAGGACAGGGCAGCAGCGAGGGAGGCATGAGTGCTGCAATGCACTGTATTGGTTCGATAGTGGCAAAGGATGCTGGTGTGAGGCACAAGTGGAAGGAGAGAGGTAAAAAGGTGATGACCTTACCATTGCTGTCCAGAACGGGGTCGGCATCACCAGTGGCGACGGGGCCAATCATCCGGCCTGCCATAATCTATTCCACTTGCTGCTCCAGATCGCTGAGCTCTTTAAGGTCAGGACAGCCTCCCCCGGTCCATTGCTGCTGCCTCCTATTGTGTGCCAGCTTGCCCTGCAAGAGAAAGGACGGGCTCTGAGTACAGTGTGAAGCCCTGATCTTGGCTGCACTGCCTCCCATGGTGGAATAGCCCTTACAGTGTGAAGCCCTGATCTTGGCTGCACTGCCTCCCATGGTGGAATAGCCCTTACAGTGTGAAGCCCTGATCTTGGCTGCACTGCCTCCCATGGTGGAATAGCCCTTACAGTGTGAAGCCCTGATCTTGGCTGCACTGCCTCCCATGGTGGAATAGCCCTTACAGTGTGAAGCCCTGATCTTGGCTGCACTGCCTCCCATGGTGGAATAACCCTTACAGTGTGTAAAGTGGTGAATATGAGTTTCATGAAAGGCCCATAGGTGTTGGATGAGGGCTGGGCATTGGGGCTTTCAGGACCCTTTGGCCATAAAGTGAGGTCGACATGCAGGGATGAAGAGGATACTTAAAAGGGTACTCACCCTGATGACCAGAGTGAGGTCGTTGAACTTCTTCCTGCATTGCACAGGGGTCCTAGGTACCATGCTGCTGGAGGTCACTCTGTGAGCCACCTCCCTCCAAGCTTTTCGATATTCGTTGGGCAGCGGCCTCCTGCCACTGTCCGGAAACAGGATAGATTGCCTGTGCTCCACTGCGCCAACCAGCACATTCAGGGCCTCCTCACTGAACCGCTGCGCTCGCTCCCTGGCCCTCTCCATGGTCCTAGGCGTTAGAATGTGGCAGCAGGTCTATCCAGGCTGAGAATCAGGGCTCCAATGTGCAGGGCGTGGCTGCAAGCCAAATCGACCCTCCCCCTTTAAGAGGTGACCGGCGCCAGTGTGTCTGCCTGCAATCGCTAACTGGCCGCACCTGCGCTGCGCCCGCCCTCAGTGGTAGCGCCTCGCCTCTCCAGCTTAGCGCCTTAGGACATTCGTGCAGCGCCTGCTTCAGCGCACCAAGCACCTCTTGGGGCGAAGCAAGTCAATTTCGCTAAAGGTGATGATAATTTGTGCCGGGCGCTAAATTTAGCACATACTCGACTATAACGCCCCAAACGTGGCGATACTGCATTTCTAGGCCTATGACTATGACCCCTCATCTTGGTCTTAAATGGCTGACTACTTACCTTGAGAACGATGCCCCCAAGTTCTAGATTCTCCAGCCAGAGGAAACAACCTCTCCGTATCTACCCTGTCAGTCACCCTCAGAACCTTGTATGTTTCAAAGAGATCACCTCTCATTCTTCGAAACTCCAGAGAGTATAGGCCCAGTCTACTCAATCTCACCTCATAGGACAACCCTTTCACCTATCTCTCTTGCTTGCTGGCTTTATTTCTTGTTCGCTTTCTCTAGCTCGCTCGCTATCTCTCTATCATTAAAGATAGAGTGCTACTTTAGAGTTAGATGCTCAAGCTAAATTTGATGAAAAGCTAAGGAGACATATCTGTTGCAGTTTTCAGTGTTAGTTTAACTTATTCTCCTCTCCCCTATAGTGCTGAAGTCCTTGTGGTTCTCCCCTTTCCCACATCCAGTGTTTTGAAAGAATATTCCACATGTATGTTAAGCTGTGATGCATTATATTTAATTTGCGAATGTCATTTAATTGTATTCCAGAAACTAAATAACGGTGCGGTTTCCAGTGAGGCATCGACCTGTAACAAACCACCAGCCTCTGAAGGCAACTCCACGTCAAGTGTGATGAGCACCAGCAGTAACGCAACTCCCACCTCTGCTGCTGCAACCCTGAGGAAGAGAGAGGAATTTCCCTTCAACTGGATGTTGAATTATAGGTTATGAACTAAAGTCGTTGCCACCGCCAATTATCCTAGGCTTTTCTCTGGGAGCCCGCAGGGTAATGTGTTTCATGCAGGAGACTTGACTATTCCAACGCACTCCTGGCTGGCCTCCCACGTTCTACCCTATCTAAACTTGATGGGACAGAAATTCGGGTCTCCACGGTTGAGTACATAGAAACATAGAAGATAGGAGCAGGAGTAGGCCATTCAGCCCTTCGAGCCTGCTCCGCCATTCAATGAGATCATGGCTGATCATCCAAATTCAGTACCCTGTCCCTGCCTTCACCCCATATCCCTTGATCCCTTTAGCCTCAAGAAATATATCCAACTCTTTCTTGAATATATTTAATGAACTGGCCTCCACCGCCCTCTGTGGCAGAGAGTTCCACAGGTTCACCACTCTCTGGGTGAAGAAATTCCTCCTCATTTCAGTCCTAAATGTCCTACCCCTTATCCTTAGACTATGACCCCTGGTTCTGGACTCCCCGACCATCGGGAACATCCTTCCTGCATGTAGTCTGTCCAGGCCTGACAGAATTTTATAGGTTTTGATGAGATCCCCTCTCAATCTTCTAAACTCCAGTGAGTGTAAGCCCAATCGACACAATCTCTCCTCATACGTCATTCCTGCCATCCCAGGTATCAGCCTGGTGCATCTTCGCTGCACTCCTTCCATGGCAAGAACGTCCTTCCTCAGATAAGGCGACCAAAACTGCACACACTACTCAAGGTGCGGTCTCACCAAGGCCCTGTACAACTGTAGCAAGACATCCTTGTTCCTGTACTCGAACCCTCTTGCTACGAAGGCCAACATACCATTTGCCTTCTTAACCGCCTGCTGCACCTGCATGCTTACCTTCAGCGACTGGTGCACAAGAACGCCCAGGTCTCGTTGCACTTCCCCTTCTCCCAATCTATTGCCATTCAAATAATAATCTGCCTTCCTGTTTTTGCCACCAAAGTGGATAACCTCACATTTATCCACATTATAGTGCATTTGCCATGTTTCTGCCCAATCACCTAACCTGTCCAAATCGTACTGGAGTTTCATGACATCCTCCTCGCAGCATACCCTCCCACCCAGCTTTGTGTCATCTGCAAATTTGGAGATATTACATCCAATTCCCTCGTCCAGACCATTAATATATATTGTGAACAGCTGGGGTCCTAGGACCGATCCTTGTGGTACCCCACTAGTCACTGCCTGCCACTCGGAAAACGACCCGTTTATTCCAACTCTTTGCTTTCTGTCCGCCAACCAGTTCTCTATCCAAGTCAATACCTTGCCCCCAATCCCATGTGCCTTAATTTTGCACGCTAATCTCTTATGCGGGACCTTATCGAAAGCCTTCTGAAAGTCCAAATACACCACATCCACTGGTTCGCTCTTATCTATTTTACCAGTTACATCCTCAAAAAATTCCAGTAGATTAGTCAAGCATGATTTACCTTTTGTAAATCCATGTTGACTTTGTCCGATTCTGTCACTGCTTTCCAAGTGCTCTGCTATTACATCTTTTAGAATGGACTTTAGCATTTTCCCCACTACCGCTGTCAGGCTTACCGGTCTATAATTCCCCGCTTTTTCTCTACCACCTTTTTTGAATAGTGGGGTAACATTAGCTACCCTCCAATCCATGGGTACTGTTCCAGAGTCTATCGAGTTCTGGAAGATGACCAGCAATGCATCTACTATTTCTAGGGCCACTTTCTTAAGTACCTTGGGATGTAGATTATCAGGCCCTGGGGATTTATCGGCCTTCAGTCCCATCAATTTTCCTAACACCATTTCCCTACAAATACTGATTTCTTTCAGTTCCACCCTTTCATCAGACCCTATGTTCCCCGGTATTTCTGGGAGGTTATTTGTGTCCTCCTTTGTGAAGACAGAACCAAAATATGTGTTTAGTTGGTCTGCCATTTCTTTGTTCCCCATTATAAATTCCCCCGATTCTGACTGCAAGGGACCTACGCTTGACTTCGCCAATCTTTTTCTCTTCACATATCTATAAAAGCTTTTACAGTCAGTTTTTATGTTCCCTACAAGCTTACTCTCATATTCTATTTTCCCTTTCTTCATTAATCCCTTCGTCCTCCTTTGTTGAATCCTGAACTGCTCCCAATCCTCAGGATTATTGCTTTTTCTGGCCAATTTGTATGTCCTCTCCTTGGATCTTATGCTATCCCTAATTTCCCTTGTTACCCACGGTTGAGTCACCTTTTTTGTTTTATTTTTATGCCAAACTGGGATGAACAACCTCTGTACTTCATCCATTCCGTCTTTGAATGTTTGCCATTGCCTATCCGCCGTCAACCCTTTGAGTGCCATTCCCCAATCAATCCAACCCAACTCGCTCCTCAGACCATCGTAGTTTCCTTTATTTAAATTGAGGACCCTTGTTTGAGTCAACTACTTCATTCTCCATCTTAATGAAGAATTCGATCATATTATGATCGCTCCGACCCAAGGGGCCTCGTACAACAAGATTGCTAATTAATCCTTTCTCATTACATAATACCCAGTCTAAGATGGCCTGATCTCTGGTTGGTTCCTCGACATATTGGTCCAGGAAACCATCCCGTAAACACTCCAGGAATTCCTCCTCCACAGCATTGTTACCAATTTGGTTAGCCCAATCTATATGTAGATTAAAGTCACCCATGATGACTGCTGTGCCCTTGTTGCATGCTTCTTTAATTTCCCTTTTAATGCCATCCCCAACCTCCGCCTTACTGTTTGGAGGTCTATATACCACTCCCACTAACGTTTTTTTCCCCTTAGTATTTCTCAATTCTACCCAGTACGCACGGGGTACTCACGCGTAGGCCCAATGGAAGTGCCGGTTTCCTGCATGCACTGCGCATGCGCGGGAAACCGGCACTTCCGTTCCCCTGAAAGAAGGGGTTCAGAGGTCGAACGCGTGCGCGGGAGAGGCTGCGTGTGCGCATCAAACTTAGGGTTTTTTTCCCGCGAGGGTAACCCTGCAGAAGTTAGAAATGTAAAAAGCAGGCCTTAGCATAATGCCTGCTTTTTACAAGGTAAGTGGTGAACTAATTAAAATTAAAACATTTTTTCCACAGGTTTATTATTTTTAAATACTTTAAAGCAAGGTAAGTTTATTTTTAGCCCCGTTAGAAAATAAAATTATTTTTTCAAAAATGTAAATTATTGTTTAAAATACTTATTTCATGTAATTTATAGTTTATTTAAAAAATGTGATTTTTAAAAAATTTATTTGCAGATTTAGTGCTATTTTGGGGCCGTAGTATTTAAAAGTCTTGACAGCACTTCCTGTCAGACATATGAATGGAGCATTCCCTGCTCCGATTGGCTCCCCATGGCCCACGTGATTCCAGGGGACGCGTCGAACTAAGTGCGCCCCTGGGATACGCAAGCACTGCGCGCCGGCAGCTGGACCAGGCCCCGGATCGGAATTCCACGGGGGCCCACAGCTCAACGGCCGGCACGCAAGGTAAGTGCAGATCGGGGGCTTACACCCGCGGGAAGCCCCCGACCCGAATTTCTGGCCCATTTGATGTCATCCAAAACTCTGCTGCCCGTGTCCTAACTCGCACCGAGTCCCGTTAACCAATCTTCTTTTTCTTAGACAATCCCTGGGAACCGAGGATGACTTGCTTCCACATTAAAAATGAGTTCTCAGGTGACTGATGAGTCCAATGCGGTACCTACAGTCTCTGTCACAAGTGGGGCAGACGGTGGTTGAAGGGGCAGGTGGGTGGGGTGCTTGGGTTGACGTGCGCTCCTTGCGCTTGGCTTCCGCTTGCTCCCTCCGAAGAGACTCGAGGTGATTGGCGCCTTCCCGGATGCTTCTCCTCCACTTTGTGCAGTCTTGGGCCAGGGATTCCCAGGTGTCGGTGGGGATGTTACACTTTTTCAAGGAGGCTTTGAGGGTGTCCTTGAAGTGTTTCCTCTGCCCACCTGGGGCTCTCTTGCCGTGCCGGAGCTCTGAGAAGAGCGCTTGTTTTGGGAGTCTCGTATCAGGCATGTGGGCGATGTGACCCGTTATTGAAGCTGATTGGGCGTGGTCAAAGCTTCGATGCTGGGGATGTTGGCCTGAGCAAGAACACTGACGTTGATGCGCCTATCCTGCCAATGGATTTGCAGGATCTTGCGGAGGCAGCGTTGGTGGTACCTCTCCAGTGCTTTGAGGTGCCTGCTGTACATGGTCCATGTCTCTGAGGCGTACAACAGGGCGGGTATCACTACTACTCTGTAGACCATGAGCTTAGTGCTGGGTTTGAGGTCCTGGTCTTCAAACACTCTCTTCCTCAGGCGACAGAAGGCTGCACTGGCACACTGAAGGCAGTGTTGGACTTCGTCGTCGACGTCTGCCCTTGTTAACAGTAGGCTCCCGAGGTATGAAAAGTTGTCCACATTGTCCAAGGCCTTGTCATGGATTTTGATCATCGGGGGGCAGCACTGTGTGGCAGGGGCAGGTTGGTAGAGGACCTTTGTCTTACGGATGTTTAGTGTAAGGCCCATGCTCTCGTACGCTTCGGGGAAGGTGTTTACGATGGTTTGGAGTTCGACCTCCGAGTGAGCGCAAACGCAAGCATCGTCTGCATACTGTAATTCGATGACCGAGGATGGGACGACCTTGGATCTGGACTGGAGGCGACGGAGGTTGAACAGTTTCCCGTTTGTTCTGTAAATTAGTTCCACTCCAGTGTACTCTCTGGCCTACATTGGCTCCCGGTTAAGCAACGCCTTGATTTTAAAATTCTCATCCGTGTTTTTGAATCCCTCCATGGCCTCGCCCCTCCCGATCTCTGCAAACTCCTCCAGCCAGCACCCCCTCCCCCGAGATATCTGCGCTCCTCAAATTCTGCCCTCTTGAGCATCCCTGATTTTAATTGCTCCACCATTGGTGGCCGTGCCTTCAGCTACCGAGGCCCTAAGCTCTGGAATTCCCTGCCTAAACCTCTCTGGCTCTCTACCTCTCCTTTAAAACGCTCCTTCAAACCCACCTCTCACCTGCCCTAATTTCACCTTACGTGGTTCGGTGTCAAACATTGTTTTATAACGCTCCTGTGAAATGCCTTGGGATGTTTCACTACATTAAAGGTGCTGTTTAAATGCACGTTGTTGTTGTTGTTGAGACCACTGCAAAGGACTGGGGCTATGAATCCCCACTGAAACCCCAGTACTCGACAATGTTGTTGCTTAATGCCCTGAGCGCGAAATGGCCGTTTTTAATTAAAACATTTTTTTGTTAAATAAATGACGGAATTCTATTCCTACATCTTGATTTATGAGATCCATGGCCTAAGGTTTGAGATTGAAAGACAGGGGTGGGAAAGAACTTAAAAAAATAATGTGTACAGTAGCTATAAAATGTTTCCCGTAATCATTGCAAATTTACTTTTGGTAAGCTCACAGTAATGACCCAGCCTTATTAATTCAATGTGAACATCAGCCCGCCTCAATAATCTAGCCAATGCTGCCAGTAAGAGCAATGATGACTGTACAAAAACTCAATGTAATCATCCCATAAAATTTGCGATGCCTCCAACTAAAAGTCCTGGAATAATTAACAAGATGGTAATCACGCAGTTCAGAAAAACTATTATAAAGTGCCTGAGCTTTGCTCTTGGTATTTTTTTAATAACTGTGTCGTGTAAATAGCTTCATTACAAACATACGAATTAGGAGCAGGAGTAGGCCACTCGGCCCTTCGAGCCTGCTCCGCCATTCAATAAGTTCATGCCTGATCTGATTACTCCACATTCCCGCCTACCCCCGATAACCTTTCACCCCCTTGTTTACCAAGAATCGATCTACCTCTGCCTTAAAAATATTCAAAGACTCTGCTTCCACTGCGCTCTGAGGAAGAGAGTTCCAAAGACTCACCACCCTCTGTGAGAAAAAATTTCTCCAGATCTCTGCCTTAAATGGGCAACCCCTTATTTTTAAACAGTGACCCCTAGTTCTAGATTCTCCCACAAGAGGAAACATCCTCTCCACACCCACCCTGTCCAGACCCCTCAGGATCTTATATGTTTCAATCAAGTCACCTCTTACTCTTCTAAACTCCAGCGGATACAAGCCTAGCCTGTCCAACCTTTCCTCATAAGACAACCCGCCCATTCCAGGTATTAGTCTAGTAAACCTTCTCTGAACTGCTTCCAACACATTTACATCCTTCCTTAAATAAGGAGACCAATACTGGACACAGTACTCCAGATGTGGTCTCACCAATGCCCTGTATAACTGAAGCATAACCTCCCTACTTTTGTATTCAATTCCCGTTGCAATAAACAATAACATTCTATTAGCTTTCCTAATTACTTGCTGTACCTGCAAGTAACCTTTTGCGATTCATGCACTAGGACACCCAGATCCCTTGGAATGGGTACAGTGCGCGTGAAAGGGTGGGGAGTTGGATGGGGTACAGTGTGTGTGAGGGTGGGGAGTTGGGTGGGGTACAGTGTGTGTGAGGCTGGGGAGTTGGATGGGGTACAGTGTGTATGATGGTGGGGAGTTGGATGGGGTACAGTGAGTGTGAGGGTGGGGAGTTGGAGGGGTACAGTGTGTGTGAGGGTGGGGAGTTGGATGGGGTACAGTGTGTGTGTGAGGGTGGGGAGTTGGATGGGGTACAGTGTGTGTGTGAGGGTGGGGAGTTGGATGGGGTACAGTGTGTGTGTGAGGGTGGGGAGTTGGATGGGGTACAGTGTGTATGATGGTGGGGAGTTGGATGGGGTACAGTGAGTGTGAGGGTGGGGAGTTGGAGGGGTACAGTGTGTGTGAGGGTGGGGAGTTGGATGGGGTACAGTGTGTGTGAGGGTGGGGAGTTGGATGAGGTACAGTGTGTGTGAGGGTGGGGAGTTGGATGGGGTACAGTGTGTGTGTGAGGGTGGGGAGTTGGATGGGGTACAGTGTGTGTGAGGCTGGGGAGTTGGATGGGGTACAGTGTGTATGATGGTGGGGAGTTGGATGGGGTACAGTGAGTGTGAGGGTGGGGAGTTGGAGGGGTACAGTGTGTGAGAGGGTGGGGAGTTGGATGGGATACAGTGTGTGTGTGAGGGTGGGGAGTTGGATGGGGTACAGTGTGTGTGAGGGTGGGGAGTTGGATGGGGTACAGTGTGTGTATGATGGTGGGGAGTTGGATGGGGTACAGTGTGTGTGAGGGTGGGGAGTTGGAGGGGTACAGTGTGTGAGAGGGTGGGGAGTTGGATGGGGTACAGTGTGTGTGTGAGGGTGGGGAGTTGGATGGGGTACAGTGTGTGAGGGTGGGGAGTTGGATGGGGTACAGTGTGTGTGATGGTGGGGAGTTGGATGGGGTACAGTGTGTGTGAGGGTGGGGAGTTGGATGGGGTACAGTGTGTGTGAGGGTGGGGAGTTGAATGGGGTACAGTGTGTGTGAGGGTGGGGAGTTGGATGGGGTACAGTGTGTGTGAGGGTGGGGAGTTGAATGGGGTACTGTGTGTGTGAGGGTGGGGAGTTGGATGGGGTAGAGTGTGTGTGTGAGGGTGGGGAGTTGGATGGGGTACAGTGTGTGTGAGGGTGGGGAGTTGGATGGGGTACAGTGTGTGTGAGGGTGCGGAGTTGGATGGGGTACAGTGTGTGAGGGTGGGGAGTTGGATGGGGTACAGTGTGTGTGAGGGTGGGGAGTTGGATGGGGTACAGTGTGTGAGAGGGTGTGGAGTTGGATGGGGTAGTGTGTGTGAGAATGGGGAGCTGGATGGGGTACAGTGTGTGTCAGGGTGAGGAGTTGGTGGGGTACAGTGTGTGTGTGGGTGTGGAGTTGGATGGGCTACAGTGTGTGTGTGAGGGTGGGGAGTTGGATGGGGTACAGTCTGTGAGGGTGGGGAGTTGGATGAGGTACAGTGTGTGTGAGGGTGGGGAGTTGGATGGGGTACAGTGTGTGTGAGGGTGGGGAGTTGGATGAGGTACAGTGTGTGTGAGGGTGGGGAGTTGGATGGGGTACAGTGTGTGTGAGGGTGGGGAGTTGGATGGGGTACAGTGTGTGTGAGGGTGGGAAGTTGGATGGGGTACAGTTTGTGTGAGGGTGGGGAGTTGGATGGGGTAAAGTGTGTGTGAGGGTTGGGAGTTGGATGGGGTACAGTGTGTGTGAGGGTGGGGAGTTGGATGGGGTACAGTTTGTGTGAGGGTGGGGAGTTGGATGGGGTACAGTGTGTGTGAGGGTGTGGAGTTGGATGGGGTATAATGTGTGTGGGTGGGGAGTTGGATGGTGTACAGTGTGTGTGTGAGGGTGGGGAGTTGAATGGGGTAAAGTGTGTGTGAGGGTGGGGAGTTGGATGGGGTACAGTGTGTGTGTGAGGTTGGGGAGTTGGATGGGGTACAGTGTGTGTGAGGGTGGGGAGTTGGATGGGGTACAGTGTGTGTGAGGGTGGGGAGTTGGATGGGGTACAGTGTGTGTGAGGGTGGGGAGTTGGATGGGGTACAGTGTGTGTGAGGGTGGGGAGTTGGATGGGGTACAGTGCGTGTGTGAGGGTGGGGAGTTGGGTGGGGTTCAGTGTGTGTGAGGGTGGGGAGTTCGATGGGGGACAGTGTGTGTGAGGGTGGGGAGTTGGATGGGGTACAGTGTGTGTGTGAGGGTGGGGTGTTGGATGGGGTACAAGTGTGTGTGTGAGGGTGGGGAGTTGGATGGGGTAAAGTGTGTGTGAGGGTGGGGAGTTGGATGGAGTACAGTGTGTGAGAGGGTGGGGAGTTGGATGGGGTACAGTGTGTGTGAGGGTGGGGAGTTGGAGGGGTACAGTGTGTGTGAGCATGGGGAGTTGGATGGGATACAGTGTGTGAGGGTGGGGAGTTGGATGGGGTACAATGTGTGTGTGAGGGTGGGAAGTTGGATGGGGTACAGTGTGTGTGTGAGGGTGGGAAGTTGGATGGTGTACATTCTGTATGAGGGTGTGGAGTTGGATGGGGTACAGTGTGTGTGTGAGGGTGGGAAGCTGGATGGGGTACAGTGTGTGTGAGGGTGGGAAGTTGGATGGGGTACAGTGTGTGTGTGAGGGTGGGGAGTTGGATGGGGTACAGTGTGTGTGTGAGGGTGGGAAGTTGGATGGGGTACAGTTTGTGTGAGGGTGGGGAGTTGGATGGGGTAAAGTGTGTGAGGGCTGGGAGTTGGATGGGGTACAGTGTGTGTGAGGGTGGGGAGTTGGATGGGGTACAGTTTGTGTGAGGGTGGGGAGTTGGATGGGGTATAGTGTGTGTGAGGGTGGGGAGTTGGATGGGGTACAGTGTGTGTGAGGGTGGGGAGTTGAATGGGGTAAAGTGTGTGTGAGGGTGGGGAGTTGGATGGGGTACAGTGTGTGTGAGGGTGGGGAGTTGGATGGGGTACAGTGTGTGTGAGGGTGGGGAGTTGGATGGGGTACATTGTGTGTGAGGGTGGGGAGTTGGATGGGGTACAGTGTGTGTGAGGGTGGGGAGTTGGATGGGGTAGAGTGTGTGTGAGGGTGGGGAGTTGGATTGGGTACAGTGTGTGTGAGGGTGGGGAGTTGGATGGGGTACAGTGTGTGTGTGAGGGTGGGGAGTTGGATGGGGTACAGTGTGTGTGTGAGGGTGGGGAGTTGGATGGGGTACAGTGTGTGTGAGGGTGGGGAGTTGGATTGGGTACAGTGTGTGTGAGGGTGGGGAGTTGGATGGGGTACAGTGTGTGTGAGGGTGGGGAGTTGGATGAGGTACAGTGTGTGTGAGGGTGGGGAGTTGGATGGGGTACAGTGTGTGTGTGAGGGTGGGGAGTTGGATGGGGTACAGTGTGTGTGAGGGTGGGGAGTTGGATGGGGTACAGTGTGTGTGAGGGTGGGGGGTTGGATTGGGTACAGTGTGTGTGAGGGTGGGGAGTTGGATGGGGTACAGTGTGTGTGTGAGGGTGGGGAGTTGGATGGGGTACAGTGTGTGTGATGGTGGGGCGTTGGATGGGGTACAGTGTGTGTGTGAGGGTGGGGAGTTGGATGGGGTACAGTGTGTGTGAGGGTGGGGAGTTGGATGGGGTACAGTGTGTGTGAGGGTGGGGAGTTGGATGGGGTACAGTGTGTGTGAGGGTGGGGAGTTGGATGGGGGACTGTGTGTGAGGGTGGGGCGTTGGATGGGGTACAGTGTGTGTGTGAGGATGGGGTGTTGGATGGGGTACAGTGTGTGTGAGGGTGGGGAGTTGGATGGGCTACAGTGTGTGTGAGGGTGGTGTGAGGGTGGGGAGTTGGATAGGTTACAGTGTGTGTGAGGGTCGGGAGTTGGATGGGGTACAGTGTGTGTGAGGTTGGGGAGTTGGATGGGGTTGAGTGTGTGTGAGGGTGGGGAGTTGGATGGTGTACAGTGTGTCTGAGGGTGGGGAATTAGATTGGGGTACAGTGTGTGTGAGGGTGGGGAGTTGGATGGAGTACAGTGTGTGTGAGGGTGGGGAGTTAGATTGGGGTAGAGTGTGTGTGAGGGTGGGGAGTTGAATGGGGTACAGTGTGTCTGAGGGTGGGGAATTAGATTGGGGTACAGTGTGTGTGAGGGTGGGGAGTTGGATGGGGTACAGTGGATGTGAGGGTGGGGAGTTGGATGGGGTACAGTGTGTGCGAGGGTGAGGAGTTGGATGGGGTACACTGTGTGTGAGGGTGGGGAGTTGGATGGGGTACAGTGTGTGTGAGGGTGGGGAGTTGGATGGGGTACAGTGTGTGTGAGGGTGGGGAGTTGGATGGGGTCCAGTGTGTGTGAGGGTGGAGAGTTGGATGGGGTACAGTGTGTGTGAGGGTGGTGAGTTGGATGGGGTACAGTGTGTGTGAAGGTCGGGAGTTCGATGGGGTACAGTGTGTGTATGATGGTGGGGAGTTGGATGGGGTACAGTGTGTGAGGGTGGGGAGTTGATTGGGGTACAGTGTGTGTGAGGGTGGGGAGTTGGGTGGGGTAGAGTGTGTGTGTGAGGGTGGGGAGTTGGATGGGGTACAGTGTGTGTGAGTGGGGAGTTGGATGGTGTACAGTGTGTGTGAGGGTGGGGAGTTGGATGGGGTACATTGTGTGTGAGGGTGGGGAGTTGGATGGGGCACAGTGAGTGTGAGGGTGGGGAGTTGGATGGGGTACAGTGTGTGAGGGTGGGGAGTTGGATGGGGTACAGTGTGTGTGTGAGGGTGGGGAGTTGGATGGGGTAGAGTGTGTGTGAGGGTGGGGAGTTGGATGGGGTACAGTGTGTGTGTGAGGGTGGGGAGTTAGATTGGGGTAGAGTGTGTGTGAGGGTGGGGAGTTGGATGGGGTACAGTGTGTCTGAAGGTGGGGAATTAGATTGGGGTACAATGTGTGTGAGGGTGGGGAGTTGGATGGGGTACAGTGGATGTGAGGGTGGGGAGTTGGATGGGGTACAGTGTGTGTGAGGGTGGGAAGTTGGATGGGGTACAGTGTGTGTGAGGGTGGGGTGTTGGATGGGGTACAGTGTGTGAGGGTGGGGAGTTGGATGGGGTACAGTGTGTGTGAGGGTGGGGAGTTGGATGGGGTACAGTGTGTGTGAGGGTGGGGAGTTGGATGGGGTCCAGTGTGTGTGAGGGTGGGGAGTTGGATGGGGTACAGTGTGTGTGAGGGTGGGGAGTTGGATTGGGTACAGTGTGTGTGAGGGTGGGGAGTTGAATGGGGTACAGTGTGTGTGAGGGTGGGGAGTTGGATGGGGTAGAGTGTGTGTGTGAGGGTGGGGAGTTGGATGGGGTACAGTGTGTGTGAGTGTGGGGAGTTGGATGGGGTACAGTGTGTGTGAGGGTGGGGAGTTGGATGGGGTACATTGTGTGTGAGGGTGGGGAGTTGGATGGGGCATAGTGAGTGTGAGGGTGGGGAGTTGGATGGGGTACAGTGTGTGTGAGGGTGGGGAGTTGGATGGGGTACAGTGTGTGTGTGAGGGTGGGGAGTTGGATGGGGTACAGTGTGTGTGAGGGTGGGGAGTTGGATGGGGTACAGTGTGTGAGAGGGTGGGGAGTTGGATGGGGTACAGTGTGTGTCAGGGTGAGGAGTTGGTGGGGTTCAGTGTGTGTGAGGGTGGGGAGTTGGAGGGGGTACAGTGTGTGTGTGAGGGTGGTGAGTTGGATGAGGTACAGTGTGTGTGAGGGTGGGGAGTTGGATGGGATACAGTGTGTGTGAGGGTGGTGTGTTGGATGGGGTACAGTGTGTGTGAGGGTGGGGAGTTGGATGGGATACAATGTGTGAGATGGTGGGGAGTTGGATGGGGTACAGTGTGTGTGAGGGTGGGAAGTTGGATGGGGTACAGTTTGTGTGAGGGTGGGGAGTTGGATGGGGTAAAGTGTGTGTGAGGGTGGGGAGTTGGATGGGATACAATGTGTGAGATGGTGGGGAGTTGGATGGGGTACAGTGTGTGTGAGGGTGGGAAGTTGGATGGGGTACAGTTTGTGTGTGGGTTGGGAGTTGGATGGGGTACAGTGTGTGTGAGGGTGGGGAGTTGGATGGGGTACAGTTTGTGTGAGGGTGGGGAGTTGGATGGGGTACAGTGTGTGTGAGGGTGGGGAGTTGGATGGGGTACAGTGTGTGTGTGAGGGTGGGGAGTTGAATGGGGTACAGTGTGTGTGTGAGGGTGGGGAGTTGGATGGGGTACAGTGTGTGTGTGAGGGTGGGGAGTTGGATGGGGTACAGTGTGTGTGTGAGGGTGGGGAGTTGAATGGGGTACAGTGTGTGTGTGAGGGTGGGGAGTTGGATGGGGTACAGTGTGTGTGTGAGGGTGGGGAGTTGGATGGGGTACAGTGTGTGTGTGAGGGTGGGGAGTTGGATGGGGTACAGTGTGTGTGTGAGGGTGGGGAGTTGGATGGGGTACAGTGTGTGTGAGGGTGGGGAGTTGGATTGGGTACAGTGTGTGTGAGGGTGGGGAGCTGGATGGGGTACAGTGTGTGTGAGGGTGGGGAGTTGGATGGGGTACAGTGTGTGTGAGGGTGGGGAGTTGGATGGGGTACAGTGTGTGTGAGGGTGGGGAGTTGGATGGGGTACAGTGTGTGTGAGGGTGGGGAGTTGGATGGGGTACAGTGTGTGTGTGAGGGTGGGGAGTTGGATGGGGTACAGTGTGTGTGAGGGTGGGGAGTTGGATGGGGTACAGTGTGTGCGTGAGGGTGAGGAGTTGGATGGGGTACAGTGTGTGCGTGAGGGTGAGGAGTTGGATGGGGTACAGTGTGTGTGAGGGTGGGGAGTTGGATGGTGTACAGTGTGTGTGAGGGTGGGGAGTTGGATGGTGTACAGTGTGTGTGTGAGGGTGGGGAGTTGGATGGGGTACAGTGTGTGTGTGAGGGTGGGGAGTTGGATGGGGTACAGTGTGTGTGTGAGGGTGGGGAGTTGGATGGGGTACAGTGTGTGTGTGATGGTGGGGAGTTGGATGGGGTACAGTGTGTGTGAGGGTGGGGAGTTGGATGGGGTACAGTGTGTGTGTGATGGTGGGCAGTTGGATGGGGTACAGTTTGTGTGAGGGTGGGGAGTTGGATGGGGTACAGTGTGTGTGAGGGTGGGGAGTTGTATGGGGGACAGTGTGTGTGAGGGTGGGGAGTTGGATGGGGTACAGTGTGTGTGAGGGTGGGGAGTTGGAATGGGTACAGTGTGTGTGTGAGGGTGGGGAGTTGGATGGGGTACAGTGTGTGTGAGGGTGGGGAGTTGGATGGGGTACAGTGTGTGTGAGGGTGTGGAGTTGGATGGGGTACAGTGTGTGTGTGAGGGTGGGGAGTTGGATGGGGTACAGTGTGTGTGAGGGTGGGGAGTTGGATGGGGTACAGTGTGTGTGAGGGTGGGGAGTTGGATGGGGTACAGTGTGTGTGTGAGGGTGGGGAGTTGGATGGGGTACAGTGTGTGTGTGAGGGTGGGGAGTTGGATGGGGTACAGTGTGTGTGAGGGTGGGGAGTTAGATGGGGTACAGTGTGTGTGAGGGTGGGGAGTTGGATGGGGTACAGTGTGTGTGTGATGGTGGGGAGTTGGATGGGGTACAGTTTGTGTGAGTGGGGAGTTGGATGGGGTACAGTGTGTGTGAGGGTGGGGAGTTGGATGGGGGACAGTGTGTGTGAGGGTGGGGAGTTGGATGGGGTACAGTGTGTGTGTGAGGGGAGTTGGATTGGGTACAGTGTGTGTGAGGGTGGGGAGTTGGATGGGGTACAGTGTGTGTTGTATCCGTGTGTTCATGGAGACACGAAATGCAGGAGTTGGTTTAACAGGTGTTTACTGAACAAAGTCTGGAGGTGAACTAAAAGATACGAGACACTATACAGGCTTATATAGCCCGAGTGGCCACTACCAGCATTACAGTGCACAGGGGCTCTTAAAGGCACATACACCAGAATTCCTCCCCTTTCAGACAACTGTAAGGGGTCTTTTTAACGAGCTTGTTGTGTGCGAGATCGATTCTTGATTTCACACTGCTCATGAGTGGTTTCGAAGTGCTCCCCCCTCACTGATTCTAGAGACTGGACTTATTGCCAGACTACCTTGATGTGTTGCCCAACTTGTGACTCGGAAGACAAATGGATCAGTTGAGACAAGGTAAGTTTTAAAATTAATGGTTTCTTTATTTATAAGGAGAATAAAAACACAGGGAACAAAGAAACAACACAGACAAAATCATTAACACGCCTCCCAATGGGAACTAATATTTAACACACAAGAATTACTTTGACTATCTTAAAATACATCAATTTATTAGTATTACGTCCGTGAATGATTGAGACACGGACAGCAGGAGTTGAACAAAATAAGTCTTTACTGATGGAAGTCAATAGTGAAACTGAAAACATCAGAGGCTCACTCGCGCCTTTTATACAGGGATGGTCACTGCCGGTACTGCAGTCTGAGACCAGTTATTCTCTTAAAGGTACATACACAACAATTCCTCCCCTTTTAGATAAACAGTACATAACATTCATTTAACAACTAAATGACAACTAATTACAATCATAATTACGGTTGCTAGATACATTGGTTAAGTTTAAGCAATTATAAGTTTAGTCTTTGAGGAGGCTTCCTGATTCTGTCTGGATAACGCCTCTTTGGGGTATCAGGTTCTTCTGGCAATGTTGAGTCGGGATCAATGTCGTTGTTTGGTTCATCTGCTTCCAATATTTCCGGTTCTGCGGTAGCTGCAATTGGAACATCGATTTCATTACCAGGTGTATCAGATCGTGGTGTGGAGTTGACGTTTTCCAGTGACTCTAGAATCTGGTCAGCATGGCATCTTACAATGCTCTCCCCAACGTCCACGGTATACATGAGAGGTCCTTGTCGTGTACAAATCGTTCCTGGCTGCCATTTCTCAGTGCGGTAGTCCCGGGCCAAAACTGGTTGACCTATCTTAAAACTCCTGGTCGGCCTTTCATTCATATTCTGAAACTGCCTCTTCTCCACATCTCTTCGGACGTTTGGCTTAACCAAATCCAAGCGGCATCGTAGTCTTCGATTGAAGAACATCATGGCTGGAGTTTGGTTGGTAACCGCATGTGTCGCATTCCGGTAGGCAAACAAGAAGTTGTCCACCTTGTGTTGTAGGGTTATATCTTCATTACACATTGCCTTGATAGCCTTCTTGAATGTTTGGACAAACCTCTCGGCCAATCCATTAGTGGCTGGATGATATGGGGCAGAAGTGTAATGCTTAACACCATTGTTCTTTAAGAACCTCCGGAACTCTTCAGACACAAACTGTGGTCCATTGTCAGAGCAACACCCTCCCTACTCAGGGTAAAATATCCCCAAACACACCCTCCCTACTCAGGGTAAAATATCCCCAAACACACCCTCCCGACTCAGGGTAAAATATCCCCAAACACACACGCCCTACTCAGAGTAAAATATCCCCAAACACACCCTCCCTACTCAGAGTAAAATATCCCCAAACACACCCTCCCTACTCAGAGTAAAATATCCCAAACACACCCTCCCTACTCAGAGTAAAATATCCCCAAACACACCCTCCCTACTCAGAGTAAAATATCCCCAAACACACCCTCCCTACTCAGGGTAAAATATCCCCAAACACACCCTCCCTACTCAGAGTAAAATATCCCCAAACACACCCTCCCTACTCAGAGTAAAATATCCCCAAACACACCCTCCCTACTCAGGGTAAAATATCCCCAAACACACCCTCCCTACTCAGAGTAAAATATCCCCAAACACACCCTCCCTACTCAGAGTATAATATCCCCAAACACACCCTCCCTACTCAGAGTAAAATATCCCCAAACACACCCTCCCTACTCAGAGTAAAATATCCCCAAACACACCCTCCCTACTCAGGGTAAAATATCCCCAAACACACCCTCCCTACTCAGAGTAAAATATCCCCAAACACACCCTCCCTACTCAGGGTAAAATATCCCTAAACACACCCTCCCTACTCAGGGTAAAATATCCCCAAACACACCTCTTATGTTCATTAATATATAGACATTCTTATTATGAACACAGCTAGCTTTTGCTAGACACTTTTATTGAGCATATGTGGACTAGCTACAGTATCTGTAGAGGCTTCCATCTTGACTGCTGCCTTGTGGGTAGCCTAGTGCCTCATGGGTAATGTAGTCTTAATATACCTACAGCTGGGTAGTGTAGTCTTATACATACAGCTATATACAGCTCTACGGCTCCACCTAGTGTCCACTATAGAATGACATGTTATTGATCATTACATTCCCCTTTCTTTGAGGTTTAACAAAATCAATATCAATCAACTTTCAAGAAAACAATAAAGATAATATCAGTAACACTTTTGTTAGTGCTCTATAAACATAAACATTTTCAAAACAGTCAACACATTTTCAAAGCTTTACATTGTACTCAAAGATAAGTCTATCAGGCTTTTTTATTTCACGTGTGGATCTTCTCAACACGGGTAAGTCTGATGTGTCTTCATGAGATTGTTCTGGCGGTGAATGACAAGATGCAGTTGCGGCATTGTCATCAATCTGCTCTTGTATAGATCGAGGTCTCCTTGCGATCTTTGCTTGGAGAGGGTTTCAGTGTTTCCTTCACTCTTCATGCCATAACTCTCAATGTAGTCAATGCACTCTCGAAAAACTGCTGGCAGCTGGATCCCATCATACAGCATAGTCCTCTCAGCAGCCTCGACTAATGGAACACCAAAGATTGGCCTGAGGGAAGAAGGAGTATCCACTGGAACTGCTTCCTGCTCTGGTGCAGGCTTCTTCTTTTTCTTTTTCTCTTTCCACTGCTTAACAACATCTGCTGCGGTTATATCTTTGGACTTTTTCTCCTTGTGTTTTTCCTCTTTGTGCTTTTCTTCCTTTGGCTTCTCTTTGACCTTAAAGTCTTTTTCTTTCTTCTTGGAGAAACTAGGCTTTTTGAAGACATGGATAGCCTTTGGCCTTTTCATCCTTGATGGGCTCTCTGCTTCATCACCTGAGTCATCTGGTCTGCTTATGGCACAGTTTATACGGTAGACTCTCTTGACCAGTTCTAAGTCTTCACAAGCTTTGTCGCCTAGTATCGAATCAAGTCTTTCAGCCACAACAGAAAACATGAGATGATGCACTTTGTCTTTGACTGTCACTTTAAGTCTGCATACACCTAAGCTATCTATTTTCTGTCCATTATAGCTTTTCAGTAGTACTGACTTTTTCTGTATTTTGGGCTTTTCTTTCATATTTTTTTTGTCACTCATACTGATTAAGTTTGTTTTTGCCCCAGTGTCCAGTTTCAATGTAACTAATGCTCCATTTATCTGCAGTGGGATCATCCATTTGTCCACTTTTACTGCATTGACTTTATGTTCAGCATTGTCCATTTCTGAGGGCTGCACATTTTCTGTATCTTTTTTGATATCGTCACATGACACCATTCCTACAAAAAATGTCTCACTTAAATCAGTGTCCTCAATCACATTAACTTGTTGCCCTTTTGTTGTTTTTACTTTTGAAAGGATTGTTTGGCAAAGTGATTCTTTCCATTACACATTGTGCACATTTTTCCAAACGCTGGGCATTGTCTTAACTGGTGTTTGTAACCACAGCGTTTACAATTAAAAATGTCATCCTCCGATTGCTTTTCATTTCTGTTCTGCCCACGTTTCTTCCCCTTGTAGGACACAGCACCGACAGCAGCATTATCACTCATTACAATCGCATCATTATTGATTTCACTGTAAGTCTTCACGTGCTTTCGAGCTAACTCACTGGCTTGGCATATTTTCACCGCATTTTCCAAATTTAGTTCGGTTTCTCTCAACAGACGTTCCCTGACTTTCTTATCATGAATACCAAACACAATCTGGTCACGAATCATGGATGCTTTGAGCTCAGAGAAATTACATGTCTGTGCTTTCAGTTTCAGATCAGT
Source organism: Somniosus microcephalus (assembly GCF_052327205.1). NCBI lineage: Eukaryota > Metazoa > Chordata > Chondrichthyes > Squaliformes > Somniosidae > Somniosus > Somniosus microcephalus. The sequence goes on along the minus strand of NC_140988.1, from coordinate 386,916,063 downwards.
TATAAAGCTATCAAAAGTCTCATTTTGCTGCTGTGTCTGAGAACGGAAGATGTATCTTTCATAGGTCTCATTCTTTTTGGAAGAGCAATGTGCATCAATTTTTTTTAGCACATCTTATAATTTTTCTCTGTTCTCCTCTGGATTAAATACAAATGTATTAAATACCTCTATCGCCTGTGGGCCTGCAACCGTAAGCAGCAACGCTATCTTCCTTGCGTCTGGCTTCGTACCAAATCCGATGGCTGCAATGTAGAGTTCGAATTGTTGTTTAAGAGTCTGCCAATTGTAGTCGATGTTTCCTGTGAGTTTCAAACGCTCTGGTGTCTTCAAATTCTCCATTTCGCTTTTCACAATTTTCAGCAGATCTTCACCATCCTGGTACCATCTTATGTTCATTAATAAATAGACATTCTTATTATGAACACAGCTAACTTTTGCTAGACACTTTTATTGAGCACATGTGGACTAGGTACAGTATCTGTAGAGGCTTCCATCTTGACTGCTGCCTTGTGGGTAGCCTAGTGCCTCATGGGTAATGTAGTCTTAATATACCTACAGCTGGGTAGTTTAGTCTTATACATACAGCTATATACAGCTCTACACAGCTCTACGGCTCCACCTAGTGTCCACTATAGAATGACATGTTATTGATCATTACAACACCCTCCCTACTCAGAGTAAAATATCCCCAAACACAACCTCCCTACTCAGAGTAAAATATCCCCAAACACACCCTCCCTACTCAGGGTAAAATATCCCCAAACACACCCTCCCTACTCAGGGTAAAAGAGCGAGGGGGGAGAGAGAGAGGGCGTGCGAGCGAGGAGGGGGGGAGAGAGTGAGGGGGGGAGAGAGAGAGCGTGAGGGGGGAAGAGAGGGAGGGGGAGAGAGAGGGGGGAGAGAGAGGGGGAGAGAGAGAGAGGGGGAGAGAGAGAGAGAGGGGAGGGAGAGAGATGGGGGAGAGAGAGAGGGGGCAGGGAGAGAGAGAGGGGGGAGAGAGAGAGAGGGGGAGAGAGAGAGAGGGGGGAGAAAGAGCAGGGGGGCGGGGAGAGAGCGAGGGGGGAGAGAGCGAGGGGGGAGAGAGCGAAGGGGAGGAGAGCACGAAGGGGGGAGAGAGCAAAGGGGGGGAGAGCGAAGGGGGGGAGAGCAAGGGGGGAGAGCAAGGGGGGGAGAGCGAAGGAGGGGAGAGCGAAGGGGGGAGAGAGCGAGGGGGGGAGAGCGCGAGGGAGGGCGAGCACGAGGGGGGAGGGAGCGGAGTGGGGAGGGAGCGGAGTGGGGAGGGAGCGGAGGGGAGAGGAGGAGAGCGGGGAGAGGGGAGAAGGGAGGAGGTGGGGGAGGGGTGAGCGGGGAGGGGGGGCGGGGAGGAGCGGAGGGGGGGAAGTGGGGAGGGGGAGTGGGGGGGAGGGGGGAGCGGGGGGATGGGGAGGGGGGAGCGGTGGGGGAGGGGGGTGATGGGGGAGAACGAGGGGGTGCGGGGGGGTGGGGGGAGAGCGAGGGGGAGAGCAGGGTGGGGGGAGCGGGTGGAGAGGGGGAGAGGGGGGGAGGGGGTGGCGGGGGGTAGGGGGGGAGCGCGAGGGGGAGGGGGGAGCGGGGGGGGAGGGGGGAGCGGAGGGGGAGGGGGGAGCGAGGGGGAGGTGGGGGAGAGCGAGGGGGAGGGGGGAGAGCGAGGGGGGAGAGCGCGAGGCGGGGTGGGGGAGCGCGAGGCGGGGGGGAGAGAGAGCGTGAGCGTGGGGGGTCCGGGAGTGAGAGACGGCCAGGGGGGGCACGGAGCGAGGGGGAACAGAGAGGCAGCACAGCGTTACCATGTTGTGGTTCTTGTATTTCAGCTCCCTGTTAGCAATGATCATGGCGACCACACCAGCAAGTGCAGAGGGCTCCCTTCTCGAAGGAGCTTGGTCTGATTTTTGGATCACGCGTTTTTTTGTTGACCTGGCTGGCTGCACTGCCATCATCCTGTCTGTGTATCTACTCTTTCAGTACTTCAAGAGAAAGAACTACCTGGAAACAGGTGAGTGTTGGGGTCAGGGGTCACTGTTCTGGTAGGTGGGATATGGGGGGATCGACGTCCAATAGTTGGTTAGGTGGGAGTGCGCCCGCATCACTCCCATTGTACAGAATCCCAATGGACTAAACCCTTCCCATTCACTCCCATTGTATAGAATCCCAATGGACCAAACCCTTCCCATTAACTCCCATTGCACAGAATCCCAGTGGACCAAACCCTTTCCCATTCACTCCCATTGTACAGAATCCCAATGGACCAAACCCTTCCCATTCACTCCCATTGTACAGAATCCCAATGGACCAAACCCCTTCCCATTCAATCCCATTGTACAGAATCCCAATGGACCAAACCCTTCCCATTCACTCCCATTGTACAGAATCCCAATGGACCAAACCCTTCCCATTAACTCCCATTTTGCAGAATCCCAGTGGACCAAATCCCTTCCCATTCACTCCCATTGTACAGAATTCCAATGGACCAAACCCTTCCCATTAACTCCCATTGTACAGAATCCCAATGGACCAAACCCCTTCCCATTCACTCCCATTGTACAGAATCCCAGTGGACCAAACCCCTTCCCATTAACTCCCATTGTACAGAATCCCAGTGGACCAAACCCTTCCCATTCACTCCCATTGTACAAAATCCCAATGGACCAACCCCTTCCCAATCACTCCCATTGCACAGAATCCCAGTGGACCAAACCCCATCACATTCACTCCAATTGCACAGAATCCCAATGGACCAAATCCTTCCCATTAACTCCCATTGTACAGAATCCCAGTGGACCAAACCCCTTCCCATTCACTCCCATTGTACAGAATCCCAATGGACCAAACCCCTTCCAATTCACTCCCAATCTATAGAATCCGAATGGACCCAACCTTTTCCCATTAACTCCCATGGCACAGATTCCCAATGGACCCAACCCCTTAAGCAGTTAAGAAGGCAAATGGTATGTTGGCCTTCATAGCGAGAGGGTTTGAGTACAGGAACAAGGATGTCTTGCTGCAGTTGTACAGGGCCTTGGTGAGACCACACCTTGAGTATTGTGTGCAGTTTTGGTCGCCTTGTCTGAGGAAGGATGTTCTTGCCATGGAGGGAGTGCAGCGAAGATTCACCAGACTGATACCTGGGATGGCAGGAATAACGTATGAGGAGAGATTGGGTCGAATAAGCTTATATTCGCTAGAGTTTAGAAGAATGAGAGGGGATCTCATTGAAACTTATAAAATTCTAACAGGACTAGACAGACTAAATGCAGGAAGGATGTTCCCGATGGCGGGGGAGTCCAGAACCAGGGGTCACAGTCTAAGGATAAGGGGTAAGCCATTTAGGACAGAGATGAGGAGGAATTTCTTCACCCAGAGAGTGGTGAACCTGTGGAATTCTCTACCACACAAGGCAGTTGAGGGCAATTCATTAAATATATTCAAGAAGGAGTTGGATATATTTCTTAAGGCTAAAGGGATCAAGGGATATGGGGAGAAAGCAGGGACAGGGTACTGAATTTGGATGAGCAGCCATGATCCTATTAAATGGTGGAACAGGCTCGAGGGGCCAAATAGCCTACTCCTGCTCCTATCTTCTATGTTTCTATCCCAAACACAGCCTCCCTACTCAGAGTAAAATATCCCCAAACACACCCTCCCTACTCAGAGTAAAATATCCCCAAACACACCCTCCCTACTCACGGTAAAATATCCCCAAACACACCCTCCCTACTCAGAGTAAAATATCCCCAAACACAGCCTCCCTATTCAGAGCAAAATATCCCCAAACACACCCTCCCTACTCAGAGTAAAATATCCCCAAACACACCCTTCCTACTCACGGTAAAATATCCCCAACACACCCTCCCTACTCAGAGTAAAATATCCCCAAACACACCCTCCCTACTCAGAATAAAATATCCCCAAACACACCCTCCCTACTCAGAGTAAAATATCCCCAAACACACCCTCCCTACTCAGAGTAAAATATCCCCAAACACACTCTCCCTACTCAGAGTAAAATATCCCCAAACACACCCTCCCTACTCAGAGTAAAATATCCCGAAACACACCCACCCTACTCAGGGTAAAATATCCCCAAACACAACCTCCCTACTCAGAGTAAAATATCCCCAAACACACCCTCCCTACTCAGAGTAAAATATCCCCAAACACACCCTCCCTACTCAGAGTAAAATATACCCAAACACACCCTCCCTACTCAGAGTAAAATATCCCCAAACACACCCTCCCTACTCACGGTAAAATATCCCCAACACACCCTCCCTACTCAGAGTAAAATATCCCCAAACACACCCTCTCTACTCAGAGTAAAATATCCCCAAACACAACCTCCCTACTCAGAGTAAAATATCCCCAAACACACCCTCCCTACTCAGGGTAAAATATTCCGAAACACACCCTCCCTACTCAGAGTAAAATATCCCCAAACACACCCTCTCTACTCAGAGTAAAATATCCCCAAACACACCCTCCCTACTCAGAGTAAAATATCCCCAAACACACCCTCCCTACTCATGGTAAAATATCCCCAAACACACCCTCCCTACTCAGAGTAAAATATCCCCAAACACACCCTCCCTACTCAGAGTAAAATATCCCCAAACACAACCTCCCTACTCAGAGTAAAATATCACCAAACACACCCTCCCTACTCAGAGTAAAATATCCCAAACACACCCTCCCTACTCACGGTAAAATATCCCCAACACACCCTCCCTACTCAGAGTAAAATATCCCCAAACACACCCTCCCTACTCAGAGTAAAATATCCCCAAACACAACCTCCCTACTCAGAGTAAAATATCCCCAAACACACCCTCCCTACTCAGAGTAAAATATCCCCAAACACACCCTCCCTACTCACGGTAAAATATCCCCAACACACCCTCCCTACTCAGAGTAAAATATCCCCAAACACACCCTCCCTACTCAGAGTAAAATATCCCCAAACACAACCTCCCTACTCAGAGTAAAATATCCCCAAACACACCCTCCCTACTCAGAGTAAAATATCCCCAAACACACCCTCCCTACTCACGGTAAAATATCCCCAACACACCCTGCCTACACAGAGTAAAATATCCCCAAACACACCCTCCCTACTCAGAGTAAAATATCCCCAAACACACCCTCCCTACTCAGAGTAAAATATCCCCGAACACACACTCCCTACTCAGAGTAAAATATCCCCAAACACACCCTCCCTACTCAGAGTAAAATATCCCGAAACACACCCTCCCTACTCAGAGTAAAATATCCCAAACACGCCCTCCCTACTCAGAGTAAAATATCCCCAAACACACCCTCCCTACTCAGGGTAAAATATCCCCAAACACACCCTCCCTACTCAGAGTAAAATATCCCCAGACACACCCTCCCTACTCAGGGTAAAATATCCCCAAACACACCCTCCCTACTCAGAGTAAAATATCCCCAAACACACCCTCCCTTCTCAGGGTAAAATATCACCAAACACACCTTCCCTACTCAGAGTAAAATATCCCCAAACACTCCCTCCCTACTCAGAGAAAAATATCCCCAAACACACCCTCCCTTCTCAGGGTAAAATATCCCCAAACACACCCTCCCTACTCAGAGTAAAATATCCCCAAACACACCCTCCCTACTCAGAGTAAAATATCCCCAAACACACCCTCCCTACTGTAAGGGGTCGTTTTAACGTGCTTGTGGTGTGCGAGATCGGTTTTTGATTTCACACTGCTCGTGAGCGGTGCCGAAGTGCTTCCCCCTCACCGGTTCTAGACACTGGGCTTATTGCCAGACCACCTTGATGTGTTGGCCCAACTTGTGACTCAGAAGACAAATGGATCAGGTGAGACAAGGTAAGTTTTAAATCAAAGGTATCTTTATTTTTAAGGAGAATAAAACATAGAGAATGAAGAAGCAATGCAGACAATAATCATGAACACGCCTCTCAATGGGAACTAAAATGTAAAACACAAGAGTTACTTTGACTATCATAATACATCAATTCTAGATCAGCGATATAATAAAACGGGGGTGGAGAAAGCGCACGGCACAACGAAGGATGAATAACACTCCCGAATTACAAAGCCCTTAATATTAAAAACCCTCCCGTCTCTACACTATACCTCAACTAGATCAGCTAGGTGGAGTTGGGCCTTTATGCTCACCAGGGTTTAAAAAAACTGTCCTTGACCTTGGTGCTCCTGTATCATCCGGGATCTCCAATCTTCCTTATGGGACCGGCTCCTGAATCTGCTCTCCTGCTCGAACTTGTAGACCCTCCGTGCTCCTCGAACCGTAATCGAACCTCTCCACTCGCTTTGCCTTTGACCTCGTGTCTGTGTGAAACTGTCTTTTTGTCCCTTTTTCCCCCAACAGTTATACTGTTTTCTTGCCCTTATCTTGGCGTCAAATCAGGGGTTTTCTTTTGTTAAAGTAATGGGCAGGCTGCTTTGACAAAAGCGGGTACTTTAATTTAATGTCTTGTAAATGAAACTAATGGGATCTGTCCTGTGTCCCTCTGAGGTTGGTACAGATAATAGGTTTTGTCTGTGCTCTGCGATTTCAGAGAAGGGTTTGCGTTTTGCTAGCAGTTAACCCACCTTGAGGTGTAAATACTTTTGTTTTGACTTCGTTACTACTGTAACCGTTTTACCATATCAATTGCAGTCAGTTCTGGAATCTTCTAATCGGTGGTGACTCAGGTTTCTGTAAGATACTGCAGTGGTATGTCCTTCTGAAATGAGTCATGTAATCTTGTGTTCATAAAATGTGGCCATTTCAGGGGTTTTACAATGTAGACTGTATTTTCCTGGATTTTTGCGAATCCTACAGTCCCCCCTGTGATACAATGGACATCTCAAATCGTCTTTTGTATCACGAATGTTTTAGGGTGAGCATAAATCCGTTACCCCCGCAACTGACCTTCCCCGTAGTTTACCTGACTATGGAGTGTACCTCGCACACGCACTTTCCTCATCCCGAAAACGGAGTTGAGTAGATATCCCCTACCGGAGAAACATTTATGCTATGTATAGACTCACCTTAGAGTCATAACCCGACGCAACACAATCTTTGTTATAATACACCAAAAACAGATGGAATAAAAACATTTAGCTACACGGGCGAGTCCCCGTTTATGCTGACATAGTGGCCCTGCCAATTCCGCTGACTAGGGAACTCCCTGTCATGTCCCTTCCTCCTACACTGGACACAGACCAGGTATAGAACGATCCCTACCTGGCACACCACTAAGACGTGGGAAGCCAGTCTGACCCATGATGGGATCTCTATATTATCAAAAAAGTCCCACCATGGTGGAACCACTATGTTTTGGATTTTTGCCCCTATGTCGGTGGTTTTCTGCTCTAAAGTAAAGAAGTGCTCCTGAGAGACAGCAACTGCTTTCAGCAGTTCAGTTAAATGTTCTGGGAGAGGGGGAATTGTGAAACCAAAGTGGGCCACGTACTTCTAGAGATCAATGAAGTTCTTGAGGCATTGGAACCAGTTCTTGGGGAGGAGTGACCTGTACCAAGGGGACGGTCTACACCTGAACTGTGAGGGAGCCGATGTCCTCGGGGTAATATTTTCTAGGGCGGTTCGGGAGGATTTAAACTAATTTGGCAGGGGGATGGGAACCTAGGTAGTGGAAAAGAGGGAAGTCATATGAAGTCAGAAATAGATGGTAGAAAGGTGAGAAGCAATAAGCAAAGGAGAGAAACACAAAGGGCCAAACTAATTCATAATGAGAGTGTGAAAAAAGCAAGCCTGAAGGCTTTGTATCTTAATGCTAGAAGCATTAGGAACAAGGTGGATGAATTAGTTGTGGAAATAGAGGTAAACAAGTATGATTTGATTGGGATTACAGAAACGTGGCTGCAGGGTGGGCAAGGCTGGGAACTTAACATCCAGGGATATACAATATTTAGGAAGGATCGTCAAAAAGGTAGGGGAGGTGGGGTAGCATTGCTGGTAAAGGAGGGGATTAATGCAATGGAAAGGAAGGATATTAACTCGGATGAAACGGAATCTGTATGGGTAGAAATGAGAAATAGCAAGGGGAGGAAAACGTTAGTGGGTGTGATATATAGGCCTCCAAATAGTAATATGGAGGTGAGGGAAGGCATAAAAAGGGAAATTAGAGAAGCGTGCGATAAGAGCACAGCTGTCATCATGGGTGACTTTAATTTACATATTGATTGGACTACCCAAACAAGTAAAAATTCTGAGGAGGAGGAATTCCTGGAATGTTTTCGGGACGGTTATCTGGACCAATATGTCGAGGAGCCGACTCGAGATCAGGCCATTTTAGACTGGGTATTGTGCAATGAGAAGGGACTTATCAGCAATCTTCTTGTACGAGGCCCCTTGGGTCAGAGCGATCATAATATGATCGAGCTCTCAGTCGAGATGGAGAGTGAGGAAATTGAATCAGAGACTAAGGTCCAGAACTTAAATAAAGGGAATTACGAGGGTATGAGACGGGAATTGGGTAAGATTGATTGGGTGGTGTTTCTGGGGGGATTGACAGTGGATAGACAATGGCAAGCATTCAAAGATAGAATGGAAGAATTCCAGAACATGTTTATACCGGTTTGGCACAAAAATAAACCTAAAAAGGTGACTCAACCGTGGATAACGAGGGAAATTAGGGACAGCATAAAATCAAAAAAAAGGGCATATCAACTGGCAAAAAAAAGGACCAGACCGGAAGATTGGGGGCAGTACAAGATACAGCAAAAGAGGACAAAGGGATTAATCAGGAAGGGGAAAATAGAATACGAAAGTAAACTTGCAGCAAACATAAAGACAGACTGCAAAAGCTTTTATCGGTATATCAGGAGGAAAAGACTGGTAAAATCCCAAGTCGGTCCCTTGCAGTCCGATTCGGGAGAATATATAATGGAGAATAAGGAAATGGCAGACCAATTAAACTCATACTTTGGTTCTGTATTCACAAAGGAGGACACAAATAACCTCCCAGGAATATCGGCAAACATAGGGACTAATGAGAGGGAGGAGCTGACAGAAATTAGTATCTCTAGGGATATGGTGCTGGGTAAGTTGAGGGGACTGAAGGCCGACAAATCCCCGGGGCCTGATAAACTACATCCTAGGGTACTTAAGGAGGTGGCCCTGGAGATAGCAGATGCTCTAAGGATCATCTTCCGGAACTCCATTGACTCGGGAACAGTACCCGTGGATTGGAGGGTAGCTAATGTTACCCCAATATTTAAAAAGGGGGGTAGAGAGAAAGCAGGGAATTATAGACCAATAAGCCTTACATCGGTTGTGGGCAGAATGCTAGAGTCCATTATTAAGGATAAAATAGCGGAGCACTTGACAAATGGGGAAAGGATCGGACAGAGTCAACATGGATTTACAAAGGGTAAATCGTGTTTGACTAATCTGCTGGAATTTTTTGAGGAAGTAACTGGTAAAATAGATGGGGGAGAGCCAGTGGATGTGGTGTACCTTGACTTCCAGAAAGCCTTCGATAAGGTTCCACACAAAAGATTATCATGCAAAATTAAGGCTCATGGGATTGGGGGCAAAGTATTAACGTGGATAGAGAACTGGCTGGCGGATAGAAAACAGAGAGTTGGAATAAACAGCTCGTTTTCGGAGTGGCAGGCAGTGACCAGCGGGGTGCCGCAAGGATCTGTCCTGGGACCCCAGCTGTTCACAATATATATAAATGATCTGGATCAGGGAATTGGATGCAATATTTCCAAATTCGCTGACGACACTAAACTAGGAGGAGGGGTGGGCTCTGATGAGGATGTCAGGAGGCTACAGTGCGATTTGGACAGGTTGGGGGAATGGGCGGATACGTGGCAGATGCACTATAATGTGGATAAATGCGAGGTTATCCACTTTGGGGGTAAAAACAGGAGGGTAGATTATTATCTAAATGGCAATAGATTGGGCGATGGGGAAGTGCAGAGGGACCTGGGTGTTCTTGTGCACCAGTCACTGAAGGAGAGCATGCAGGTGCAACAGGCGATTAAGAAGGCAAATGGTATGTTGGCCTTCATATCAAGGGGGTTCGAGTATAGGAATAGGGATACCTTACTACAGCTGTACAAGGTGCTGGTGAGACCGCATCTGGAGTATTGTGTACAGTTTTGGTCGCCCCATCTGCGGAAGGATGTTCTTGCCATGGAAAGAGTGCAACGGCGATTCACCAGGCTGATACCTGGAATGGCGGGAATGACCTACGAAGAGAGATTAAATAGTTTGGGCTTGTACTCACTGGAGTTTAGAAGATTGAGAGGGGATCTCATCGAAACATATAAAATTATGGCAGGCCTGGACAGGCTGAATTCAGAGAGAATGTTTCCAATGGCCGGGGAGCACAGAACCAGGGGCCACAGTCTAAAAATAGCGGGCAAATCATTTAAAACAGAGATGAGGAAGAATTTCTTCACTCAAAGAGTGGCGAGCCTGTGGAATTCCCTGCCACAGAGGGCTGCGAAGGCTAATTCAATAAATATTTTCAAGAGAGAATTGGATATATTTCTGAAGGCTAAGGGGATTAAGGGTTACGGAGAAAAGGCGGGGACGGGGTACTGAACTGGTAAGATCAGCTATGATCTCAGACGAAGATCAGCCATGATCTCATTGAATGGCGGAGCAGGCTCGAAGGGCCGAATGGCCTACTCCTGTTCCTATCTCTATGTTTCTATGTTTCTATGTTTCTCCTGGACAGTGAGGTGAACAGTGGATGGTTCAGGGATCGGGATAATCCGCAGCTGTGCCACTTGAACTACTGCCTCGGGTTTGAAACAGAAGCTGCTTTCACTGACCGCGCACCAGCCGTACTGTCCGTGCCGGTAGTAAGACGCTGTGGTGGCGACACAATATGTCCCACCTCCTATGTATGCCACCTGTGGGGGAACATGGCCCTGTGCCATGGCTTCCATGGTGCAATTGATAGGCTTAGCGTCAGCAGAACTGAACCCGCACTGTGGTGTTGAATAGGCATTCAAGTGCTGGGGACACAGGATTATGTGTGCTCCCCAGCTACGGCACCCCGAGAGGTCAGTCCCCGTCATAGCATGCTCCCACCTAATGACGTAGGGTGGGACCTCTGCGAAACGGACGTGTGCTCCCCCCCGAATGACTCCAATGTTCACCACCCTATACACCGGCGCAGGTCAGGCCGCCCTACTCATTACTGGGATCTGCACAACGACCCCCATGATGGTGTGGTTGGAGCGACCACAGTCCTCATGGAGCTCCGAACCCACCACCCGATTTTCGTTTGTGAGGATCCCCTTCAACTGGGTCTTTAACCCGTTAACCTGCCGTTGCAATTCGATGTCATCCATACTATTTATGATGGACGACCCAGTGTTAAACCCTGTGAACCAGTCACTCGCGGCGCCCCTTCTTTGTCTCCCCAATTGCTCCCATTCCTTGTGGCCCTCGGTGTAGAGTTCGGTTCTATTGACCCCCGCGAAGTCAAACTCGTAAAACTTCTGCAGGGTCACTTTCAGCAGGGCCTGATACAGCCTTGCCGTTTCTATGGGGCACCATTCCGGCAGGTGCACCTCGGTCAGGTTGAGGATGACCGAGGCCACCGCGTAATCGACCCCCTGATAGGCCATTTGGTCAGTGGGAACTAATACTAACCCGTTCCCTGGTCCCTTGGTGGTGGTGGGGCATCCCTCCACCACCGTCCGTGGTGTCTGGGTCGTGGGCAGGGGCTGTCGGGGGCGGGTCACTAGCTCAGTGGCATTGACCGCGATTGGGGAGTAGGGGACCGCGCATGCGTCCAAGCGCGATTCCCAGTCCATCCCCTGTAATGATATCAGCAAATAGAGATGGTATTTGCCTGTTTGATTATGATGCCTTACCAGCATGTTTGCATGTATTGATTGCTTGTGCCTGACCAGCAGAGGGCATGTGACAGAGACAAGCAAGGCAGTTTAGTTTGGTTTCAGTTTCGTTCTAGATGCATCACTAGCATGATGTCTCCTGTAAATGCTGTTAAAAGAGTTGAACAAGCTTTAGATTAAAAGATATTGGCCTAGAAACTCAGTGGCCTGCGCCACCAGTTTGCGCCCAAAGAGGGCTTTTGCGCCACTGTGCAAACCTACCGCGATATTTAGCGGGGCGCTAATGGCGGCGTTAGCCAGTAGCGCTGCGCCGCCACCGATGACGTCATCGGTGTGCGCAGCGCCCCGCTATCGCCCCGCTGGCCATATTTGGTTGCTGCCGCCTCCCCCGCGCCGGCCGCAAACAGCGACCGGTACACGGGGCCTACCTGTGCCGGTAGTGGGGCGAGTTAAGGTGGAGGTGCGGCCGGCCGCTTTTTCAGCGGCCGCCTGCCCGCACCTCCATCCCCGGCCTCCTGCACCCCCCCCCGCGGCATTGCCGGCTGTTTCCAGAGAGCCCGGCACTTCTCCTTGGTGCCGGGCTCATTTGCCGGCACTCGCGAGCGGGGATCGCGCTGTTGCAGGCACCTCCCCCTTAAGAGTGAGAGGAAGGCCTGCAGTACCGCAGGCTGCCGTGCCGCAGCGGGTGGCGCTGTGGCACTTTACACGCCGATATTCAGTTTCAGCGCCCCAAGCGGGGCGCCGAAACCCTTGTTTAGCGGCCGGCTTCCACTTGGGGCGCTGAAACTGAATTTCCCGCTGGCGCAAGTGGCTCCGCGCGCAGCGGTAATTCCGGTGCCCAGGCGAGCTGGGCGCCCCTAACTGAATTTCTAGGCCATTCTCTTTCATAAATGTCTCATCATTGAACCCACAAAGAAATCAATACATGGTGTCAGAAGTGATTGAAAGAGATGAAGAGAAAAAATCTGAAGTTAAATCAGCTCTCCACAAATGAGCAAGCCAAAAGAGAACATCGTTGCTTACCATTGGAGAATAGCTAACGAAGTGAAAAAATTGAAGGTTTACACCCACCGGCGACGCTTCAGTTGACAGGTAATGTGGCTGAAAATTGGAGGAGGTTCAAACAACGTTTGGGGTTGTATTTATCAGCAATCGGAGCTGACGAGAAAAGTAATAAAAAGAAATCGTCACTGTTCTTACATGTCGTGGGTGATGAAGCGCTGGAGGTGTATAATAACTTCACATTCGCTGCTGATGGAGACAAAATGAAGCTAGATAAAATAATGAAACAGTTTGAGGCCTACTGCATACCTAAACGTAACGTGACGTTTGAGAGGCACAGATTTTTCACATGTGTACAGAAAACGGGTGAGACTATTGATCAGTATGTGACTGAACTGAGAAACCGAAGCAAAACATGTGAATTTGGGGGACTGACAGACTCGCTGATAAAAGACAGACTGGTGTGTGGTATTCCGGATAATGGTCTAAGGGAAAGACTGCTAAGAGAGCAAGATCTAGACCTGGGAAAAGCCATAGCACTGTGTAGGGCTACAGAGACTGTGAAGTCGCAGGCAAAGGAGCTGTTCAGTGACAGTAGCTGCAACGTGGATGCAGTGAGTAAGAACGGACACAAACCGTTTAACAAAACGAGCGCCAATGTGAAAAAAGAGGCGTGGCCAGCGAACGAAAATGAAAGGGACAATCGAAAGTCATGTAGTCGATGCGGTACACAGCATCCACCAAGAAAGTGTCCAGCATATGATAAAAAATGCAATAGTTGCAACAAAAACAACCATTATGCCCGTTGCTGTAAGAACCAAGTGTAATAAAGCAAGGTCCATGCAGTAGATGAAAGCGGGATAGAGGAGTTCAATGTGGATGTTGTGCCTGAAAACAAAAAAGAAGAAAGAGACTGGATGTTGACGCTAAAAGTGAATGACATACACATTCCATTTAAATTGGATACTGGAGCACAAGTTAATGTGATATCAGAGACTGATTTTAAGAAAATTAGACCCAGACTGTTGAAGTGCCTTACTTCTTAGCTCTGGGTAATGACTCAATACACTCTTGGATTTGTCAGACAGACAGGCCTTTTATTTCGCTTGCAAGGGGAATCAGCACCTCCACTCAAGGGGTGAGGCTACTATTCCAATGATACAGCGTAAGCGTTCCACATTTATACAGTGTAACAAACAAGTTTGATTGACATTCCTTTGTTCCTCTACCAGGATACATTTTAGATTAATCATCAGGTCTTATGACATATTGACAGAAGGATCCTGGACACATAAGTCAACCGTTAATCTATAACAGGACATGAATCGTGTAACCGGAGGTCCTCTTTAATCTTAATCATGTATCTGGAGACTAGGTTTGCTTACGGTCGCAAGTTGTTAGGTCACTGGGTACCTCAAACGGAACCCATTGTCTCACTTCTACATTCTCATTAAGAGGGCAAACACCTGTTCTTGGCTGTAATCCAAGTACGTGCAATAGCTCTAGTTACACATCGACTCTTGACCTGTGTCAAGTCTGAAAACTTTTACCCAGCAAGCACTTGAAATTAACCCCTTATATCATGTAGATTTCCTCATTCCCCCCTTTTGTCCTTTCTAAGGACAATCTATTTCGCTACGTTTAAGAAATTCCACATCAAAGGTCTCACCCTTAATATCCTCATATTCAGACATCATTGGTACTGGAGGAGTTGATGTTAATAAGGAAAGGACTTTTGTACACAATAATTTTAAACAACCAATCAATAAACTAATTAAAATTATAATCATACTTCCAAAATTTGCTTTCCTAGTGCTCCTCCCCACCCTGAAATCCAATCCCACATGGGCCACTGTTCAGGTTGACGTAGTTTCTCTACGGCCTCCCTTATGTGCTTTACCAGGTTGGTGATATTTTCTGAGCTATCTGGGATATAGGTGCAACATTTGGTTTTTATGATTGCACATGTGCCCCCTTCTTTTGCCAACAAATAGTCCAGAGCCATGCGGTTTTGTAAAGCAACAGTGCGCAAAGCCACCATTTCTGCATTTACATCACTAAGAGCATCAGCAGTATCATTGGCTATTTGTTCCAACACTGCTGCCATGTTTATAGATTCTCTTGCTAGCTTCCCTGTTCCATACCAGGGAAATGCTATAGCAAAGAACCTTTCAGTTTCTGTAATGGCTCGTTTTGCTCGTGTCCCAGGGTGGCTATCCAAAGATGAAATATGATGTATATAGGGCACTACATATCCCAAGTAACATGACCCAGTCCAATTTTGTGGTAGCCAAGGGTATGCTCTATGCCCACAGATGAAATAGGTGTTATTATAGGCTTCAAATTTGTTCCATATCTGGTGCATCATTCCTATTCCTTGTTCTCCTTCCCAGGTTTTTCTACTAGTCAAATTTTGTACTGTGGACAGGTTCCACCGTCCCCAATAGGGCCATTCGACTGCACCCGGTGGTTTAGTCGTAGTTTTAGTCAAAGTGTAGTTACATTTGCACTCACTCCATCCAACCATCAATCCTTCTCCATTGTCGTTTACCAGACAGACTTCTCCTTTTGTATTATTTATGGTTCCCATTGACGTCACTAATAGACTCTCTGGATTCCTTTGATTATCATATTGGGGATGAAACCATCCTTCGAATTTCATTAGGTTATATCCTGCTCCCTTCCACTCATCTTCTAGTTGTTCTGGATTCAAACTATTTTGGGACACTGTACCAGGTAGTATTAGATTGTAATAATCACCCTACCATCTCCTCCATTCCAAAGGGAATGGGCCGTAGGGGTATTCCACCCTCTGCATGTATAGGGGTGTGACTGCATATCCAGCATTTAGTAAGGTTCTGTCTTTTGGCATACAAATAACTCATGTATAGTCATGCTTGTTTAACAGCCTTCTTCCTCTTCTTCCCTGTTTCTTATCTGTCTTATTAAGTTTTCTTTTCTGAGTGGCTAATGTTGAAATAAAGGGCTGTGTAACTGGATTGTTACAAAACATTGGCCTGGCCGTCAGGGCCAGTCCTCCCTTTGGATTACCGCTACAGATAACTCCTTCATTCGCAATTCTTTCACTTGGTGACACAGTATCGGGGCATGTAACCCATAGCTTATCAAGCTTCTGTCCACTATCTTCTTCTTCTATCTTATTCTGCCTAATCCTAAGACTCAGGGGTTGATACGGGGGTACCTGCATAGTGTGATCCTGAAGCTGAACCTTCATAGTCTCGTTATAGCATATAATATAAAAGAAATCACTGTTTAAAAGTACACATTCTTCTATGCATGGTTTGCCCTTCAGGGGACCTGGGTAAATCAATATGGCAGTTTCAATTATCGTTAACAAAGGGAACAGTCTTATTAGAGTCCAAATCCAATTCATCTTGGCAGTGTATCGTCTTCAACTGATGCCTTCTTACAATGGGACGCATGTATCCATGTTGGTCGCTCCTTTACTTTTACAGCGGTGTTTGTGGTCAGGAATACTTGGAAGGGTCCCTCAAATCTGGGTTGAAGGCCATTCTTTCGCTTGAAGATTTTTATGCAGACGTTATCTCCTGGCTCGAAAGTATGGCACTTTCCTTCAGCGGGATTGACCTGGGCTTCCTTCACCTGTTGATGGAAACTAGAAATGCATTTGGTTAGTGCAATGCAATAACTCAACATATCTTCCTCCATTTTATGAATGTCCATTTGTTTAGCTGTTAAAGTTGCCGAAAAGGGCAATCTTTGTGGTCTTCCCATGACGATCTCGTGAGGCGACAACCCTGTAGTTCTGTTGGTAGCAGACCGCATTGTCATTAAAGCTATGGGCAACAATTCAACCCATTTAAGTCCAGTTTCTTTACACAGTTTTGCAAGCTTATTTTTCAGCATCCCGTTGTATCTTTCCACTAGTCCAGCCGACTGTGGATGATAACTGCAATGGAGGTGTTGATTAATCTGTAAGGCTTTGCATAGTTCCTTAATCACTGTGCCCGTAAAATGGGACCCATTGTCACTTGACAGTTTTGCTGGTATCCCAAAGCGAGGTACAATGTCCTTCAATAAACATTTAGCAACAGTAGTGGCGTCACTCTTTCTACAAGGAAACGCTTCAATCCATCTTGAAAACATATCAACAATAACTAATACATATTTAAAGCTCATACACACAGGTAGTTCAATAAAATCCATTTGCAAGTGTACAAAAGGGCCCATGGGGTTTGGGTGGGATGCGGGCTGTACCTTCTTTATTTTCCCTGCATTCATGGTCTGGCAGATAGTACAATTTTCACATATTTGTTTTGCCAACTTTGAGATTCCTGGTGCATACCAGGTCTTGAGGATATAGTCCGCCATCCCCCCTTTGCCCGCATGGGTGAATTTATGAACACATCGGGCAATTGGTGATAGTAATGATCTGGGTGCCACCATGCGGCCGTCATGATGAACCCATAAGCCGTCAGTGTTTTTAAAACAATGATTAACAACCCATTCCTTTACTTCATCAGAACTGGCCCTATCTTGATGGGTCAGCACATCATCTAAGGACGGGGGCTGCGGTATCTCTGGCTTTTCCCTAACAGGGAAGGCTGAAACTTGTTGTTCAGTACTTGATATAGCTACTGACTTAGCAGCGCTATCTGCAGCAGCGTTTCCAAGCGCAACCTTGTCCAAATGCCCCGTGTGCGCTTGGCACTTAATAATGGCAATCTGCTTAGGTCTCTGGATGGCTAATAAAAGGTTTTGAACCTCGTGCATTTTTTAATTTGGGTTCCTGATGACGTTAAATAACCGTGAATCTTCCAAATCTGTCCATAATCATGAGCTACTCCAAAAGCATATCGAGAGTCAGTATAGATATTTACAGACTGCCACATAAATTCATAGAGACATCTCCTGATAACAGAAAGGAGTGTTCTTCCTCAAATTCTTCTACTTTTATTGTGAGGGGAGTCGATTGATTCAAGCGTTGTAGTATTCCAGCCAATCCAGCTATCGGGGTCTTTTTCCCATTAATAGGCATTCCTTCAGAATATCCTTTCCCTAACACCGAAAAGGTTGCTCCTGTATCTACTAAAATGACATAGGTCTCCCAGCTATTTGCATTTTAATTTCAGGTTCGCTGCGTGAATTTAAAGAAACAACGGGCATTTGGTGGTCTGTGGCGCCTGGGGCTGCTGGTGTCAGTCAGTAATCCTGATCTCTATTTCTCCTAAATCCCTGTCCGTTTGTAGGGTAACCTCCTGACTAGTCCGAAAAAGGGTTATGGACAGTGAAATTAGGACCTTTATTCTCTAACGGAGGTCCATTATTGGAGGTTTGGTTCTGACGATTTTTCGCAGGGCATTGGTTTGCCCAATGTCCGGGTTGTCCGCAATTGTAACAATTACCAGATCGTCCATACCCTCTTACTCTACCACATCTTCCTCTATATTCCCCTCTATTCATCCTTCTATAGTTACCTTGTTATCCTACCATAATAGAGGAGAAAGGTGTTTCTTCGGGGTAATTTTTTTTTTCCTCTGACTCAACTAACATAGAGTCATAGAGTCATAGAGTTTTACAGCACAGAAAGAGGCCCTTCGGCCCATCGTGTCCGCGCCGCCCATCCACCCCTGTCCTGTCTAATCCCATTTTCCAGCATTTGGTCCATAGCCTTGTATGCAATGGCATTTCAAGTGCTCATCCAAATGCTTCTTGAATGTTGTGAGGGTTCCTGCCTCTACCACCCTTTCAGGCAGTGAGTTCCAGATTCCAACCACCCTCTGGGTGAAAAAGTTCCTCCTCAAATCCCCTCTAAATCTCCTGCCCCTTACCCTGAATCTATGCCCCCTTGTTATTGACCCCCCTACTAAGGGGAAAAGTTCCTCTTTATCTACCCTATCTATGCCCCTCATCATTTTGTACACCTCAATCAGGTCCCCCCTCAGCCTTCTTTGCTCCAAGGAAAACAACTCCAGCCTGTTTAGTCTTTCTTCATAGCTGAGGCGCTCCATCCCAGGTAACATCCTGGTGAATCTTCTCTGCACCCTCTCCAAAGCAATCACATCCTTCCTATAGTGAGGCGACCAGAACTGCACACAGTACTCCAGCTGTGGCCTCACCAGCGTTTTGTACAGCCCCATCATAACCTCCCTGCTCTTATATTCTATGCCTCGGCTAATGAAGGCAAGTATCCCATATGCCTTTTTAACCACCTTATCTACCTGTTCCGCTGCCTTCAGAGATCTATGTACATGTACACCAAGGTCCCTCTGACCCTCTGTACTTCCTAGGGTCCTACCACTCATTGTGTATTCCCTTGCCTTATTTGTCCGTCCAAAATGCATCACCTCGCACTTTTCAGGGTTAAATTCCATTTGCCACTTTTCCGCCCATCTGACCAACCCGTTTATATCGTCCTGTAGCCTGAGGCTTTCCTCCTCGCAATTTACCACCCCACCAATTTTCGTGTCATCTGTGAACTTACTGATCATACCTTTTACATTCTCATCCAAATCATTTATGTAGATCACAAACAACAAGGGACCCAGCACCGATCCCTGAGGTACCCCACTGGACACAGGCTTCCAGTCACAAAAGCATCCTTCGACCATCACCCTCTGCCTCCTGCCACTCAGCTAGTTTAGGATCCAACGCGCCAAGGCACCCTGGATCCCATGGGCTCTTACCTTCTTGACCAGTCTCCTATGCGGGACTTTGTCAAAAGCTTTACTGAAGTCCATGTAAACCACATCCACAGCATTTCCCTCATCCACCCCCCTAGTCACCCCCTCGAAAAATTCAATCAGATTTGTCAGACATGATTTACCCTTGACAAAGCCATGCTGACTATCCCCGATTAATCTTTGCCTCTCCAAGTGGAGACTAATTTTGTCCCTCAGAATTTTTTCAAATAATTTCCCTACCACAGATGTTAGGCTCACTGGCCTGTAATTCCCTGGTTTATCCCTGCTACCCTTCTTGTATAATGGTACTACATTAGCTGTTCTCCAGTCCTCTGGTACATCCCCTGTGGCCAGAGAGGTTCTGAAAATTTGTGTCAGAGCCCCTGCAATCTCCTCCTTTGCCTCCCACAGCAGCCTGGGATACATCTCGTCCGGGCCTGGGGATTTATCCACTTTTTGGCCTGCTAAAACCGCTAGCACCTCCTCCCTCTCGATGCTAATATGTTCAAGTATGTCACAGTCCCCTTGCCCGATTTCTATGTCTGCATCGTCTTTCTCCATAGTGAACACAGATGCAAAAAATTCATTTAAAACCACGCCTACATCATCTGGCTCTACACACAGATTGCCACTTTGGTCCCTAATGGGCCCTACCCTTTCCCTGGTTATCCTCTTGCCCTTAATATACTTATAAAACATCTTAGGATTTTCCTTTATTTTGCTCGCCAGTGTTATTTCATGGCCCCTCCTCGCCCTCCTAATTTCTTTTTTAAGTATGCCCCTGCACTTTTTATACTCCTCTAGGGCTTCTTCCGTCTTTAGTCTTTTGTAACTGCCAAAAGCCCCCCTTTTATTTCTAATGCATTTTTGTATATCCCTTGTCATCCAAGGTTCCCTTTGCTTGTTGGTCCCACCCTTGACCTTTACAGGAACATGTTGGCGTTGTACTCTCTCTATTTCCCTTCTGAAAGTCTCCCACTGTCTTGATGTGGATTTTCCTATAAGTAGCTGCTCCCAGTCCACTTTGGCCAGAGCCTGCCTTATCATATTAAAATCGGCCTTCCCCCAATTTAGAACCCTTATTTCCGGGCCGTCTTTGTCTTTTTCCATGACCACCTTAAATCTCACCGAATTATGGTCACTATCGCCAAAATGCTCTCCTACTGATACTTCCACCACTTGCCCGGCTACATTCCCCAGAGGCAGTCTTTTTATCTGGCTGTTCTCTATTTCTCTCTTGTCCGTTAAACATTCCTCGAGGCAAGTAATTCTTTCTATGTTAAATGAACCATCTGAGGGAAAGGGTCTAGTCTTATTTACAGTCCATTTGGACCAATTTGGTAGGTGATCAATGGATGATTGACCACAGTTCTTTAACATAAAGGCTGCTGGCGTGCCTTTCTCGGGTGGCTTACTGGTGCTAGCACCCATTTTAGCAGCTTAAATGGTTCACTTAAAACAATCTAAACTCCTGTGACAATCCGTGATCTGCGCTGTACGCCCCTACAGATCGAATTAATAAACTATACATACGTATCAAAATTACAGTCACATCCAATCTTCTTGGTCTTTACTTCAAATCAGTGTCACAATGTCCTTGACCATTTGTCACTCCGAGTGCCTTTAGAGTTTCGGCGCCTACTTTATGGTCCCGGCCTTCACGTGGGGCATTTGCCCTCTTAATAACCGGCCTGAGGCTAGGCGACTGAAAGTCAGCACTTCCCGACTGAATTTAGTCAACTGACTGCAACAAGGTTTTAAAAAAAAAAATATTTACAACACATTAAGACATATCCTTATGCTTTAAAACTCGAGGGTTCTCAACCCTCGTGGAAGGTATTTCTAACTGGGGAAAATACTGAATCCACAATAGCTTAGTGGATCATGTAAAAGACATCACTATTTTCTCAACAATACATTCTGCCGCGGGACTCACTTCCCCGGCTTGGGTCTTTTCCAACCCCTTCTGCAGTTTTTTTTTTCCAGCTTAAATATTTTAGTTAAAACATACAACAATTCCGTAACACTCTATGATCTGCGTGGGACGCCTCTACAGATCAGAAATGATTAAACATTAATACATATGACAATAAACAATAAACAATACACTTGTTAAACAACAACCAAAGTGTTACTAAATCCCCAACCTATGCAGCCTTACTGGACAAAGTTGATTGATAATAACAAGTAGTTAAATACTCACTCTCATAAACATTAAACATTGACACTGTGTTTCAGACAATCACCCACTCTTCTCTCCCTCTACCCTACTCCCTTTAGCCAAATCTTTGGCAAAAAGGGCTTTCAATTTGTCCCAACTAACTTCAAGCTGGAACCTTGCTAGTTCAATTTCCAGTAAATCGCTAGCTCCTTAGTTAATCAAATTCCTGACTTTACCTTCTCTCTCTGGTACCTTTATACAGTCCTTTTCTGCACGATCCAGTTCGCGGGGCGTCAGCGCCTCATGGCTGATCCTCTGTTCCGTTTCTGAAAGGGAAGCAGTCACAACGGCAGTTTAACCTCCGAACCTTGTGAGTCAATTACCCGATGGCAGTACTGTCCAATGGAATAAACAGACTATGCGCAGCTATGCTTCTGGCAGGGAAAGTCCCAAAAATGTGGCAAAACACCACCTTCGGCCGGTGGGATTTTCCTAACCGAGCAACGTACTCGGCGTCTGTTAACCCACCAATTGGTA
Organism: Somniosus microcephalus; assembly: GCF_052327205.1. NCBI lineage: Eukaryota > Metazoa > Chordata > Chondrichthyes > Squaliformes > Somniosidae > Somniosus > Somniosus microcephalus. The sequence continues at coordinate 386,893,846 of NC_140988.1, read as the reverse complement.
CAGCAAGCCATCTCGGTGGAACCTCCAAATTGTCGAAGTGCCTTACTTCTTAGCTCTGGGTAATGACGCAATACACTCTTGGATTCGTCAGGCGGAAAGGCCTTTTATTTCGCTTGCAAGGGGAATCAGCACCTCCACTCAAGGGGTGAGGCTACTATTCCAATGATACAGCGTAAGCGTTCCATATTTATACAGTGTAACAAACAAGTTTGATTGACATTCCTTTGTTCCTCTACCAGGATACATTTTAGATTAATCATCAGGTCTTATGGCATATTGACAGAAGGATCCTGGACACATAAGTCAACCGTTAATCTATAACAGGACATGAATCGTGTAACCGGAGGTCCTCTTTAATCTTAATCATGTATCTGGAGACTAGGTTTGCTTACGGTCGCAAGTTGTTAGGTCACTGGGTACCTCAAACGGAACCCATTGTCTCACTTCTACATTCTCATTAAGAGGGCAAACACCTGTTCTTGGCTATAATCCAAGTACGTGCAATAGCTCTAGTTACACATCGACTCTTGACCTGTGTCAAGTCTGAAAACTTTTACCCAGCAAGCACTTGAAATTAACCCCTGAAATCATGTAGATTTCCTCAAGACCAAAGATACATGGAATAAAAGTGAAAGTGACAGGATACTCAGGTAATGATATACCAGTGAAAGGAAGATGCATTGTCAAAGTGACACACAAGGACAGAGAGCACATGCTAGCATTAATCGTGGTGCCAAAGGATGTGCAAGCCATACTAGGTTTAAAAGCCTGTGAGAGACTGAACCTGGTAAAGAGAGTCCTCGTTGTGGAAAGCGAAGGAGAGACAGTCTATGATGAACTCATGAAAGAGTACAAAGACCTATTTAAGGGTCTAGGCTGCATTCCAGGAGAACACACGATCAGAGTAGATAAAAGTATGACACCGGTCATACATCCATGCAGAAAAGTTCCGTTTGCTCTTCAAAAGCAACTGAAGGCAGAGTTGGACAGGATGGAAAGCCTGAACGTGATTCGGAAGATAGATGAGCCAACTGAGTGGGTGAGTTCCCTCGTCGTTGTGGACAAAAAGAATGGAAAGCTCAGAATTTGCCTGGATCCAAGAGATCTAAACAGAGCAATAAAGAGAGAGCACTTCAAGCTTCCTACACGTGAGGAAATCATGGCACAGTTTGCAAATGCAAAGTATTTCAGCCAGTTAGATGCATCATCAGGATTTTGGCAGATGAAATTGGACAAAGCAAGTTCAAGACTGTGCACGTTCAACAGTCCATTTGGCAGATACAGATTCCTAAGGTTACCATTTGGCATTGCCTCAGCTCCTGAAGTGTATCACAAAACTATCCATATGATCTATGAGCATCTGGAGGGAGTTGATACATCAATGGATGACATCATAGTATGGGGAGCCACGAGAACTGAGCATGACGAGAGACTGAAAAAAGTGCTGGAAGCAACAAGGAAAACAAACCTGAAGCTGAATAGAGAGAAATGCCAGCTCGGGGTGACAGAACTGACATTCGTGGGAGATATCCTTAGCAGTGAGCGCATCAGACCAGATCCCAGAAAGGTGTCTGCCATTGAGAATATGCCAAAGCCACAATGCAAAAAGGACGTGCAGAGGTTTAATGGAATGATCAACTACATGGGTAAATTCATATCCAACCTCTCAGAAAAGATGGCGCCACTGAGAAGACTAACTGAAAAGAACATAGAATGGGAATGGAATCATGAGCATGAGAAGTCATGGAGCGATCTAAAGAAACTGCTCACAGAGGAACCAGTTCTGAGGTTTTATGACCCAGCGAGACCCATCAAGATATCATCAGATGCATCACAGAGTGGGCTCGGTGCTGTTCTTCTGCAAAAATATGACTACTGGCAACCTATTGCATATGCATCACGCTCAATGACAGACGTGGAGACGCGATATGCTCAAATAGAAAAGGAGCTGCTCAGCATCACATACGCCTGTGAAAGATTTCACCAGTTTGTGGCAGGACAAGCAATCAGTGTAGAGACTGACCATAAGCCCTTGATTGCATTGTTCCAAAAGCCACTAAATAGCTGTCTGCTTAGAATACAAAGAATGATGATCAGGCTGCAACGCCATACACTGAATGTTGCGTACACACCGGGTAAGCTGATGTATACAGCAGACACATTGTCCAGAGCTGTTGACCCAAGTGAGCCCGCAAACACCACAATGGATGAAAAAGTGAACGCCTACGTGGACATGATCACAAGTGCACTGCCCATTGCAGATGCAAAAATGGAGCTCATAAAGAATGAGACAAACAAAGGTGAATCAATGAGACGACTGAGGAAAAGCATCTTGGATGGATGGCCCAACATGAAGCAAGACTGCTCACCTGACATAGCAGAGTACTGGAACTGCAGGACGGAACTATCACTGGTCGAAGACATCATCTACAAAGGAAGTAAAATAGTTATCCCAAAGAGTCTGAGAAAAGAGATGTTAAAAAAGATCCATGGAGGACATCTGGGAATCGAAAAGTGTAAGAAAAGAGCACGAGAGGTGATGTACTGGCCACGAATCAACCAAGATGTGACAAATGAGGTGTCAAACTGCACAATATGCCTGAAATATCGAGCAAGCAATCCGGTAGAACCACTAAAGCCACACCCAGCACCAGACAGACCTTACAAGAAGGTAGGCGCTGACCTATTCGTATGTCAAGGGAAGGACTATCTTATAGTCACAGACTATTACTCCCTGTATCCAGAGGTTTGTAGACTGTACACCACCACTGCAGATGCTGTGATAAGATGTATGAAAGCCATATTCTCCAGACATGGTGTGGCAAGCGAGGTCTTCACAGACAACGGACCTCAGTTTTACAATGCAAGTTTCCGACACGTTGCCAAAGAGTGGGACTTTGTCCACACAACGTCAAGTCCTCACTATCCACAGTCCAATGGACTAGTGGAAAAATTGGTCCAGACAGTGAAAAGACTGATGTACAAGGCAAAAGACAGTGGAACTGACTTCTACCAAAGCATGCTTGTACACCGCACAACGCCGCTCGAGTGTGGCAAGTCACCAGCCCAACTCCTGATGGGACGTCGGCTAAGGTCAAACCTACCCATCCCGGAGAACCTCCTGAAAACAAAAGAGGGGGAGAAAGTGAGGAAGTTCAAAGAACAACAGAAAGAAAAGCAAAAGTACTACTATGACAGAGGAACACAAAACCTACCTGAACTCCACACTGGTGACCAAGTAAGGTTCAAAGACAAAACAAACACATGGACTCAGAAGGGAACTGCCTTAGTGAAGTTCAACCAAGATCATACACCATTCAGACAGATGAGGGTGCTGTTCTGAGAAGAAATCGTCGAGATCTTCTCATGGGACCAGCCATAGCAGGTCAAGAGACTGATACTGTTGAACAACCTGATCACACAGCTGAGAACACATCATCTGAGGCAACAACTCAGATTCAAGGACAATCAATCAGAAAATCCTCAAGACACGTGAAGCCTCCTGAGAGACTCATTGAGCAAATTTAAGGACTATTGTTATAGAAGGAAGTAATGTTATCTTATTCTTTCTTCAAGTTCTAGTGTATTGACATTTTTCATGTGAACACACAAAGCAAGGTTAAAAAACCTTGATCATGATAATGATAATGTAAGTTCATTAAGTGTTACAGTTAAATGCAGATTAATACAAAGAAAACATGTTGTTAGTTAAAAGTAAAATACTTTTGTTTTAAGAAAAGGAGATGTAATGATATCAGCAAATAGAGATGGTATTTGCCTGTTTGATTATGATGCCTTACCAGCATGTTTGCATGTATTGATTGCTTGTGCCTGACCAGCAGAGGGCATGTGACAGAGACAAGCAAGGCAGTTTAGTTTGGTTTCAGTTTCGTTCTAGATGCATCACTGGCATGATGTCTCCTGTAAATGCTGTTAAAAGAGTTGAACAAGCTTTAGATTAAAAGACATTGGCCTAGAAATTCAGTGGCCTGCGCCACCAGTTTGCGCCCAAAGAGGGCTTTTGCGCCACTGTGCAAACCTACCACGATATTTAGCGGGGCTCTAATGGCGGCGTTAGCCAGTAGCGCTGCGCCGCCACCGATGACGTCATCGGTGTGCGCAGCGCCCCGCTATCGCCCCGCTGGCCATATTTGGTTGCCGCCGCCTCCCCCGCACCGGCCGCAAACAGCGACCGGTACACGGGGCCTACCTGTGCCGGTAGTGGGGCGAGTTAAGGTGGAGGTGCGGCCGGCCGCTTTTTCGGCGGCCGCCTGCCCGCACCTCCTTCCCCGGCCTCCTACACCCCCACCCCCCCCTGCGGTATTGCCGGCTGTTTCCAGAGAGCCCGGCACTTCTCCTTGGTGCCGGGCTCATTTGCCGGCACTCGCGAGCGGGGATCGCACTGTTGCAGGCACCTCCCCCTTAAGAATGAGAGGAAGGCCTGCAGTACCGCAGGCTGCCGTGCCGCAGCGGGTGGCGCTGCGGCACTTTACACGCCGATATTCAGTTTCAGCGCCCCAAGCGGGGCACCAAAACCCTTGTTTAGCGGCCGGCTTCCACTTGGGGTGCTGAAACTGAATTTCCCGCTGGCGCAAGTGGCTCCGCGTGCAGCGGTAATTCCGGTGCCCAGGCGAGCTGGGCGCCCCAAAGAGAATTTCTAGGCCATTCTCTTTCATAAATGTCTCGTCATTGAACCCACAAAGAAATCAATACATCCCCCTCCCGTTACCTTGCCACTGGCTGTGGAAAATGATGGAAACGCCTGCGGGGCAGACTTTCTCTGAACCCCACATACACACATAAATCCCCTGATCGGGTTCCCACCATCTATCCCAGCACACTGTCAACCCTCCCTGGGTCCCTGTGATAGTCCAGTGAGTGTTGTTCCCTAACCTTTCCCACTTTCCTCTGGGGTTCCCCATGTCCCTGCTCAGTTTCCTGAGCCACCACCACCTATCCAGGGGGACGTACCCGCTGCAGGTTAGGCAAATACGTTTCCCCACAGTCACACTGATCTGCGTGGCCTGGATCTTGATCCGAGGACACGACAAAGAGACCTCCCCGTATGTGAAGCCAGTTTCGCTTGAATATTTCGTGGCGTTCGAGCCCAGCCATCCGGGCCAGTTGCCCTCGTGGGTGTACCCAACGACTTCCTCTGCTTCGCGCAGGCCCTGCCCGTCGTGGGCCAGAGGCGCAGTTTCCCCGGAGCATGCAATGATACGGTGATCCTCCGTTTCTCCTCTCCAGGCGACGTTGAGGCCCACCAGGGCCGCGAGGATGATGCCTCCAACTGGCATCATCTTGTTATGATCTGGCGGGGAGATAAAAAAAAGGTTTCGAGCCGGGCTCCCTGGGCTCCTCGGCTTGGGTGCGAGGTGAGTGGGTCCCGCGACCCTAGCTCACTTAAAACTTGCCACATTCTACCGCTCCAAAGTGCTACCATACTTCCAGAAGACCACATTACTTATTTTCTAAAATTACAATAAACTAAACCTTGTTACCCAAAACTATATAAATATATACATCTGCCGCCAGTCTCTGGACGGCCAGCTTATAATCTGCGGGGACCGTCGCAGGCTTCCCCCTGCTGCGTTCCCACATCGGTCTCAGCTGCTGGTCCCTGGCAGCCCGTGGCTGCTGGCTGTGGACCGTTTAAACTTCTCGCAGCTTTCTTCCGGGGGGTCACTCTTGTGAAAACCGGCGACCAAACCTTCTTCGGTTGCGGTTTTATATTTGACCGTCTAAGGGTCACCACATATGATGCTTCCTCGTAGGTCAGACCCTTGGCTGGAGTTTTGGCCGTGGCTGCAGTCCGTGGCTTCCCCACGACTGCCGGCTGTGGGCTTCCTCCTGCAGGCTCCGCCTCCCTAGGCTCTGGGTCAGCGGCAGGCACCTCTCCGCTACCTGGGACTCCAGGTTGAGAGTCTCCGCCCCCAGACGCCACCTCTCTAATGCTGCACTCAGGGGCAAGACCTAAGACCTCCGGCTCCTCCCCTTCACCGCAGTCGGGGGCGGGGCCTTCGTCCTCCGACTCGGCTTCCTTGTGACCAGGGACAGGACCTAGGACCTCCGGCTCCTCCCCTTCTGGGTGATCAGGGACAGGACCTAAGACCTCCGGCTCCTCCCCTCCTGGGTCCCAGAACAATGGGGGAGTCTCCCGTGTGGACGGTGTTAAGTCTGTGTGTTCCAGTTGTATTAAGATTAATTACTGACACAGACTACAAGAATAAAGTTCAACAGGTCTTTACTAGTTGGAGGTCAGGACTATACTAAATACAATATCACTACACAGTACTTATATACCGGTGGTCACCACCGGTATTACGTATACAGCAGCCAGAGAAAGTAGTACATCTCTTAAGGTGGAACAGGCTTAAGTTCTCTTAAGGTGGAACAGGTTACATACACCACAATCCTCCCTTTTTAGCTTAACAGTCATATCCCCATTTAACATAACATAATAACATGTATACATATATAACTTCAGGTATAAACAGTTCAAAGGTTCAGTCTCTCAGGAGGCCTTCTGATTCGGTTTGGATAACGCCTTTCAGTGGTCTCTGATTCTTGTTGCTGAGGTGACTCTTCTTGTTGGTTTCCTATGTATTGGACGTCATCATCAGGTACAGTCCCTGCCGAGGTAGATGCTTCAGGTTCATTAACGTCTTCCACAGTTGTCTCTGTCGCAACCATGGGTTCGACCCTTGCTCTTGATTCTACCAGTTGATCCGCATGACGCCTTATCACATTGTTACCAATATCTACTGTGTACATCAGAAGTCCTTGTCTGGCCCGAATTGTTCCGGACTGCCATTTTTCGTTTCCATAGCCCCTTGCCAACACTGGTTGTCCTACGTCGAAACTTCGAGTGGACTTGTTATTAATATGCCGGAACTGTTTGTTTTCCACTTCCCTCCGCACATTTGGTTTTAACAAGTCCAACCTGGACCGCAACCTCCTGTTATAAAACATCATGGCAGGACTTTGGTTAGTCACTGCATGAGCGGCGTTTCGATATGCCATTAGGGAATTGTCCACCTTGTGTTGTAACGGAATCTGATCATCGTTCATGGCCTTTATTGCCTTTTTGAATGTTTGGACAAATCTCTCGGCCAACCCGTTTGTCGCCGGATGATATGGGGCAGAGGTATAATGTTTCACCCCATTCTTCTTTAAGAATTTTTGGAATTCTTCCGACACGAACTGTGGTCCGTTGTCCGAACATATCTGTTCTGGCAATCCGTTCCTTGTGAATATTGTTCTTAACACCGCAATTGTCTTTTCTGAAGTAGTGGTATTCATCTTGATCACTTCTGGCCATTTGGAATGTGCGTCCACCGCAATTAGGAACATGGAGTCCATGAATGGACCAGCAAAGTCAATATGTATGCATTGCCATGGGGCTGAAGGCCATTCCCATGGGTGTAGCGGTGCGATCGGAGGTGCATTTTGCACTTTTTGGCACCCAGCGCAGCTTTTTGTCAACTTCTCTATCTGTTGGTCAATGCCTGGCCACCATACATAAGCCCTAGCAAGACTTTTCATCTTAACTCCCCCCAGATGACCTTCATGCAGTTCCTTCAGAACTCTTTCCCGTAACTTGGGAGGAATAATCACTCTTGTCCCGTACATCAAAGTACCATGGCAGACGGACAGCTGGTCTCGCCTTGCCGAGAATGCCGGTAACAGAGGATCATCACATGTTGGCCATCCCTTCACTGTCACCTCGTAGACTCGGGACAGTGTCGGGTCGTTCCTGGTTTCTCTTTCAATACTTGCATTGGTGACTGGTAAACACTCGATGATGGTCGAATGAAATAACTCAACAGGGTCAACTTTCGTCGTCTCTTCTGCTTCAGGTAGTGGCAGGCGCGACAGCCCATCAGCATTGCCATGCTGCTTTGTACCTTTGAATTCTATTTGATATTGATGTGCCCCTAGGAAAAGGGACCATCTCTGGAGTCGCTGTGCTGTCATCACCGAAACACCTTTCTTAGGGTTAAAAATGGATACCAACGGCTGATGGTCTGTCAGAAGTGTGAATTTTTGGCCCTGCAGGTAATGATTAAACTTCTTCACTCCCCATACAAGGCTGAGAGCCTCCCTATCGATCTGCGCATAGTTGCACTCAGCGGAGGTCAATGATCTGGATGCAAACGCGACTGGCCTTTCCGTGCCATTTGGCAACTTGTGTGAGAGTACTGCCCCAATACCATATGGAGAAGCATCACAAGCCAACTGAATAGGCAGTGTCGGGTTGAAGTGAGCCAACACTTCCTCTGAGGTGATCAATTCTTTGCTTTTGCGAAATGCCTTCTTACAGTTTTCGCCCCATTCCCATGGTACCCCTTTCTGTAAAAGAGCGTTTAACGGGTGCAGTACCGTGGATAGATTTGGCAGAAATTTATGGTAATAGTTAATTAATCCTAGAAACGACCTCAACTGAGAGACATTCTCCGGAGCGGGAGCCTTTACAACTGCCTCAATCTTGTCAGGAGACTTATGAAGCCCCTCCCGGTCAATGACATGGCCACAGTACGAGATCCGCTTCTGGAAGAACTCACATTTCTGCCGATTTACTCTAAATCCATACTCTTTCAGCCTGTTGAGCACCAGTTCCAAGTTTGCGAGATGTTGTTCATCACCATCACCTGTGATCAGAATATCGTCCAGGTAACATTGTGTGCCTGGAATTCCCTGTAATACCTGCTCCATGGCCCTCTGCCAAATTGCTGGAGCCGATGCCACTCCAAAAACCAGCCTATTGTACCGGTACAATCCTCGATGCATGTTGATCGTGAGGTATTGGCGTGACTCTTCCTCAACCTCCATCTGCAAGTACGCCTGCGCCAGGTCTATCTTGGTGAAGTGTTTCCCGCCAGACAATGAAGCGAAAATATCCTCAATCCGTGGAAGCGGATACTGCACTGTGTGAAGCTTCGGATTAACGGTGATTTTGAAATCTCCACAGATGCGAACCTTCCCTGGATCTCCTGGCTTGTTGCTCGCAGGACGTTTCATAACGGGAACAATGGGCGTAGCCCACTCACTCCAATCTACCTTAGACAGTACACCTGAACGTTCTAGTGCTTCCAGTTCCGCTTCTACAGTAGGTCGTATTGCATAGGGTACCGGTCTGGCTTTGAAAAATTTTGGTTGTGCATGTTCATCAATCTTGATGTTTGCCGTAATTCCTTTCAGTGTTCCCAGTCCTTGCTGGAACACCTCTTTAGCATCATCCAATATTTTGGACAATCGTTTAGGTTTGACATCTGTTTCCCCGGAATCTACCGTTAGTGCTTTTAAGGAGTGCCAGTCCATATTCATTTTCCTAATCCACTCCCGTCCCAGTAGTGGTGGACCTCCTTCAGGTAGCACATATAAGTCCATTACGTGGCTTTCTTCGCCCTTGTGGACCACTTTTACCTCTATCTTTCTGATGGGGTACACTCTTTGCCCCGTGTATGTTTTCAATATAATCTCCGTATCCCGTAGGGGAATATGTTGGAATAACCTTTTGTAATCTTTCTTATTCATGACCGTCAATGCCGATCCAGTGTCCAATTCCATCTTTACTTGGACTCCTGCTATCTGAAGAGTGACCCAAATTGTCTGGAGATCTGCACCCTTACCAACGTTGTGTACTCTTAAGCTACCCAGTTCATTACTGCTAGCGTCTGAATCTGACTTCTGTTCATTCGAACTGGTCTTTGTCACCTTGTGCACCTTTATGTATTTTCCTTGCAGTGACTTTTTGTTGCTGGTCTTCTTTCCTGACCGGCATACTTTAGCTATGTGGCCAAGCCTGCCACACGTTCTGCATTCTTGGTTTTTAAACCAACACTGGTTCTGATCGTGTGTTGTCTTTCCACAACGATTACATTTTACAGTACTCAAACCCAATTTATTTGTACTGAGTTCCGGTGACCGTAGCTGCATTACTGCCGTGCCTCTCGCTGCGGCTTCGTGTGCTGCTGCCATAGTGACCGCTTTCTCAAGCGTCAGCTCATTCTCCTCGAGCAGTCGCTTTTGTGTATCTTCTTTTAATAATCCACACACAAATTTATCTCTTAGCGCTTCTGTCAGTCCCGTTCCAAACTGACAGTACTTTGCTAGCTTACGTAATCCCATTAAATATTCAGCATTGCTTTCATCCTTCAGCTGCCTTCTGCTGTAAAATTTAAATCGTTCCGCTAGCATCAGCGGCATGGGGTTTAGATGATTTTTCTGGACAGTAACAATCTCCTCGAACGTCTTATCCGCCGGTTCATCTGGTGATAAAAGGTGTTTCAATTGCACGTATGTCTTTGCACCCATTAAGTTCAATAAAGTTAGTGCTTTCTCTGCATCTGGGATTTTATTTGCTTTACAATAATTTTGTATGCGTTCTACATACATGGCCCAATCCTCGATGTCGCTATCAAAGGTATCAATGTTCCCATGTTTAGGCATCGTTGCAATTTATTTTATCCCAAGATGGTGGCTTCCCGCTCTTGTCTTCGTCCTCCGCCTACAAAATGGCGGTTTTCCCACGCTTGGCGGTCTTCACCCACTGGCTGCAATGGCGTTTGGCGTGCCGCTGCTGCTCCCCTTTCCCAGCGGTTAGTAACTCCCCCGACGCTGTCTCCGCTTCACCGCGGCTCCCTTGGGCATTCGCGCTTCCCCGATGTCGCGCCTCGCAGCCCTTCTTGCAGCCCGGTTATTAGCACCGGCTGCGTTCGCCTTCACCGCGGCTCTCGCGCCTTCAGTCGCCCCAGACGCTGCGCCTTTTTGGCCTGAAAGCGGCCCGGCCCTTATCACCAGCCGCGATCGATGTCCCCGCGCTGCGCCTTTCGGCCCAAATGCGGCCCGGCCCTTATCTCCGGTCGCGATCGATCTCACCGCCCTTATTCCTCCGTCTTCCTCCCCCCGTCTGTACAGCCAACGCGGCCGACTTTCTGCTCGCGTCGCTGACCGGCTTACCCACCACCGAGGTAGAAAGAAGATAGCTGACTGCCGCTGATGGAGACTTCGAGTTCAGGATGTCTTCTGCACTCCGGGTTCTCGATGCCTGCCGCGCGACGTGTCTTCCAGCAGGGCGATGAGGGTGGATGCCTCTCTTCGACGCCCGTTCTGTGGACCAAGCCGCCGTGGATATAAACTGCCGCAGGGTAAGAATCGGACTCGTCGCCACTGTTAAGTCTGTGTGTTCCAGTTGTATTAAGATTAATTACTGACACAGACTACAAGAATAAAGTTCAACAGGTCTTTACTAGTTGGAGGTCAGGACTATACTAAATACAATATCACTACACAATGCTCATATACCGGTGGTCACCACCGGTATTACGTATACAGCAGCCAGAGAAAGTAGTACATCTCTTAAGGTGGAACAGGCTTAAGTTCTCTTAAGGTGGAACAGGTTACATACACCACAGACGGGACAACTCCTCCCCTCGCGCAGGCTGCTTGTCCAGCCTGTATGACCTGCGGCTGCAGCTCCCCTGCAGTTTTTAATTCTTTGCTGCCTTTTTCAGCCCCCGCTGCCTGCTTCCCTGCCTCCGGCTTAAACAGCTTACATTGATTGATGTGAAACCATTTTGTGCGCCGGGGCAGTTTCACAGCATACACCATGGGGCTGGCCTGATCTACGATGCTGTAGGGACCCATGTAAAGTGGCTCAAAACTCCCCACACGGGCGAAGTTCCTTACCATCACTAGATCCCCTACCTCCCAGCGATGGGTTTTACTGGGCTCGAGCAGCATCCTATTTCCCTAGTGCTGCCTCCCCATGTTACCTGCGGCTCCCTCATCGATCCTTTGGAGGCGTTCAAGGAGCGTGCGGGCGAATTTGTCCCGATTCACCTCCCTTAGCTGCCCCTCCGTTAGGACTGGGGCCAGGACATGGGTGGGGGTTCTCATGACCCTCCCGGTCATGAGCTCACGCGGAGAGTACCCCGTACTCTTCGACTGGCTGGAGCGGATCCCCATGAGGACAAGAGGCAGGACTTCTGCCCACCTTTGGGGTGAACCCATTATCTCTTTCCTCATTTTTTCTTTTAAGGTGCGGTTCATCCGCTCCACAATCCCTGATGACTGTGGATTGTAGGCTACGTGCCATTTCCCCTGAATGCCCAGCAGCACCAGGGTGTTCTGCATTACTTGGCCGGTAAACTGGCTTCCCTGATCGCATTCCACGAACTGGGGCAGTCCCCATCTCGAGAACACCTCCCGCACCAAGATTCTCGCAGTCCCTAACGCTGTGGCTGTTCGGCAGGGGAAGGCTTCAACCCATTTAGATAACACGTCCACCAGAACGAGGCAGTACTTATAGCCTCCCTGGGTGGCGGGTAAGGGTCCGATATAGTCAATTTGGATTGACTGCCATGGTCCCTCTACCCTCCTAACATGTCCCATCGGCACCTTCCTCCTGTGAGGATCGGGGTTATTTGCCGCGCACACAAGACAGTTCGCGCAAAACTCCCGGACGTCCTCCCGGAGTCCTGGCCACCATCTTGCTTGTTCCACCCGCTGCCAGGTGACCTCAGGCCCGGGGTGCTCTGCTCCTGGTCCCTCATGGGCCAGTTGAAGGAATTCCCTCCGGTGCTGCTGAGGCACCACCCACTGCTCTTCTGGGCTCGCACAGGCCTCGTACCCGCAGATCCATTTGAGAGAGGAGTAGGGTCCAGTGCGCAATGCGGGCACTGCTCACGGTCCCATCCTTAATCCTCCCATCCAAAAGCATCTTGGTGGGCATGTGGTGTGTGAGGAGGGTGATGGGGGAGGTGCCTGTGAAGATGGCGGATCTTTTCACAGCCCAGTGTGTGGCCAAGAGGTGCCGCTCACAGACCGAGTAGCTCCTCTCCACGTCGGTGAGCACCCTGGAGAAGTAAACCACGGGTCTCAGCTTGCCATGACACTCCTGGAGCAACACAGCACTGAGACTGTCCCCGCTGGCCGCCACCTCCAGGAAGAACTCCCTTCCCCCATCTATCGCTCCCAGGGCCGGTGCGGTCTGCAGCTTCCTTTTTAGGAGCTCGAACGCGGCCTGGCATCCTTCATCCCACGACCACTCCACTCCCTTGTGCAGGAGTCGGAGTAGTGGGGCTGCCATGGCCGCATAGTCCTCCATGAAGTCTCGGCAGTACCCGGTTAGCCCTAGAAACGACCTCACACCCTTTATGGTGACGGGGACCGGTAACTCCTGTACCGCCTCCCTCCTAGCCCTATCGATGGCCCTTTCTCCAGCGCGGATGGTCAGCCCCAAGAACTTGACTTCCTTTTGACCGATCTGCGCTTTCTTTGGGTTGACTTTGAACCCCCTTCTGGTCAGTAGTTCCAACAGTTCAGCCAGCAGTGGGCCGTGCTCCCCGACCGTGTCGGTAAACAGGAGCAGGTCGTCCACGTACTGTACTAACTGAAGGGGCTGACTGAACTCCTTCAGGCTGTCCGCCATGCATTGGTGGAAAATGCTGGGACTATTGTGGAAGCCTTGTGGCAAGCAATTCCAGGTATACTGTTGCCCTTTGAAAGTAAAGGCAAATTTATACTGGTCCTCCCTCCGCACAGGGATCGACCAGAACCCATTGGAAATATCCAGCACCGTGAATGTAGTCGCGGATGCGGGGATACTCCCAATGAGGTCGGCCACTGCTGTCACTGTGGGGGCACATGCGGGGATGTTGCTGTTCAACACCCGATAGTCCACCGTGGCTCTCCAGGAATTGTCCGGTTTCTTAACCGGCCAAAGCGGAGAGTTCACATGGGTGGCTATAGGCCTCAGCACCCCCTGCTGTATCAGCGCTGATATGGCCACCTCCATATCAGCCTCTGCTTCCTTTGGGAAGTTGTACTGCTTTTGGGGCCGGGCCATGGGATCCCCATCTACCCTAACCTCAAAGCTAGCAACCCTCCCACAGTTGTGTTTGTGCATGGCGAACGCACCAAACTGAGCCTGCACCTCGGCTCTAAATACTTCTGGGATACCCTCCATCATTTCACCGAGGTCGTAACTCCCTATCGGCTTCATGGTACACAGGGTTCCCTTCCCATCCTTTCCCGGGATTACTACCACTCCACTTTCCATTCCGGTGTTGACCCCCCAAAGGCAATGGTTCCTGAGGTCCATGAGGATCCCATGGCCCACGATGAAGTCGGCCCCTAGGATCCCCTTCCCTCCCTCCGCATCCCATCTCGCCAGGACACATGTCCACTTTGTCTGGAGTGTGCCCAGGCGGATCGAGAGCGGCCTGGAGAACGCACCCGTCTGCTCCGCCCCTGTGAACCCCGATAGGACGTATGGAACCCCGTTAGACAGAGGTGAGGTGGTGGGATTCTCCGTATGGATCACGGTGCATGAAGCTCCCGTATCTAACAGATAAGTCCCCGTTTCCTTCTCTACCTCCATCTGCACGAGCGGTCTCTTCCATCCGTCGTACTGGAGCGCACATAGATAGACGGGCTGCGCAGGCTCCAGTCATTGCGGGCCACTTTGGGAAGGGGTTGGGGGAACCGCTGGACCGATGGTGGCTGCTATCTTTCCCTTAGTGAGGACCAATGACCTCACTGAAGCCAGCAGCGTGTCCAGCAGCTCTGGAGGGACAGTTGGCTCCGTCTCTCTCTCTGGGGCAGAGGTTGGGGGTGCGGCCGGGGCTTGGGCTGGGGCTGTGGGGACCTTTTCCCTTGTGTCCTTCCAGGGATTCTTACAGTCCCTGCGCCAATGCCCCTCCTTCCCGCAACCGTAGCACGTTTGTCGGCTTTGGTTGGGACGGCTCCCTTTCTGGCGCCACTCTTTACGGGGCTGGTCACCAGGCCTGACCTCACAAACCTTCCCTTTTTGCTGGGGTGTCTCACTATCCCTCCCGTTTCTAAAGGTGACGGTGAGTTGGCGGATCACCGTCGCCTCCGTGGTCAGAGGGTTTCGGGGGTCGAACCAGGCCATTGCCTGCGTTCGAACGCGGGGCAGGGAGTTATTCATCAGGCACCTGAGACAGTGGACTAACTGGTCCCCGTCCAAGTTCGCTTGCGCCGGCATTCCCGTGCACGCACCCTGGTAGACTGGCCACAGCCTGTCCGCGAACGCCTGCGGGAATTCCCCGGGGAGCTGGACTGTTTTCTCCACCCGGGTGAACGGACTCCCCTCGTTCATCCCCATGGCCTCCAGGATCTCGTCCTTCAGCCTGCCATAATTTTCCTGACCCCTCTTACACCCATCGGGTAGCGTCTGGAGGAGATCGCTACCCAGGGAGAACAACATCACCTTGGCCTTCTCTGCCTCGTCGCAGTCGTTAACACAGGCCGCCTGCTCTATCTCCCTAAAGTGAAGAGAAGGGTCCCCCTTCATGGTGAGCTTGGGGATGCAGCTCACCATGGAACGCAATTGTTGCGCACCGTGTGGCACCAGGAATTGGTTCTGGAGGTCCCCAGGTTCCCCGTCATCACCGGGTGGTCCGTACCTCCGTTGTGTCACGGGGTACACCGGTCCCGGTCCCTGATTCTCTCTCGGGCTACCCTGGTCTACCTTGGATTCTTCATCCTCCACCCCCTCCTTATCACAGACCTCTGGAAAACTAGGGGCTAGGGGTGGTGGCTGTGAAATTTCTGGTTCCCTAACCCGTTTTGTTCTGGGGGCTGCCTGCGGGACTTCCCTGCTTGGGTTACTGTTGAACTCAGCCTGGCCGACCTTGGGGTTAATGAGGCATATCATCCCCTTTGCCCTGGCAATGCCAGATTCAGGCTTTCTATTTCCTGCCGACAGGGGCCGTGGTCTGCCTCCTCAAACCCGTGAGCGTAGGCCAGATTATAGGCTGCTTTTACTTCACCTACCTTCTCCTCCTGTGCCTTCAGTTCCCCTGTAAGGCGGCTAATCTCCGTTTTTAATCTCCTCTCTTTCTCCCTGGATTCTCTTGCCTGATACTCTACGTGTTCTACCCTGAACCTAGCGCTCCCCTCCAGCTCAGCTATCTTGCCCTCCAGCCTTTCTACCTTCCCCCGATGGTCCCGGACCATCGCTGCCCTCTCTTGGCTTATGGCCTCCAGAGCCACTAGCACCTTCCCTTCCGCTGCAACCTTTTCCTGCAGCTCCCGGGACAAATGCTTAATTTTGGTTTCCTTACTCGCCACCGCGTGGTCCAGTAGCAGAACCTGCTTTATATAGCACATAAGCCACACCGCTTTTTCAATGCCCTTGCGGTGCTCTTTACTAGCCGTCCACTGGGCGGCTGCCTTTAGGGGACGCTCGGCTCCCAACAGGTCATATACCCATTTTTTTGCTACATTTACTTTGCCACACACGTAGGAGGATAACCTGTCCTCCATAACATCTGTCTCACCCGAGTCTTTGTCCACCACACAAGGGTTCTGTAGCCAGTGTCCCATCTGGGTCGCCATTCTGTAAGGGGTCGTTTTAACGAGCTTGTGGTGTGCGAGATTGGTTTTTGATTTCACACTGCTCGTGAGCGGTTCCGAAGCGCTCTCCCCTCACCGGTTCTAGACACTGGGCTTATTGCCAGACCACCTTGATGTGTTGGCCCAACTTGTGACTCGGAAGACAAATGGATCAGGTGAGACAAGGTAAGTTTTAAATCAAAGGTATCTTTATTTTTAAGGAGAATAAAACATAGAGAATGAAGAAACAATGCAGACAAAAATCATGAACACACCTCTCAATGGGAACTAAAATTTAACACACAAGAGTTACTTTGACTATCATAATACATCAATTCTAGATCAGCGATATAATAAAACGGGGGTGGAGAAAGCGCACGGCACAACGAAGGATGAATAACACTCCCGAATTACAAAGCCCTTAATATTAAAAACCCTCCCGTCTCTAAAATATACCTCAACTAGATCAGCTAGGTGGAGTTGGGCCTCTATGCTCACCAGGGTTTTTAAAACTGTCCTTGAACTTGGTGCTTCTGTATCGTCCGGGATCTCCAATCTTCCTTATGGGACTGGCTCCTGAATCTGCTCTCCTGCTCGAACTTGTAGACCCTCCGTGCTCCTCGAACCGTAATCGAACCTCTCCACTCGCTCTGCCTTTGACCTCGTGTCTGTGTGAAACTGTGTTTTTGTCTCTTTTCCCCCAACAGTTATACTGTTTTCTTGCTCTTATCTTGGTGCCAAATCAGGGGTTTTCTTTTGTTAAAGTAATGGGCAGGCTGCTTTGACAAAAGCGGGTACTTTAATTTAATGTCTTGTAAATGAAACTAATGGGATCTGTCCTGTGTCCCTCTGAGTTTGGTACAGATAATAGGTTTTGTCTGTGCTCTGCGATTTCAGAGATGGGTTTGCGTTTTGCTAGCAATTAACCCACCTTGAGGTGTAAATACTTTTGTTTTGACTTCGTTACTACTGTAACCATTTTACCATATCAATTGCAGTCAGTTCTGGAATCTTCGAATCGGTGGTGACTCAGGTTTCTGTAAGATACTGCAGTGGTATGTCCTTCTGAAATGAGTCATGTAATCTGCCAACTCCATCTTGTGTTCATAAAATGTGGCCATTTCAAGGGTTTTACAATGTAGACTGTATTTTCCTGGATTTTTGCGAATCCTTCACTACTCAGGGTAAAATATCCCCAAACACACCCTCCCTACTTGTAGTGTAAGTAACCTGTACCACCTTAAGAGGATACCTTAAGGTGATGGAATACTTTTTGATGGCTCCTGTACATTGTAGTACCGGTGGTGGCCACACCGGTATATAAACCCTGCGGAGCAAAGTGTATCCCAATTCAGCTCTGACCCTCAATCACTAAAGACCTGTTTAATTATTTCTGTAGTCTGTGTCCTGTTATTCAGCATAACTACATTTGAAAACACAGGCTCAACAGTGGCGACGAGTCTGATCTTACCTAGCGGCAGTTGCATCAAAGGAAGCTTCGTCCTCTGAAACGGGCGTTGAACAAGGAGATTCACCCTCAACATCCTGCTGGGCACTGCATCGCACGGGAGGCCATCGGGAACCCGGGTTGGTTTCGGGCCACGACGTCAAACATCAGTGAACATCCCTTCGATGACAGCGGCGGGTAAGCCGGATCGAGCGGCACGGGGGGAAGTCGGCCGAGTTGTCAGTAAGAGAAGGGGAGGGAAACGACGAAAAGGGCAGAGAACACGACCGCAGCCGGTGTCAGGGGCCGGACTGCAATCGGGGCAGAGACGCGCAGCAGCCAGAAAAGCGTTTATGACCACAAGGACCGCGGGAGCAGCGGGGAACAAGAGCAGCAGCGTAGGGGAAAATAAAGGACCGCTGGGAGGTGAGAATGGCAAAAGCGCAGGAATCACCATTTTGAGTCGGCGGGGGAAGAAGACAAGCGCGGGAAAAGCCGCCAAGCGCGGGAAACCGCCATTTTGGAAAAAAAATAAAAATAATAATCATATCCGAAGGGAAGGAAACTCAACAAGGATGCCAAAAACGGGTAACATCACTGCTTTTGATAGCGATGTGGAAGATTGGGCCACTTATGTGGAACGCATCGAAGTTTACTGTACAATGAATGAGGTACCGGAGGATAAGAAAGCACGAACCCTATTAAACTCGATGGGTGCGAAGACGTACGGGTTATTAAGGAACCTTGTAACACCAGATAAACCAGTGGGGAAGAGTTTTGCGGATATTGTTACTATCCTGCAAGAGCATTTAAACCCCACGCCGCTGCTGATAGCGGAACGATTTAAATTCTACAAAAGAATTCAACTTAAAGAAGAAAGCAACGCTGAATTCCTAACAGAACTGTGCAAGTTATCAAAGTACTGTCAGTTAGGTACAGGACTAGCAGACGCACTGAGAGAAAAGTTTGTGTGTGGGCTCCTAAGGGAAGGAACCCAGAAGCGACTGCTAGAGGAAAAGGACCTTATGCTGGACAAAGCTTTCAGCATTGCAGCATCGCACGAGGCAGCAGCATGAGGCGCTGCAGAGATACAGCAAAGGCCATTGGAATTCAGCACCAATGAAATGGGATTGGGCGCAGTAAAGTGCTATCGTTGCGGAAGGACAACGCATGACCAGAACCAGTGCTGGTTCAAAGATAAAGAATGCAGGCAATGTGGCAAACTTGGTTACATAGCGAGAGTATGCCGGTCAGGAAAGAAGACCAGCAGCAAAAAGTCGCCGCAGGAGAAGTACAAAAAAGTACACAAGGTGACAGAGAACAGTTCGGATGAACAGAAGATGGATTCAGACTCCAGCAGTAAGGAACTGGGTTGTCTAAAAATACATAATGTGGGTAACACAGCAGACCACCAAACTCTCTGGGTTATGCTTCGGATAGCAGGAGTCCAAGTGAAGATGGAATTGGACACTGGATCGGCATTAACGGTCATGAATAAGCAAGATTACAAAAGGTTATTCTTACACATTCCCCTGAGGGATACGGAGATTGTATTGAAAACATACACAGGGCAAATAGTATACCCCATAGGAAAGATAAAAGTAAATGTGGTCTACAATGGTAAAGAAAGTCAGGGAATGGACTTGTATGTGTTACCTGATGGAGGTCCACCACTACTGGGATGGGAATGGATCTGGAGAATAAATGTGGACTGGCATTCCATACAAGCACTGACTGTAGATGCCTGTAAGGAGGACGACGTCAAACCTAAATGACTGTCCAAAATATTAGACGATGCTAAGGAGGTGTTCCAACAGGGACTGGGAAGACTGAAAGGAATTACGGCAAACATCAAAGTTGAAGAACATGCAAACCCAAAATTTTTCAAAGCCAGACCGGTACCTTATGCGATACGACCTGCTGTGGAAGCAGAGCTGGAAGGGCTAGAACGTTCAGGGGTACTGTCCAAGGTGGACTGGAGTGAGTGGGCCACACCCATTGTTCCTGTCATGAAGCGTTCATTGAGCAACAAGCCGGGGGAACCTGGGAAGGTTCGCATCTGTGGCGATTTCAAGATCACTGTTAATCCGGTTCTTCACACGGTGCAATATCCACTTCCACGGATTGAAGATATCTTCGCTTCGCTGTCTGGCGGGAAACACTTCACCAAGATAGACCTGGCGCAGGCGTACCTGCAGATGGAAGTTGATGAAGCGTCACGCCAGTATCTCACGATCAACACACATAAGGGCTTATATCGGTATAATAGACTGGTTTTTGGAGTAGCATCGGCTCCAGCGATTTGGCAAAGGGCCATGGAGCAGGTATTGCAGGGAATCCCAGGCACACAATGCTACCTGGATGACATCCTGATTACAGGAGATGACGATAAGGATCACCTCGCGAATTTGGAGCAGGTGCTCATCAGATTGAAAGAATATGGGCTCAGAGTTAATCGCCAGAAATGTGAGTTCTTTCAGAAGCTAATCTCGTACTGCGGTCACGTCATTGACCAGGAGGGGCTTCATAAGTCACCTGACAAGATCGAAGCTGTTGTGAAAGCTCCCGCTCCGGAACATGTATCCCAGTTGAGGTCGTTCCTTGGGTTGGTTAACTATTACCACAAGTTTCTTCCAAATTTATCCACGGTGTTACACCCGCTAAACACTCTTTTGCAAATGGGAATACCATGGAAGTGGAGCGATGATTGTAAGCGGGCTTTTCAAAAGAGCAAGGCACTGATCACCTCTAAGGAAGTGTTGGCTCACTTTAACCCAACGCTGCCTATTCGCTTAGCTTGTGATGCTTCTCCATATGGTATCGGGGCAGTGCTCTCACATAAGTTGCCAAATGGCTCGGAAAGGCCAGTCGCGTTCGCATCCAGATCATTGACCTCCGCTGAGCGCAACTATGCTCAGATAGATAGGGAGGCTCTCAGCCGCGTGTGGGGAGTCAAGAAATTTAACCATTACCTGCAAGGCCAAAAGTTTATGCTGCTGACAGATCACCAGCCGTTGCTTTCCATTTTCAACCCTAAGAAGGGTGTTCCGGTAATGACGGCGCAGAGGCTTCAGAGATGGTCCCTTTTCCTAGGGGCACATCAATATGATATTGAATTCAAAGGTACAAAGCAACATGGTAATGCTGATGGGCTGTCGCACCTGCCACTACCTACAGCGGAAGAGGCACCAGCAGTTGACCCTGTCGAGATATTTCACTCGACCATCATCGAATGCTTACCAGTCACCAATGCGGGTATTGAGAGAGAGACCCAAAATGACCCGACACTGTCTCAGGTCTACGAATTGACAGTGAAGGGATGGCCAGCACATGGCGAACCACTGTTACCAGCATTCTCAGCCAGACGAGAACAGCTGTCCGTATGTCAAGGAACATTGATGTATGGAACAAGGGTGATTATTCCTCCTAAATTAAGGGAGAGAGTTCTGAAAGAATTGCATGAAGGTCATCTGGGGGAGTCAAGATGAAAAGCCTTCCTAGGGCTTATGTGTGGTGGCCAGGTATCGATAAACAAATAGAGGATCTTACTAAAAGCTGCTCAGGGTGCCAGAAAGTTCAAAATGCACCTCCAATTGCACCACTGCATCCGTGGGAATGGCCTTCAACCCCATGGCAACGTGTGCATATCGACTTTGCAGGTCCATTCATGGATTCCATGTTTTTGATAGCAGTAGACGCACATTCTAAATGGCCAGAAGTGATTAAGATGTCGACCACTACCTCTGAGAAGACGATCGCAGTTCTAAGAACCATATTTGCAATGAATGGGTTGCCGGAACAAATATGTTCAGACAACGGACCACAGTTCGTGTCAGAAGAATTCCAGAAATTCATGAAAAAGAATGGGGTGAAACACTATACATCTGCCCCATATCATCCAGCTACAAATGGGTTGGCCGAGAGATTTGTACAAACGTTCAAAAAGGTGATAAAGGCCATGAGCGAAGACCATATTCCACTACAACACAAGGTGGACAATTTCCTGATGGCGTATCGAAACGCCACGCATGCAGTGACAAATCAAAGCCCTGCCATAATGTTCTATAACAGGAGGTTGCGGTCCCGGTTGGATTTGTTAAAACCCAATGTGCGAAGGGAAGTCGAAAACAAGCAATTCCAGCCTGTAAATAACAAGGCCACTCGTAGTTTCGAAATAGGACAACCAGTGTTGGCCAGGGACTATAGGGATGATAAATGGCAATCCGGGACAATTCGTGCCCGACAAGGGTCCTTGATGTACACGGTAGACGTTGGAGAGAACGTAATATGACGTCATGCTGACCAACTTGTGGAATCGAGAACAAGGGTCGACCCCATGTCTACGGCAGAGACACCAGTTGAAGAATTTATTGAGCCTGTAGCATCTACCTCAGACTCGAACGTACATGATGATGTTCAATCCATAGGAGATCAAATGGATGAGGCATCCCAGCAACGAGAACCAGAGACCCCTGAAAGGCATTATCCGGCCATGATCAGGAGGCCTCCTCAGAGACTCAATCTTTGAACAGTTTTGTGTGAAAAGTGTATATATGTTATCCATGTAATGTTTAATTTGGGGTGTACACAGTTAAGCTAAAAGGGGAGGAATTGTAGTGTATGTAACCTGTACCACCTTAAGAGGATACCTTAAGGAGATCGACTACTTTTTGATGGCTCCTGTACATTGAAGTACCGGTGGTGACCACACCGGTATATAAATCCTGCGGAGCAAAGTGTATCCCAGTTCAGCCCTGACCCTCAATCACTAAAGACCTGTTTAATTATTTCTGTAGTCTGTGTCCTGTTATACAGCATAACTACATTTGAAAACACAGACTCAACAACACCCTCCCTACTCAGAGTAAAATATCCCCAAACACACCCTCCCCACTCAGGGTAAAATATCCCCAAACACAGCATCCCTACTCAGAGTAAAATGTCCCCAAACACACCCTCCCTACTCAGAGTAAAATATCCCCAAACACACCCTCCCTACTCAGAGTAAAATACCCCCAAACACACCCTCCCTACACAGAGTAAAATATCCCCAAACACACCCTCCCTACTCGGAGTAAAATATCCCCAAACACACCCTCCCTACTCAGGGTAAAATATCCCCAAACACACACTCCCTACTCAGAGTAAAATATACCCAAACACACCCTCCCTACTCAGAGTAAAATATCCCCAAACACAGCATCCCTACTCAGAGTAAAATGTCCCCAAACACACCCTCCCTACTCAGAGTAAAATATCCCCAAACACACCCTCCCTACTCGGAGTAAAATATCCCCAAACACACCCTCCCTACTCAGGGTAAAATATCCCCAAACACACACTCCCTACTCAGAGTAAAATATACCCAAACACACCCTCCCTACTCAGAGTAAAATATCCCCAAACACACCCTCCCTACTCAGAGTAAAATATCCCCAAACACACCCTCCCTACTCAGAGTAAAATATACCCAAACACACCCTCCCTACTCAGAGTAAAATATCCCCAAACACACCCTCCCTACTCAGAGTAAAATATCACAAAACACACCATCCCTACTCAGAGTAAAATATCCCAAAACTCACCTTCCCTACGCAGAGTAAAATATCCCCAAACACACCCTCCCTACTCAGGGTAAAATATCCCCAAACACACCCTCCCTACTCAGAGTAAAACATCCCAAACACACCCTCCCTACTCAGAGTAAAATATCCCCAAACACACCCTCCCTACTCAGGGTAAAATATCCACAAACACACCCTCCCTACTCAGGGTAAAATATCCCCAAACACACCCTCCCTACTCAGAGTAAAATACCCCAAACACACCCTCCCTACTCAGGGTAAAATATCCACAAACACACCCTCCCTACTCAGGGTAAAATATCCCCAAACACACCCTCCCTTCTCAGAGTAAAATACCCCAAACACACCCTCCCTACTCAGAGTAAAATATCCCCAAACACACCCTCCCTACTCAGAGTAAAATATCCCAAACACACCTGATATGCCATCAATGACTCAAAGACAAGGATTCAACTGAAGGCTTTTAATCACTAAGAACATAGCAGCATTGTAGGTCTTCCCACATCGGGTTCGTCTGGTAGTAAATGACTCATACAGCTCCTGAGACCTTTATATGCAAAAGACAGGGGCGTAGCCAATACACACAATAGGAATAAAAGGGGGCGGTTCACACAATACAAGCAGGTAAAATACAAGCAGGTAAAACACATGGGCTGATGAAGGCATATATTTCATCACATTCACCCCTTCTACAGATTTAGTCTGTCCGGGGGTGTGATAGTCCTTCCTGAACGTCGCAACAGTACCTCGGGTTCCGACTGGGAGTCCGTGGTGCCCTCCTGGGCATACCCATGTGCTGGGGGTGTTGCAGGTACTTCTGGGGGTGGTGAGCCTGGGGATGGTGGAGGTTCTTCTGGGGGTGGTGGTGATGGGTCGTCGTCGTCGCTTCCTGCCAAGGCGAGGTCCTTTAT
Source organism: Somniosus microcephalus (assembly GCF_052327205.1). Classification (NCBI taxonomy): domain Eukaryota; kingdom Metazoa; phylum Chordata; class Chondrichthyes; order Squaliformes; family Somniosidae; genus Somniosus; species Somniosus microcephalus. Next base: position 386,869,538 of record NC_140988.1, on the reverse strand, counting down.
GGACACGGTGTCTTCACGCCCGTCAGCGTGCTTGACGTACGCGTACTGTGGGTTTGCGTGGAGTAGGTGTACTGCCTCCACGAGGGGATCCGTTTTGTGGCCCCTCACAGGGACAGGACTGTCCCTGGGGTGGAGAGCCACGAGGGTAGGGATACTCCTGAGGTTGATTTGCGGGGAAAAACAAACATCTTCTCGTGAGGAGTGGCGTTAGTAGCAGTACACAGTAGCGACCTTATCGAGTGGAGTACGTCAGGGAGGACCTCCTGCCAGCGGGAGGTGGGGAGGCCTTTAGACCTTAGTGCTAAGGTGACCGCCTTCCACACTGTCGCGTTCTCCCTCTCCACTTGCCCATTACCCCGGGGGTTATAACTAGTGGTCCGACTCATGGCTATCCCCTTCGACAGCAGGTATTGGCGCAGTTCATCGCTCATGAACGACGCCCCCCTGTCAGTGTGGATGTAGTTAGGCATGCCGAACGTGCAAAACAGGTTGCCGAGGCACTTGATGACCGTGGCACTGGTCATATCTGGGCAGGGGTAGGCAAATGGGAAGCGGGAGTACTCGTCCACAATGTTGAGAAAGTACACATTGCGGTCGGTGGAGGGGAGTGGTCCCTTGAAATCTAAGCTCAGGCGCTCCAATGGCCGTGTAGCTTTGATCAGGTGGGCTCGGTCGGGCCTGAAAAAACGGGGCTTGCATTCCGCACAGGTGCGGCAGTCCCTGGTCATAGACCGGACCTCCTCGATGGAATAGGGCAGGTTACGGGATTTTATTAAGTGGAATAGCCGGGTGACCCCCGGGTGGCAGAGGCCATTGTGGAGGCCCTGTTGCCTCTCCCCCTGGATGCTGGCACACATCCCTCGTGATAGGGCGTCGGGGGATTCGTTGAGGGCCCCCGGCCTATATATTATGTCATACTCAAACGTGGAGAGTTCAAACCGCCACCTGCGACTTTTGTCGTTCTTGATCTTCCCCCTTTGTTTGTTGTTAAACATGAAGGCTACCGACCGCTGGTCGGTAAGCAGGGTGAAGCGTTTGCCGGCTAGGTAGTGCCTCCAGTGCCGCACTGCCTCCACTATGGCCTGGGCCTCCTTCTCTACCGAGGAGTGCCTGATCTCGGGCCCTTGGAGGGTTCTTGAGAAAAAGGCTACGGGCCGCCCATCCTGGTTGAGGGTGGCTGCTAAAGCGAAGTCGGACGCATCGCTTTCGACCTGGAAAGGGATGTTTTCGTCCACTGCCTGCAGCGCGGCCTTCTCAATGTCGTGTTTAATGCTGTTGAAGGCGGCGTGGGCCTCGGCCGTGAGCGGGAAGGACGTTGATTTCAGGAGGGGACGGGTCTTGTCGGAATAATTGGGGACCCATTGGGCGTAATAGGAGAAGAACCCCAGGCACCTTTTCAGGGCCTTGGGAGTGTTTGGTAGGGGTTGCTCCCGTAGGGGGCGCAATCGGTCGGGGTCCGGACCGATTTCCCCGTTTTCCACCACGCAGCCCAGGATACAGAGGCGCGTGGTGCTAAAGACACACTTATCCTCGTTGTAGGTGAGATTGAGTCTGAGGGCGGTTTTCAGAAATCTCGCGAGGTTCGAGTTGTGGTCTTGCTGGTCGTGGCCGCAGATGGTAACGTTGTCTAGGTATGGGTAGGTGGCTGTTAACTGGTTCTCATCGACCATGCGGTCCATCTCCCGCTGGAAGACCGAGACCCCGTTCGTTACCCCAAAGGGGACTCTGAGGAAGTGGTAGAGACGTCCGTTCGCCTCGAAGGCGGTATATGGACGGTCCTCCGGCCTAATGGGGAGCTGGTGGTATGCCGATTTTAGGTCGATGGTGGAAAACACCCGGTATTGCGCGATTTGGTTAACCACATCCGCTATGCGGGGCAGAGGGTAGGCGTCTAGCTGGGTGTATAGATTAACCGTCTGGCTATAATCTATCACCATCCGCTTCTTTTCGCTACCCTTAACTACTACTACCTGGGCGCGCCACGGGCTGGTACTGCATTCGATGATACCCTCCCGCTTGAGTCTTTCTACTTCCGACGCAATGAACCGTCTATCCTCCCAGCTGTACCGCCTACTCTTGGTCGCTATGGGTCGACAGTTGGGTGCAAGGTTGGCGAACAGAGAGGGCAGCTTGACCTTCAGGGTCGCCAGACCGCACACTGTGAGGGGCGGCTGGGACCCACCGTAGGCAAGCGTGATACTTTGGTGGTGGCACTGGAAGTCCAGACCCAAGATCACACTCACACAGAGATCTGGCATTATCAATAGTTTAAAATCTCTGTAATCATTGCCTTTTACCGACAACATAACCGTGCAGAAACCTGTAATTTTTGAGGTATGAGTCTTATCGGCCATGGCGATTTTGCCCTGTGTGGGGACTATCGTTAGTGAAAGTCGTTTTACCAGGCTAGGATAAATAAAGCTTTCGGTGCTCCCGCAGTCAATCAAGCATTTAACCTTGTTCCCGTTTACCTCTATGTCCATCATCGATTTAGACAACGGATGCGGCCTGGATTGATCCACTGTGATCGAGGCCACCAGTGGGTCCTGGAGGTCCGTGTAGTCGGGGCAAGATGGTGGACTCCATGAGGGTGGACAAGATGGCTTCCAAGATGGCCGCTCCCACGGCGCGCACGCGGCGGTGGTGGAGTTGGAGGCAGGGTTCCCTCTGCAGACTTTGCTGAAATGTCCTTTCTTCCCGCATTTAAAACAGGTGGTGCCCTTCGCTGGGCACAGATGCCTGGAGTGTTTGCCCTGGCCGCAGAAGTAGCATTTCGGGCCCCGATGCATCGCGGCAGTAGTGGGGCTCCTGGGTGGAGGCTGAGGCTCCGATGGTGCTGGGCTGGCCTGAGACCTGGGAGGTGAAGATGGCTTCCAAGATGGCGGCCCCCACGGCGCGCACGAGGCGGAGTGGGCCGCGTGGCCTGGGGAACAGGATTCAGAGTTCTTCTGGGCCATATCCAGCGATCGCGCTATATCTATAGCCTGTTTTAAGTCGAGTCCCTCCTTTTCAAACAGTTTCTGCCGAATATAATTTGAACTGAGGCCCGCAATAAGGGAGTCTCGAATCAGCTCCTCCGTGTACACGATGGCAGACACGGCCTTACAGCTACAGTCTCTGCCCAGTACTTTTAGGCTTAGTATAAAGTCCTCTAGTGACTCACCATGCCGCTGCGTGCGAGTAGTCAGAAGATGCCTGGCGTACACCATGTTTATTGGCCGCGCGTAGTGTGCCTTCCGAATGGTGCAGGCATCCCCGTAGCTGGTGGCATCTTGGATGAGAGGGGAGACCCGATGGCTCACCCAGTTTCGCAGGATTCCCAGTTTCATGTCTCCAGTAGCGGTTTCGGCTGCGGCTATGGCAGTGGATGAGTTTGCAATGAAAAATTCGAAGCATTGGAACCAGTCTCCGAACTGTGTGGCTGCGTCTGAGGCATGGGGGTCCAGATACAAGCGCTCTGGTTTCAGGAGTCGATCCATCCTGGTGTTTTAGTGATTAAAATTGATGTGCCTTCAATAACTCAAAGACAAGGATTCAACTGAAGGCTTTTAATCACTAAGAACATAGCAGCATTGTAGGTCTTCCCACATCGGGTTTGTCTGATAGTAAATGACTCATACAGCTCCTGAGACCTTTATATGGCAAAAGACAGGGGCGGAGCCAATACACACAATAGGAACAAAAGGGGGCGGTTCACACAATACAAGCAGGTAAAACACATGGGCTGATGAAGGCATATATTTCATCACAACACCCTCCCTACTCAGGGTGAAATATCCCCAAACACACCCTCCCTACTGAGAGTAAAATATCCCAAACACACCCTCCCTACTCAGAGTAAAATATCCCAAACACACCCTCCCTACTCAGAGTAAAATATCCCCAAACACACCCTCCCTACTCAGAGTAAAATATCCCCAAACACACCCTCCCTACTCAGAGTAAAATATCCCCAAACACACCCTCCCTACTCAGGGTGAAATATCCCCAAACACACCCTCCCTACTCAGAGTAAAATATCCCCAAACACACCCTCCCTACTCAGGGTAAAATATCCCCAAACACACCCTCCCTACTCAGGGTGAAATATCCCCAAACACACCCTCCCTACTCAGAGTAAAATATCCCCAAACACACCCTCCCTACTCAGAGTAAAATATCCCCAAACACACCCTCCCTACTCAGGGTAAAATATCCCCAAACACACCCTCCCTACTCAGGGTAAAATATCCCCAAACACACCCTCCCTACTGAGAGTAAAATATCCCAAACACACCCTCCCTACTCAGAGTAAAATATCCCAAACACACCCTCCCTACTCAGAGTAAAATATCCCCAAACACACCCTCCCTACTCAGAGTAAAATATCCCCAAACACACCCTCCCTACTCAGAGTAAAATATCCCCAAACACACCCTCCCTACTCAGGGTGAAATATCCCCAAACACACCCTCCCTACTCAGAGTAAAATATCCCCAAACACACCCTCCCTACTCAGGGTAAAATATCCCCAAACACACCCTCCCTACTCAGGGTAAAATATCCCCAAACACACCCTCCCTACTCAGGGTGAAATATCCCCAAACACACCCTCCCTACTGAGAGTAAAATATCCCAAACACACCCTCCCTACTCACGGTAAAATATCCCCAACACACCCTCCCTACTCAGGGTAAAATATCCCCAAACACACCCTCCCTACTCACGGTAAAATATCCCCAAACACACCCTCCCTACTCAGGGTAAAATATCCCCAAACACACCCTCCCTACTCAGGGTAAAATATCCCCAAACACACCCTCCCTACTGAGAGTAAAATATCCCAAACACACCCTCCCTACTCAGAGTAAAATATCCCAAACACACCCTCCCTACTCAGAGTAAAATATCCCCAAACACACCCTCCCTACTCAGAGTAAAATATCCCCAAACACACCCTCCCTACTCAGAGTAAAATATCCCCAAACACACCCTCCCTACTCAGGGTGAAATATCCCCAAACACACCCTCCCTACTCAGAGTAAAATATCCCCAAACACACCCTCCCTACTCAGGGTAAAATATCCCCAAACACACCCTCCCTACTCAGGGTGAAATATCCCCAAACACACCCTCCCTACTCAGAGTAAAATATCCCCAAACACACCCTCCCTACTCAGGGTAAAATATCCCCAAACACACCCTCCCTACTCAGGGTAAAATATCCCCAAACACACCCTCCCTACTGAGAGTAAAATATCCCAAACACACCCTCCCTACTCAGAGTAAAATATCCCAAACACACCCTCCCTACTCAGAGTAAAATATCCCCAAACACACCCTCCCTACTCAGAGTAAAATATCCCCAAACACACCCTCCCTACTCAGAGTAAAATATCCCCAAACACACCCTCCCTACTCAGGGTGAAATATCCCCAAACACACCCTCCCTACTCAGAGTAAAATATCCCCAAACACACCCTCCCTACTCAGGGTAAAATATCCCCAAACACACCCTCCCTACTCAGGGTGAAATATCCCCAAACACACCCTCCCTACTCAGAGTAAAATATCCCCAAACACACCCTCCCTACTCAGGGTAAAATATCCCCAAACACACCCTCCCTACTCAGGGTAAAATATCCCCAAACACACCCTCCCTACTCAGGGTGAAATATCCCCAAACACACCCTCCCTACTGAGAGTAAAATATCCCAAACACACCCTCCCTACTCACGGTAAAATATCCCCAACACACCCTCCCTACTCAGGGTAAAATATCCCCAAACACACCCTCCCTACTCACGGTAAAATATCCCCAAACACACCCTCCCTACTCAGGGTAAAATATCCCCAAACACACCCTCCCTACTCAGGGTAAAATATCCCCAAACACACCCTCCCTACTCAGGGTAAAATATCCCCAAACACACCCTCCCTACTCAGGGTAAAATATCCCCAAACACACCCTCCCTACTCAGAGTAAAATATCCCCAAACATGTGATGAAATAACTGTGTTCTCATATTTGTACTTGCACTTGTAATGTCTGGAATGTTCCACTAGGGGGAACCACTAATGCTCCTCCCTGGCCCCGCCCTTCTTCTGGTATGTCCTACCAAGGGCTCGGTCGATGATGGACTCTGTTAACTCTGCCATGATTCTTATTTAATAAAAGGCTTCAGTCTTAAGCTTTAACTTTGGATTCGGGCAGTTATTTGGCACATCAATTTTATTAAATAACTACTTTTGGAAGATGGATCGATTTTTGAAACCAGAGCGTCTGGATATCGATCCCCATTCGGCAGATGCGTCGAAGAAATTTACGTATTGGCTCCGATGTTTTGAACACTTCATCGTATCATCGACCGATCCGACGGTTAACAAGTTGGGTCTTCTAACCAACTTGGTAAGTCATCAAACTTACTCTATAATTGAAGATATTACTACATATGAAGAGGCCCTCGCAGCTCTTAAACCCCAGTACCTTAAGTCGGTTAACGAAGTATACGCCAGGTATCTCCTGTCTACTCGCAGGCAATTACCCGAGGAATCTCTGGACGATTTCCTGCAGGACCATAAGGCTTTGGCTAAGGGTTGCAACTACAAGGCTGTCTCTGCCATAGTGTATCAGGAAGAAGCCATCCGCGATTCTTTCATATCTGGCCTCTGATCTAATTATATTAGACAGAGATTCCTCGAGAACGACTCGTTAGTTTTTAAAACGGTTGTCGCTGCTGCTCGATCGTTAGATGTAGCCCAGAAGAATTCAGAAGTGTATGCATCAGCCCATGCATCTCTCTCAGCCTCGTGTGTTCCGAGTATGGAGGCATCCATAACACCAATGGAGCTCCCACTTAATCCTATTGTTGCGCCTGTGCCCCATGGGTCTAAGTGTTATTTTTGTGGCCAATCTAAACACCCCAGGCAAAGTTGCCCAGCCAGAGAGGCTACCTGTTTTAAATGTAAGAAACGGGGACATTTTAGTGAAGTGTGTAAGGGTAATCCTGTACCCGATGTCTTCTCTGCTGCCGCCTATTGTTTTACTCTAGCCTCGGCTACGGTTGACCAGACCATACCGTGGTCCTTGTCAAAATCTATGATGGACATTAAGATTAATGGTCGTCCTACTGGGTGTTTGATAGACTGTGGCAGTACTGAAAGTTTTATACACCCCAACCTTGTTAACTCCTGTTCATTGAAGGTGTATCCTACTCGAAGTGAAATTGTGATGGCGTCCAAATCCCTTACTTCGGAGGTAACTGGATATTGTAAAGTCACATTGACCGTTAAGGATATGGAGTATAAGGATTTTAAACTCCTCATATTACCTCAGTTGTGTGTGAACTTAATATTAGGCTTGGACTTCCAGTGTCAGCATGAGAGCGTTACCCTTAAGTATGGTGGATCCCAGCCTCCGCTCACAGTCTGCGGCCTTTCTACTTTAAACGTAAGCCCACCTTCTTTGTTTGCGAACCTTGCTCCTAATTGTAGACCTATAGCGACTAAGAGTCGACGGTATAGTTCAGAAGATAAAACATTTATAAAAGAGGAAGTGGAAAGGCTTCAACGGGAGGGAATCATCGAACACAGTGGTAGCCCGTGGCGTGCCCAGGTGGTGGTGGTTAAAACTAATGAGAAGAAAAGACTTGTGGTCGATTATAGCCAGACCATAAACTTGTATACCCAATTAGACCCCTATCCTTTGCCTCGTATTTCTGTGATGGTGAACCAGATAGCTCAGTACCGCGTGTTCTCCACCATTGATTTAAAGTCTGCCTACCATCAACTCCCCATCAAAATAGAAGACCGACCTTATACGGCCTTCGAAGCTAATGGGCGCCTGTTCCAATTCCTTCGGGTGCCCTTTGGAGTGACGAATGGGTTATCCGTCTTCCAACGGGAGATGGATCGTATGGTGGATGAATACGCGTTGGAAGCAACATTCCTGTACCTGGACAATGTTACCATCTGTGGGCGTGACCAACGGGAGCATGATCAAAATCTCGCAAAGTTCCTAGAGACTGCAAAGAGGTTAAACCTGACCTACAACGAAAACAAGTGTACCTTCAATACTACACGTTTGTGTATTCTTGGTTGCGTTGTGGAGAATGGGGTAATCAGGCCAGACCCTAAAAGATTACGCCCACTTAAGGAATTACCTTTACCTCACACTGTAAAAGCCTTAAGAAGGTGTCTGGGATTCTTCTCGTACTATGCCCAGTGGCTGGCTAGCTACTCAGATAAAGTCCGACCTCTTATTAAGTCGACGTCTTTTCCGCTATCGGCGGACGCTCAGGAGGCTTTCCTTAATATCAAACGGGACATTGAGAAGGCAGTGGTATGCGCCGTGGATGAGAAGATCCCATTTCAAGTGGAAAGTGATGCATCTGATTTTGCGTTGGCAGCAACTCTTAACCAAGCTGGTAGACCAGTAGCCTTCTTCTCTCGTACATTGCAAGGACCAGAAGTTCAACATTCTTCAGTGGAAAAGGAGGCACAGGCAATTATTGAAGCAGTCAGGTATTGGAGACATTATCTCGCTGGCCAACGTTTTACACTCATTACTGACCAGCGATCTGTGGCCTTTATGTTCAACACTAAGCAGAGAGGCAAGATCAAAAATGATAAGATTTTAAGATGGCGAATAGAACTGTCAACATATGACTATGATATTCAGTACAGGCCTGGAGTATTTAATGAGCCATCAGATGCTTTGTCATGAGGAGTATGTGCTAGTCTAGGTACAGATAAGCTTCAAAGTCTCCACGACGCACTCTGCCACCCTGGGGTTACCAGAATGAACCACTTCATTAAGTCCCACAATCTACCCTACTCTATTGAGGAGGTCCAGACAATGACCAGAACCTGTCATGTTTGTGCTGAATGCAAACCCCGCTTCTATAAGCCGTCCGAGCCAGCTCATCTTATTAAAGCAACTCGACCATTTGAGCGTTTGAGTCTCGATTTTAAAGGTCCCCTTCCATCGAGCGACCGTAATGTCTATTTTCTTAATATTATAGACGAGTACTCTCAGTTCCCTTTTGTTATCCCCTGTCCGGATGTGACTAGTGCTGTTGTAATTAAATGCCTCTGCCAACTGTTTTCCTTGTTCGGCATGCCTAACTATATACATAGTGATAGGGGTTCTTCTTTATGAGCGAAGAATTATGACAGTTTTTGCTATCGAAGGGGATTGCAATGAGTAGAACTACCAGCTATAACCCTCGTGGTAATGGGCAGGTCGAGAAAGAAAATGCGACAGTGTGGAAGGCTATCGTACTGTCTCTGAAGTCACGAGGCCTGCCAACCTCTCGCTGGCAGGATGTCCTGCCAGACGTGCTGCATTCCATAAGGTCTCTTTTGTGTACAGCGACGAATGCCACCCCTCATGAAAGGATGTTTAGTTTTCCAAGAAAAGCTACTAATGGAGTATCGTTGTAAGGATTTGGGGCTTCTTTAAACTGGTTTAAAGTAATTTTCCTGGTCTTGCAGCCTTTGCCTGCACATCAGACCAATTCCAATAAAACCAATTTTAAAACAGCGGTTTCGAATCGCTACCCCACCTTCCAGTTCTGACTGCAGGGCTTATAATTATTGATATTAAAACAGACACGTAGTTTGGATGAGAGAAAAAAATCAAGTTTTATTAACTAAAAGAAACTATAATCAAAATATCAAACTATCCCACACGAACACAGTAAAATTGTAAAACTATATAACAGGGGATTGCAGACGGCGAAAACGAGGGATACAATGGCTACAATGTTATTTAAACAATCTTAGCAATTCCCTTAAATCACCATCCCCCAAACTCCTTAACTAGGTTGCTTTGCTGAGGAGTCAGAACATTCTGCTCACCTGTGGTCCAGCGAAGTAAGAGAGAGAGAGAGAGAAAGGCTCACCTATGGTCCCAGGAAGTCAAGAGAGCGAGCTTCTCAGCAGCTTATCTTATATATGGTGAGCCTCCTGCTGTTCTGCCTTGCAAGGGCTGTGTGCAAAATTCCCCACCCAAAAGGGTCCAATGCACAAGAGAAAGCTGTGATTGGCTAACTCAAAGTGGTTAGACTGGGTTAATGTGTCTTCCGGAGCTCCCTGGGCTGAAACAAAGGGGAGATACAACTGCTCTATTGTCCAGTGCTGGGTGATTTGAAACCCATTCAAATGTTGAACGTTTCCCATTCAAGGTACAAAAGTCTCTTCTGCAGTTTAGATGTATCCACTCGATATACAAACAAATGCTAATAGCATTCAATTGCTTTGTAAACAGAGCATTGTCCTTTGTCTTCGGCCATGTGGTGACAGCCATTTTTATCCCTGGAAATTTAAAAGCACATCGCCCAGGGATTCTTTAATCAAAAAAATGAATCTTCAGAACTGTAAATTATTGCGAATTCTTATAATCGTTACCCACATGGTTGACGACCACGGGCCCTGTGTTGTTGCGCAGACATGTGAGAGGCCACAAGACTGATCCACTGGTGGAGGAAGCACCTCCATGCTAATCCCCAGTATGCGTATATTCAATATTCGGATGGGCGAGAGGATACGGTCTCTATTAAAGATCTTGCACCTGCTGGAGCTCGAAAAGAGTTCGACTCTGAGAGTAGAGTTTTCAATCGTGGTATTGGACCTTCAGAGACACAAACCCTCAGTGTGGAAAATACTGATGATTCTGGGAATTCGAATGAACCGGAGTTAGTACTCCGGGAGGAGCCTCAGCAAGAGTTAAGTCATTCCCAGAGGATTATCAGACCACCTGACAGACTGAATCTGTAGCAGGGGGTGAATGTGATGAAATAACTGTGTTCTGATATTTGTACTTGCACTTGTAATGTCTAGAATGCTCCACTAGGGGGAACCACTAATGCTCCTCCCTGGCCCCACCCCTCTTCTGGTATGTTGTACCAAGGGCTCGGTCGATGATGGACTCTGTTAACTCTGCCATGATTCTTATTTAATAAAAGGCTTCAGTCTAAAGCATTAACTTCGGATTCGGGCAGTTATTTGGCACATCACACACCCTCCCTACTCAGAGTAAAATATCCCCAAACACACCCTCCCTACTCAGGGTAAAATATCCCCAAACACACCCACCCTACTCAGAGTAAAATATCCCCAAACACACCCTCCCTACTCAGGGTAAAATATCCCCAAACACACCCTCCCTACTCAGAGTAAAATATCCCCAAACACACCCTCCCTACTCAGAGTAAAATATCCCCAAACACACCCTCCCTACTCAGAGTAAAATATCCCCAAACACAACCTCCCTACTCAGTGTAAAATATCCCCAAACACACCCTCCCTACTCAGAGTAAAATATCCCCAAACACACACTCCCTACTCAGAGTAAAATATCCCCAAACACACCCTCCCTACTCAGAGTAAAATATCCCCAAACACACCCTCTCTACTCAGAGTAAAATATCCCCAAACACACCCTCCCTACTCAGAGTAAAATATCCCCAAACACACCCTCCCTACTCAGAGTAAAATATCCCCCAACACACCCTCCCTACTCAGTGTAAAATATCCCCAAACACACCCTCCCTACTCAGAGTAAAATATCCCCAAACACAGCCTCCCTACTCAGAGTAAAATATCCCCAAACACACCCTCCCTACTCAGAGTAAAATATCGCCCAACACACCCTCCCTACTCAGAGTAAAATATCCCCAAACACACCCTCCCTACTCAGAGTAAAATATCCCCAAACACACCCTCCCTACTCCGGGTAAAATATCCCCAAACACACCATCCCTACTCAGAGTAAAATATCCCCAAACACACCCTCCCTACTCAGGGTAAAATATCCCCAAACACACCCTCCCTACTCAGGGTAAAATATCCCCAAACACACCCTCCCTACTCAGGGTAATATATCCCCAAACACACCCTCCCTACTCAGAGTAAAATATCCCCAAACACACCCTCCCTACTCAGGGTAAAATATCCCCAAACAGACCCTCCCTACGCGGGGTAAAATATCCCCAAACACACCCTCCCTACTCAGGGCAAAATATCCCCAAACACACCCTCCCTACTCAGAGTAAAATATCCCCAAACAGAACCTCCCTACTCAGAGTAAAATATCCCAAACACACCCTCCCTGCTCAGAGTAAATTATCCCAAACACACTGTAGTGTATGTACTTTGCAGAAGGAACTATATTCTGCAGCCCCTGCATACTGCAGTACCAGTAGTGACCACCCCTGTATATAAGCCTGTGTAGTAACTTTTGCATTGTAGTTCCAGGTTGTCTCCATTCAGTAAAGACCTGTTATAACCAACTCCTGCAGTCCGTGTCTCAATTATACACGGACATAATACTGGCGACGAGCAGATCCGAACTTACCTACAGTCTGCACCACCTCATGGGGATCCATCCCTGAAGCGAAGTTATCAGAGGTCGAGGCCAGAAAGAAGAGAAAAAAAAAAAATCCGCCTCTGATTCATCGGAGTTGAAGATTTGCAGGAGAGGTTGTCGAGAGCGGGGCTTGGTTATCCTGTCGATGGTGTGTCAGCTAATCGGGCTGGTGGCAGGTACTACACTGATCCTTCCTGGGCTGCAGCGGTCTAGTGCTCGATCGGGTGGCTTTGCGACGGGGCCGAGCAGCGTTGTCGGTAAGAGGAGAGAGAGAGAGGGTGGAGCACACAGGGCGCGGCCGGTGCTACGACGCCGGGCAGCGTACAGAGCCGAGAAGAGGGAGGAAAGTGTCCCGCAGGGTTGCTCCGACGACGGGGAAATAATAAAAGTTAAAAGCGCAGAAAACCGCGGAGAGCGGCGTTAGCAGCAGCATGGGGGCAAGTGCGTGAAGACCATAGGGCGTCGCCATCAAGGCAGAAAACGCCAGCAACAGTGCTAGCAACAGCGGAGAAGACAGAAAGCGCGGGAGGCGCCATTTTGTTAAATCGGGGAAGAAGGCAAAGCGCGGGAGGCGCCATCTTAGATTTCCAAGATGCCGAAGACTGGCAATATCACTGCCTTTGATAAAGCAATAGAAGACTGGACCACGTATGTGGAAAGAGTTGAGGTATATTGCGAGGCAAACGAAGCAGCCGATGAGAAAAAGGCATCGGTACTGCTAAACTTAATAGGCGCAAGAACGTACGGCCTATTGCGGGACCTGATTACTCCAGCCAAACCGAAGGTGAAGAGTTTTAAAGAAATTGTTGATATCCTACAGGAACACTTAAATCCTACACCGCTGCTGATAGCAGAAAGATTTAAATTCCACAGGAGAAATCAGCATAAAAATGAGAGCAATGCTGATTACCTTACGGAACTACGCAAGCTATCAAAGCACTGCCAGTTCGGAGCAGGACTGGCAGATGCCCTCCGGGACAAATTTGTCTGTGGACTCCTGAGTGAAGGAACCCAGAAGAGGTTACTCTCAGAGAAAGAGCTGACGCTAGATAAGGCTTTCAGCGTGGCAGTATCGTACGAAGCAGCAGCAAGGGGAGCTGCGGAAATACAGCAAAAGCCACAGGAATACGGCACCCACGAAATGACACAGGGATTTGAAAAATGTTATTACTGCAGCAGAACAACCCATGAGCAGAAGGACTGCTGGTCCAAGGACAAAATATGCAGGCAATGAGGGAAGATGGGACACATTGCACGAGTTTGCAGGTCTGGGAAGAAGACCAACGACAACAAAAAGGCTACTAAGGAACCGTACAGGAAAGTACAAAAGATGACGGACAGTAGTTCCGAAGACCAGATGAGCGATAGTGAATCCGGGAACAAGAGACTAAGCTGTCTCAAACTTCACAACGTAATTGCAAAAGAGGATCACCGAACCATTTGGGTCACCCTCACGATAGCAGGGTCCCAAGTCAAAATGGAATTGGATACAGGATCAGCTCTAACCGTCATGAATCGACGAGACTACGAGCGGCTATTCTCACACATACCCTTGAAAGAGACATCCATTGTCTTGAAGACGTATACGGGGCAGAAAGTATACCCCAGAGGAAAAATAAGGGTGCCTGTCGAATACAACGGCAAGGAGATACAGAAATTGTATCTGTACATACTGCAAGATGGTGGACCACCGTTATTGGGACGTGAATAGAAACATAGAAACATAGAGATAGGAACAGGAGTAGGCCATTCGGCCCTTCGAGCCTGCTCCGCCATTCAATGAGATCATGGCTGATCTTCGTCTGAGATCATAGCTGATCTTACCAGTTCAGTACCCCGTCCCCGCCTTTTCTCCGTAACCCTTAATCCCCTTAGCCTTCAGAAATATATCCAATTCTCTCTTGAAAATATTTATTGAATTAGCCTTCACAGCCCTCTGTGGCAGGGAATTCCACAGGCTCACCACTCTTTGAGTGAAGAAATTCTTCCTCATCTCTGTTTTAATTGATTTGCCCGCTATTTTTAGACTGTGGCCCCTGGTTCTGTGCTCCCCGGCCATTGGAAACATTCTCTCTGAATTCAGCCTGTCCAGGCCTGCCATAATTTTATATGTTTCGATGAGATCCCCTCTCAATCTTCTAAACTCCAGTGAGTACAAGCCCAAACTATTTAATCTCTCTTCGTAGGTCATTCCCGCCATTCCAGGTATCAGCCTGGTGAATCGCCGTTGCACTCTTTCCATGGCAAGAACATCCTTCCGCAGATGGGGCGACCAAAACTGTACACAATACTCCAGATGCGGTCTCACCAGCACCTTGTACAGCTGTAGTAAGGTATCCCTATTCCTATACTCGAACCCCCTTGATATGAAGGCCAACATACCATTTGCCTTCTTAATCGCCTGTTGCACCTGCATGCTCTCCTTCAGTGACTGGTGCACAAGAACACCCAGGTCCCTCTGCACTTCCCCATCTCCCAATCTATTGCCATTTAGATAATAATCTACCCTCCTGTTTTTACCCCCAAAGTGGATAACCTCGCATTTATCCACATTATAGTGCATCTGCCACGTATCCGCCCATTCCCCCAACCTGTCCAAATCGCACTGTAGCCTCCTGACATCCTCATCAGAGCCCACCCCTCCTCCTAGTTTAGTGTCGTCAGCGAATTTGGAAATATTGCATCCAATTCCCTGATCCAGATCATTTATATATATTGTGAACAGCTGGGGTCCCAGGACAGATCCTTGCGGCACCCCACTGGTCACTGCCTGCCACTCCAAAAACGAGCCGTTTATTCCAACTCTCTGTTTTCTATCCGCCAGCCAGTTCTCTATCCACGTTAATACTTTGCCCCCAATCCCATGAGCCTTAATTTTGCATGATAATCTTTTGTGTGGAACCTTATCGAAGGCTTTCTGGAAGTCAAGGTACACCACATCCACTGGCTCTCCCCCATCTATTTTACCAGTTACTTCCTCAAAAAATTCCAGCAGATTAGTCAAACACGATTTACCCTTTGTAAATCCATGTTGACTCTGTCCGATCCTTTCCCCATTTGTCAAGTGCTCCGCTATTTTATCCTTAATAATGGACTCTAGCATTTTGCCCACAACCGATGTAAGGCTTACTGGTCTATAATTCCCTGCTTTCTCTCTACCCCCCTTTTTAAATATTGGGGTAACATTAGCTACCCTCCAATCCACGGGTACTGTTCCCGAGTCAATGGAGTTCCGGAAGATGATCCTTAGAGCATCTGCTATCTCCAGGGCCACCTCCTTAAGTACCCTAGGATGTAGTTTATCAGGCCCCGGGGATTTGTCAGCCTTCAGTCCCCTCAACTTACCCAACACCATATCCTTAGAGATACTAATTTCTGTCAGCTCCTCCCTCTCATTAGTCCCTATGTTTGCCGATATTCCTGGGAGGTTATTTGTGTCCTCCTTTGTGAATACAGAGCCAAAGTATGAGTTTAATTGGTCTGCCATTTCCTTATTCTCCATTATATATTCTCCCGAATCGGACTGCAAGGGACCGACTTGGGATTTTACCAGTTTTTTCCTCCTGATATACCGATAAAAGCTTTTGCAGTCTGTCTTTATGTTTGCTGCAAGTTTACTTTCGTATTCTATTTTCCCCTTCCTGATTAATCCCTTTGTCCTCTTTTGCTGTATCCTGTACTGCCCCCAATCTTCCGGTCTGGTGCTTTTTTTTGCCAGTTGATATGCCCTTTTTTTTGATTTTATGCTGTCCCTAATTTCCCTCGTTATCCACGGTTGAGTCACCTTTTTAGGTTTATTTTTATGCCAAACCGGTATAAACATGTTCTGGAATTCTTCCATTCTATCTTTGAATGCTTGCCATTGTCTATCCACTGTCAATCCCCCCAGAAACACCACCCAATCAATCTTACCCAATTCCCGTCTCATACCCTCGTAATTCCCTTTATTTAAGTTCTGGACCTTAGTCTCTGATTCAATTTCCTCACTCTCCATCTCGACTGAGAGCTCGATCATATTATGATCGCTCTGACCCAAGGGGCCTCGTACAAGAAGATTGCTGATAAGTCCCTTCTCATTGCACAATACCCAGTCTAAAATGGCCTGATCTCGAGTCGGCTCCTCGACATATTGGTCCAGATAACCGTCCCGAAAACATTCCAGGAATTCCTCCTCCTCAGAATTTTTACTAATTTGGGTAGTCCAATCAATATGTAAATTAAAGTCACCCATGATGACAGCTGTGCTCTTATCGCACGCTTCTCTAATTTCCCTTTTTTATGCCTTCCCTCACCTCCATATTACTATTTGGAGGCCTATATATCACACCCACTAACGTTTTCCTCCCCTTGCTATTTCTCATTTCTACCCATACAGATTCCGTTTCATCCGAGTTAATATCCTTCCTTTCCATTGCATTAATCCCCTCCTTTACCAGCAATGCTACCCCACCTCCCCTACCTTTTTGCCGATCCTTCCTAAATATTGTATATCCCTGGATGTTAAGTTCCCAGCCTTGCCCACCCTGCAGCCACGTTTCTGTAATCCCAATCAAATCATACTTGTTTACCTCTATTTCCACAACTAATTCATCCACCTTGTTCCTAATGCTTCTAGCATTAAGATACAAAGCCTTCAGGCTTGCTTTTTTCACACTCTCATTGTGAATTAGTTTGGCCCTTTGTGTTTCTCTCCTTTGCTTATTGCTTCTCACCTTTCTACCATCTATTTCTGACTTCATATGACTTCCCTCTTTTCCACTACCTAGGTTCCCATCCCCCTGCCAAATTAGTTTAAATCCTCCCGAACCGCCCTAGAAAATATTACCCCGAGGACATCGGCTCCCTCACAGTTCAGGTGTAGACCGTCCCCTTGGTACAGGTCCCTCCTCCCCAAGAACTGGTTCCAATGCCTCAAGAATTTAAATCCCTCTCCCTTGCACCACTGCTCAAGCCACGTATTTAGCTTATCTATCTTACTCTCTCTAAACTTATTAGCTCGTGGCACTGGTAGCAATCCAGAGATTACTACCTTTGAGGTCCTACTTTTCAATTTAGCTCCTAACTCCCTAAATTCAGCTTGTAGGACCTCCTCCCTCTTTTTACCTACATCGTTGGTACCTACATGTACCACGACAACTGGCTGATCCCCCTCCCCCTTCAGAATGCTCTGCACCCGCTCCGAGACATCCTTGACCCTTGCACCAGGGAGGCAACATACCATCTTGGAGTCTCGGTCTCGGCCACAGAAACTCCTATCTATCCCCCTTACAATTGAATCCCCTATCACTATAGCCCTATCCCTCTTTTTCCCGCCCTTCTGTGCAGCAGAGCCAGTCATGGTGCCCTGAACCTGGCTGCTGGTGCCTTCCCCTGATAAGTCATCTCCCCCAACAGCACCCAAAACGGTAAACCTGTTTTGGAGGGAGATGACCGCAGGTGACTCCTGCACTACCTTCCTGCCTTTACCCTGCCTTTTGGTCACCCATTTACTGTCTGAGCTAGCCTTTACCTGCGGTGTGACCAACTCACTGAATGTGCTATCCACAAGATCCTCAGCATCGCGTATGCTCCAGAGTGAGTCCATTCGCAGCTCCAGCGCCGCCATGCGGTCCGCTAGGAGCTGCAGCTGGACACACTTCCTGCACACATAGTTGTCAGGGACAGTGTCCCTGATTTCCCACATGGCACAGGAGGAGCATGACACGGGTCCGAGCTGCCCTTCCATGACTTAACCCTTACAATACCCTTTTATTTACTACGATTTAGCTTAATTATTGAATTCTACTTAGAATAAGTTTGTGAAAGTACTCACCAACCAGTCACCTACCTGTTTTCTGGTGTTGTATTTTCACTGCCGCCTCCTGTCCTGGAACCTTTTCCACCTAGGTTAGGCTCCTGAAATAAAATAAATTGAACCTACCTTTTCAACTTCCCCTAACCCCTAAAAGGTTAGAGGAGGTGGAAGGGTGGGAGACACTACACTGTAGTGTTTCGGGTTTAGCAACAGCTCCACCTATATAAGAGTTACTGGCTTCCTGCTCTCCCGACTGCACCAGCTGTGAAAGAAAAAGCCCGCGAAAGGTGAGCTTTTAAACTGCTCTGATCGGGCCTCACCTCTCAACTGCCGCCGATTTGAATCTGCCGCCGCTTTTAACTGCCGCCGGTCACTGCCCCTTCACAGGTCCGATGCTCTGATCGGGCCTCACCTCTCAACTGCCGCCGATTTGAATCTGCCGCCGCTTTTAACTGCCGCCGGTCACTGCCCCTTCACAGGTCCGATGCTCTGATCGGGCCTCACCTCTCAACTGCCGCCGATTTGAATCTGCCGCCGCTTTTAACTGCCGCCGGTCACTGCCCCTTCACAGGTCCGATGCTCTGATCGGGCCTCACCTCTCAACTGCCGCCGATTTGAATCTGCCGCCGCTTTTAACTGCCGCCGGTCACTGCCCCTTCACAGGTCCGATGCTCTGATCGGGCCTCACCTCTCAACTGCCGCCGATTTGAATCTGCCGCCGCTTTTAACTGCCGCCGGTCACTGCCCCTTCACAGGTCCGATGCTCTGATCGGGCCTCACCTCTCAACTGCCGCCGATTTGAATCTGCCGCCGCTTTTAACTGCCGCCGGTCACTGCCCCTTCACAGGTCCGATGCTCTGATCGGGCCTCACCTCTCAACTGCCGCCGATTTGAACCTGCCGCCGCTTTTAACTGCCGCCGGTCACTGCCCCTTCACAGGTCCGATGCTCTGATCGGGCCTCACCTCTCAACTGCCGCCGATTTGAATCTGCCGCCGCTTTTAACTGCCGCCGGTCACTGCCCCTTCACAGGTCCGATGCTCTGATCGGGCCTCACCTCTCAACTGCCGCCGATTTGAATCTGCCGCCGCTTTTAACTGCTGCCGGTCACTGCCCCTTCACAGGTCCGATGCTCTGATCGGGCCTCACCTCTCAACTGCCGCCGATTTGAATCTGCCGCCGCTTTTAACTGCCGCCGGTCACTGCCCCTTCACAGGTCCGATGCTCTGATCGGGCCTCACCTCTCAACTGCCGCCGATTTGAATCTGCCGCCGCTTTTAACTGCCGCCGGTCACTGCCCCTTCACAGGTCCGATGCTCTGATCGGGCCTCACCTCTCAACTGCCGCCGATTTGAATCTGCCGCCGCTTTTAACTGCCGCCGGTCACTGCCCCTTCACAGGTCCGATGCTCTGATCGGGCCTCACCTCTCAACTGCCGCCGATTTGAATCTGCCGCCGCTTTTAACTGCCGCCGGTCACTGCCCCTTCACAGGTCCGATGCTCTGATCGGGCCTCACCTCTCAGAAGGAGAAGTTTAGACTGGCACTCCATTCAGGCACTGACGGTGGCTGGTAAAAAGGATGACGACGTCACTCCTGGATGATTGTCAACAATCTTAGCTAACGCCAAAGAGGTATTTCAACAAGAACTGGGAACTATTAAAGTGTAACCGCCTCGATAAAAATAGAAGAGAATGCAATTCCCAAGTTTTTCAAAGCAAGACCATATGCAATTCGCCCAGCCATCGAGGCAGAGCTGGAGAATCTGGAGAATGCAGGTGTGTTATCTAAGGTAGACTGGAGCGAGTGGGCGACACCCATCGTTCCTGTCATGAAGAAAACGTTAAACAATAAGTCTGAGGAGCCAAGGAAGGTTCACATCTGTGGGGACTTCAAGGTGACGGTGAACCCAGTCCTTCACACAGTACAATATCCTCTTCCGAGGATAGAAGATATTTTCGCCTCACTATCTGGAGGGAAGCGTTTTACAAAAATTGACCTAGCAGAAGCATATTTGCAGATGGAGGTTGAAGAATCCTCTAGGAAGTATCTCACGATAAACACTCACAAAGGTCTTTACCAGTATAATCGACTGGTATTCGGAGTAGCATCAGCTCCGGCGATATGGCAAAGAGCGATGGAACAAGTCCTGCAAGGGATTCCGGGGACTCAGTGTTACTTGGACGACATCCTAGTGACAGGTGAAGATGACAGTGAACACCTTGCCAACCTAGAGCAGGTGCTCACTAGACTAAGTGAACATGGGCTACGAGCCAATCGCCCCAAGTGCGAGTTTTTTAAGAAACAGATATCGTATTGTGGCCACGTGATTGATGAAGAGGGGTTACATAATTCCCCTGACAAAATTGAGGCGGTAGTTAAGGCTCCAGCGCCTGAAAATGTGTCGCAACTGAGGTCATTCCTCGGGTTGGTGAATTACTACCATAAGTTTTTGCCGAATTTGTCCACAATTCTGCACCCACTGAACGCCCTACTACAAACGGGAGTAGCATGGAAATGGAGCGATGAATGTAAGCGGGCCTTTCAGAAGAGTAAGGACCTAATCACTTCAAGAGAAGTATTGGCTCACTACAACCCATCACTACCAATAAGACTGGCATGTGCTGCGTCTCCCTACGGCATTGGAGCGGTACTGTCACATAAATTCCTTGATGGTTCAGAGAGGCCGAAAGCTTTTGCATCACGCTCGTTAACTTCAGCCGAGCGTAACTATGCCCAGATTGACAGAGAGGCCCTCAGCCTGGTGTGGGGGGTGAAGAAGTTCAATCACTACCTGCACGGTCAGAAATTTACTCTACTAACTGATCATCAACCTCTTGTCTCCATTTTCAACCCTCAGAAGGGCGTACCAATAATGACAGCACAACGGCTACAGAGGTGGTCCCTTTTCCTAGGGGCACACCAATATGACATCGAGTACAAAGGAACTAAACAGCATGGGAATGCTGATGGATTGTCGCGCCTACCGTTGCCGACGGTGGAAGAAGCACTTGCAGTGGATCCAGTGGAGATATTCCACTCGACCATAGTCGAATGTCTCCCTGTGACGAATGCAAACATAGAAAAGGAAACACGAAATGACCCGACACTCTCCTGGGTCTATGATTTAACGGTGAAGGGATGGCCAGCACATGGCGAACCACTGTTGCCAGCATTCTCGCCAAGAAGAGAACAGCTGTCAGTGTGCAGAGGAACCTTGATGTGTGGATACAGAGTAGTAATTCCACCCAAATTGAAGGATAGAGTGCTCAATGAGCTTCATGAGGGTCATCTGGGAGGGGTAAAAATGAAGAACTTAGCCAGAGCGTTTGTGTGGTGGCCGGGAATTGATAGAGAAATCGAAGAGATGACCAAGAGCTGTACAGGATGCCAGAAGGTCCAAAACGCCCCACCACAAGCCCCTCTACATCCATGAGAGTGGCCCTCATCTCCATGGCAAAGGGTGCACATTAATTTTGCTGATCCATTTATGGACTCGATGTTTTTAATTGTGGTGGATGCACATTCAAAGTGGCCAGAGGTAATAAAAATATCCTCAACCACCACAGAAAAAACTATCACAGTCTTATGAACCATATTCGCCAGAAATGGGCTGCCTGAACAGATTTGCTCCGACAATGGACCACAGTTTGTGTCTGAAGAGTTCCGGAGGTTCTTAAAGAACAATGGTGTTAAGCATTACACATCCGCCCCATATCATCCAGCCACCAATGGATTGGCTGAGAGGTTCGTTCAAACATTCAAGAAGGCTATCAAGGCAATGTGTAATGAAGATATACCCCTACAACACAAGGTGGATAACTTCTTGTTTGCCTACCGGAATGCGACACATGCGGTTACCAACCAAACTCCAGCCATGATGTTCTTCAATCGAAGACTACGATGCCGCTTGGATTTGGTTAAGCCAAACATCAGAAGAGATGTGGAGAACAGGCAGTTTCAGAATATGAATGAAAGGCCGACCAGGAGTTTTAAGATAGGTCAACCAGTTTTGGCCCGGGACTACCGCACAGATAAATGGCAGCCAGGAATGATCTGTGCATGGCAAGGACCTCTCATGTATACCGTGGACGTTGGAGAGAGCATTGTAAGATGCCATGCTGACCAGATTCTAGAGTCACTGGAAAACGTCAACTCCACACCACGATCTGATACACCAGGCGATGAAACCGAAGTACCAATTGCATCTACCTCAGAATCGGTGATATTGGAAGCAGACGAACCAAACAACGACGTTGATCCCGACTCAACTTTGCCAGAAGAATCTGATACCCAAAGAGGCGTTATCCAGACAGAATCAGGAAGCCTCCTCAAAGACTGAACTTATAATTGCTTAACTTCAACTAATGTATCTAGCAACTGTAATTGTAAATATGTTATTTAACTGTTAATCGAATGTTATGTACTGTTTAGCTAAAAGGGGAGGAATTGTAGTGTATGTACTTTGCAGAAGGAACTATATTCTGCAGCCCCTGTATACTGCAGTACCAGTAGTGACCACCCCTGTATATAAGCCTGTGTAGTAACTTTTGCATAGTAGTTCCAGGTTGTCTCCATTCAGTAAAGACCTGTTATAACCAACTCCTGCAGTCCGTGTCTCAATTATACACGGACATAAAACACACCCTCCCTACTCAGGGTAAAATATCCCCAAACACACCCTCCCTACTCAGAGTAAAATATACCCAAACACACCCTCCCTACTCAGAGTAAAATATCCCCAAACACACCCTCCCTACTCAGAGTAAAATATCCCCAAACACACCCTCCCTACTCAGAGTAAAATATCCCCAAACACACCCTCCCTACTCAGAGTAAAATATCCCCAAACACACCCTCTCTACTCAGAGTAAAATATCCCCAAACACACCCTCCCTACTCCGGGTAAAATATCCCCAAACACACCCTCCCTACTCAGGGTAAAATATCCCCAAACACACCCTCCCTACTCAGAGTAAAATATCCCCAAACACACCCTCCCTACTCAGGGTAAAATATCCCCAAACACACCCTCCCTACTCAGAGTAAAATATCCCCAAACACACCCTCCCTACTCAGAGTAAAATATCCCCAAACACACCCTCCCTACTCAGAGTAAAATATCCCCAAACACACCCTCCCTACTCAGAGTAAAATATCCCCAAACACACCCTCCCTACTCAGAGTAAAATATCCCCAAACACACCCTCCCTACTCAGGGTAAAATATCCCCAAACACACCCTCTCTACTCAGAGTAAAATATCCCCAAACACACCCTCCCTACTCAGGGTAAAATATCCCCAAACACACCCTCCCTACTCACGGTAAAATATCCCCAAACACACCCTCTCTACTCAGAGTAAAATATCCCCAAACACACCCTCCATACTCAGAGTAAAATATCCCCAAACACACCCTCCCTACTCAGAGTAAAATATCCCCAAACACACCCTCCCTACTCAGGGTAAAATATCCCCAAACACACCCACCCTACTCAGAGTAAAATATCCCCAAGCACACCCTCCCTACTCAGAGTAAAATATCCCCAAACACACCCTCCCTACTCAGAGTAAAATATCCCCAAACACACCCTCCCTACTCAGAGTAAAATATCCCCAAACACACCCTCCCTACTCAGAGTAAAATATCCGCAAACACACCCTCCCTACTCAGTGTAAAATACACCCAAACACAGCCTCCCTACTCAGGGTAAAATACCCTGAATGTGAATTTGTACAGATTATTTGTGATGAACATTAATATTTTGGGTTGAATCCCCTCCATATAAACTCCAAACTGATGCTCCGTGCTGAAAGCTTGTCTTTGCATTCTGAGCAAGATTATTGGCAAAAATTGCTAATTTTTTCTCATTTCATTCGCAGACAAGGAACTCAATACAGAAGATCTTCGGTATGTACAGATGAGTATGAAACAGTTAAATAATCAATGTATTGATGTACTTTCTCTTTATCTAATTTCTCCGTTCCCCTCGTTGACCCCCAGGATCAGGGGGCAGTGGGGATCGCTGCCTCTCCTCATTGACCCCCCCCCAGGATCAGCGGGCAGTGGGGATCGCTGCCTCTCCTCATTGGCCCCCGCCGAGATCAGGGGACAGTGGGGATTGCTGCCTCTCCTCATTGACTGCCCCCCCCCCCAGGATCAGTGGGCAGTGGGGATCGCTGCCTCTCCATCCTCTGGGATGGTGGCTGTTAGATCCGTGGTTCCGTGGATAAATAATTACACGGTTGCTGTACATAAACAAATAACAGGTCTTTACTGGAGGAGGGTAATCTCTAGACTGGGGTACAGAGGCATGCGCACAGCTTATATACCGGTGTGGTCACTGCCGGTACTACAGTATACAGGAGCTGTAAAAAGTAGTTCTGACTTAAAGCACATACACTACAATTCCTCCCTTTTTAGATTAATAATACACCCTTAATATTCAAATAACAATTACATTTTTACATGTACATTCAATAACAAAAGTCCATTTATAGATTCAGTCTTTGGGGTGGCTTCCTGACCCTTTCGGGATAGCGCCTTTCCGGAGGTTCTTGTTCTTGGTGCAGAGGCGATTCTGACCCCCTTTCATCGGGTAGTTCATCGGGTTCCACTGCTACTGGGTCTGAAGTAGATACTACCGGTATGTCGGGTTCATCCCCAGGTACTCGAGACATGGGGTTGACGCATTCCTGTGATGCTAAGATCTGATCGATGTGGCGTCTCACAATGTTCTCCCCGACATCCACTGTGTACATTAATGGCCCCTGTCTTGTACATATCGTTCCGGGTTGCCACTTCTCTGTTCGATAGTCCCGGGCCAAGACTGGTTGCCCTACATTGAAGCTCCTTGTCGGCTTCTCGTTGATGTGCTGGAATTGTTTGTCCTCAACATTTCTTCGCACATTTGGTCTGAGCAAGTCCAGACGAGATCTCAACCTTTGGTTAAAGAACATCATGGCCGGGGTCTGGTTGGTAACTGCATGTGTCGCATTTCGGTGGGCTAATAAGAAATTGTCCATCTTATGCTCTAGTGGAATTCCCTCATCGCACATGGCATTTATCGCCTGCTTAAAGGTTTGTACGAACCTCTCAGCCAATCCATTGGTGGCTGGATGATACGGGGCGGATGTGTAATGCCTTACCCCATTCCTTTTCATGAATTTTTGGAACTCGTCGGACACAAACTGTGGTCCATTATCAGAGCAGATCTGCTCTGGCAAACCGTTTCTGGCAAATATGGTCCGTAGGACTGCAATCGTTTTCTCTGTAGTGGTTGAAGACATCTTTATCTTGATCACCTCAGGCCACTTTGAATGAGCATCCACTGCTATTAAGAACATTGAGTCCATGAATGGACCAGCGAAATCAATGTGCACCTGTTGCTATGGAGAGGAGGGCCACTCCCATGGGTGTAGAGAGGCATGTGGTGGACCTTCTGGCATCCTAAGCAGCTCTTAGTTAGGTCTTCGATTTGTTGATCGATTCCCGGCCACCACACATAAGCCCTAGCTAGGCTTTACATTTTCACTCCCCCCAGATGACCTTCATGTAGCTGCTTTAGCACTCTCTCCCTTAACTTGGGTGGAATCACCACTCTGGATCCACACACCACTGTCCCCTAGCATACTGACAGCTGTTCTCTTCTGGATGAGAATGCTGGCAACAGTGAGTCGCCATGTGTTGGCCATCCCCTCACCGTCAATTTATATACCCGTGACAGCGTCGGATCATTGCGGGTCTCCTTCTATATATCCGCGTTTGTTACTGGCAATCGTTCAATTATCGACGAATAAAATATCTCAATAGGGTCCACTGCTGGTGCTTCCTCCACAGTAGGCAGTGGCAGGCGCGATAGCCCATCAGCGTTCCCATGCTGTCTCGTGCCTTTATATTCTATTTCATATTGATTCGCCCCTAGAAACAGGGACCATCTTTCTAACCGCTGTGCAGTCATTACTGGCACGCCCTTCTTAGGATTAAAGATGGAGACAAGTGGTTGGTTGTCAGTCAGCAAGGTGAACTTCTGTCCATGCAGATAGTGGTTGAATTTTTTTACTCCCCGTGCTAGGCTGAGGGCCTCCCTGTCAATCTGGGCGTAGTTGCGCTCAGCTGAGGTTAGTGACTGAGACGCAAAGGCTACTGGCCTCTCCAACCCGTCTGGGAATTTGTGCGACAGCACCGCTCCAATGCCGTAGGGTGATGCATCACATGCCAAACGAATTGGTAGTGCTGGGTTGAAATGGGCCAACACCTCTTTTGATGTGATCAATTCTTTACACTTCTGGAAAGCTTGTCTACGTTCATCATCCCACTTCCATGGTACCCCTGTTTGCAGTAGGGTGTTCAGCGGGTGTAATACCGTAGACAAATTTGGTAAGAACTTGTGGTAATAGTTTACCAGCCCGAGGAACGACCTCAGTTGTGACACATTTTCCAGTGCTGGAGCCTTGACTACTGCCTCAATCTTGTCAGGTAACTTATGTAACCCCTCTTCATCGATGACTTGGCCGCAATACGAGATCTGTTCCTGGAAAAACTCACACTTGTGGCGATTAGCTCGTAGCCCATATTCCTTTAATCTGGCGAGCACCTTCTCCAAGTTAACGAGGTGATCACCGTCATTTTCGCCCGTGACCAAGATGTCATCCAAATAACACTGGGTCCCTGGAATCCCTTGCAGGACCTGATCCATCGCCCTTTGCCAGATAGCCGGAGCCGAGGCTACTCCAAACACCAGCCGGTTGTATTGATAGAGACCTTTATGGGTGTTGATCGTAAGGTAATGTTTCGAAGCTTCTTCTACCTCCATTTGCAAGTACGCCTGGGCTAGATCAATTTTTGTGAAGCGTTTACCACCAGATAGCGAGGCGAAAATATCCTCAATTCGTGGAAGCGGATATTGCACCGTGTGAAGGACTGGGTTCACTGTCACCTTAAAATCCCCACAGATGCGGACCTTCTTTGGTTCCCCAGGCGTATTACTCAATGACCTCTTCATTACAGGAACGATGGGTGTAGCCCACTCGCTCCAGTCCACTTTGGACAGTACTCCTGAACGTTCCAACCCTTCCAACTCTGCTTCAACCGCTGGTCTGATCGCATAAGGCACTGGTCTGGCCTTCAGAAACTTTGGGCTTGCATTATCCTCTATTTTAATTGTTGCTGTTATTCCTTTTAGTGTTCCTCGTCCCTCCTGGAACACTTCTTTTGCATTAGTTAGCATTTTTGACAGTCGTCCAGGTGTGACGTCGTCATCCTTTTTGGCTTCCACCTTCAGTGCCTGTATGGAATGCCAATCTAAATGTATCTTCCGGATCCATTCACATCCTAGCAGTGGTGGTCCTCCATTTGGCAATACATATATATCCATTTTAGGTATTTCCTGACCTTTATATGTCACTTTCACCCTCATTTTTCCTTTGGGGTAGACTTTTTGCCCCGTATACGTCTTCAAGACAATCTCTGTAGCTTTCAAGGGTATGTGTGAAAATAGCCGCTTGTAGTCTCTTTGATTTGTGACTGTTAGAGCTGATCCTGTGTCCAATTCCATTTCCACTTGGACTCCGTCTATCTTGAGTGTAACCCAGATAGTCTGGTGATCCTCCATTTCAGTTACATTATGTAGTTTCAGACAACCCAGCTCCTTGCTTCCGGAGTCTGTGTCACTTTTCTGTTCGTCTGAATCATTGTCCATCACCTGGTGTACCTTTTTGTACTTCTCCTGTGGAGATTTCTTACTGTTGGTTTTCTTCCCAGACCTGCAGACTCTTGCTATGTGTCCTGCTTTCCCACACTGTCTGCACACTTGGTCCTTGAACCAACAATCTTTCTGGTCATGTGTTGTTCTGCCGCAGCGATAGCACTTCCCTGTTCCATAGGTCATTTCGTTGGTGCCATATTCTTGCGGTCTCCGTTGTATCTCTGCAGCGCCCCTTGCGGCTGCTTCGTGTGATACTGCCATACTGAAAGCTTTGTCCAGCGTAAGGTCCTTTTCTGATAAAAGCCGTTTCTGGGTTCCTTCACTTTGTAGCCCACACACAAACTTGTCCCTTAACATGTCTGCTAGTCCCGCTCCAAACTGGCAGTATTTCGATAGCTTGCGCAGTTCCGTTAGGTACTCAGCATTGCTTTCGTCTTTGTGTTGGTTCCTTTTATGGAACTTAAATCATTCTGCTATCAGCAGCGGTGTGGGGTTTAACTGGTCCTGTAGGATTTCTACTATGCTTTCAAAATTCTTGTTTACCGGCTTCTCTGGGGTTATTAGATTTCGCAGTAACCCATAAGTTTTTACACCCATGGAATTTAACAGAACCAGTGCTTTATTAGCATCTGGCACTTCATTCGCCCTGCAGTACACCTCAATACGTTCCACATATGTCGCCCAATCTTCGACTTCATTGTCGAATGTAGAGATACTGCCACTCTTCGGCATCCTTGGTTGTGCGTTAACTATCACCAATGGCGCCTCCCGCGCTTCCCCTTCTTTTCCACTGGCACAAAATGGCGTCTCCCGCGCTTTCCTTCCTTCCCGCGCTCGCCCGTCTTCTCCGCTGCGGCTTCGCAAAATGGTGTCTCCCACGCTCTTCCTTCTTTTCCGCGGCTCAATGGCGCCTCCCGCGCTCTCCCTGCTTCTCCGCGGCTCAATGGCGCCTCCCCTTGCTTCGCCCCGCGGACCCTGATCAGCCCGTGATCCCTGGCTGTGCTCTGTGCGTTCTTCTCTTGATATTTGTCGACGCCGCTCAGTCTAGAACCCGGCTGTTTCTTACCCTCTCTCTCTCCGGTTTGCAGTATTTTCCTCGACGCCGCCCGGTGATCAACCCCCGGCTGCGCCCTGCTCTCTTCACCCTCTTTCTTACCCCATCGACGCTGCCCGGCTCTCTCTGCCGTCGGTCGGCTTCAGCCGCCGCTGCTCGGGAAGGGTCTGCTCTGGACCTGTCGTCGGCCTCTTACTGCTCGTTGTGGCTGGGGAACCAAGACCGGCTCTCCACAGCCTCCCCTGCGAAGTTTGATCTCTGCCTGACTGCTGGGCGGTTGCTCGCGGTCGACGCCCGTGTTCCTGGACTCGACTATTTTTTTTTTTTAATGTTGCAGGTAGATTCGCATCAACACTCGTCGCCACTGTTACGTCCGTGGTTCAGTGGATAAATAATTACATGGATGCTGTACATAAACAAATAACAGGTCTTTACTGGAGGAGGGTAATCTCTAGACTGGGGTACAGAGGCATGCGCACAGCTTATATACCGGTGTGGTCACTGCCGGTACTACAGTATACAGGAGCTGTAAAAAGTAGTTCTGACTTAAAGCACATACACTACAGTGGCGTTGCCCTTCAGCCATGTCAGAGTTATTGACCTCTGCCCGCTGCTCTCCCGGGTAACTTCACCTTCTCGGCTGCTCGCTGGATCTGGATGAGCTGGCTTTAAATTTTAATTCCTTTGGTCTGAGGGAAAATCCAAATGACATTCTTAAAACTGCTGATATCCAGCAAGGCCGTACATTTTTCATTTCTCTCACCCCTCTCTCACCACCACCATCCCCGCCCTGGCAGAGGATGAGGACCTCCTGCCTGGAGGTACATTTCCCATCTTCTACATACACTAGACAAAGAACTCCTACACTGCAGTACTTTATACTGCCAAGTAAAGCTAGAAACAAACTAAAATCTACATTAATCTTGTAACTACAACTTTTACTACTAAACATTTAGGCCTAGAAATTGGGTATAGCCCCGCCAGCACGTTTGCGCCGAAAACTTTGCGCCCACCGCGGAGCCAGTTGTGCCCGCCCCATATTCACTTTCAGCGCCCCAAAGCGGAACCGGGCGCTGGTACAGGGTGTGTCCGCCCCGCTTGGGGCGCTGAAAGTGAATTTCAGCGCTCCCGGTCCCACTACGCCACCCGATGCGGTGCGGCAGGCTGCTGTACTGCAGGCCTCCCCCCTTCTCTTAAGGGGGAGGTGCCTGCAACGGCCGGAGCCCCGATTGCAAGTGCCGGCAAAAGAGCCCGGCACAACGGAGAAGTGCCGGGCTCCACGGAAACCAGCCGGCAATGCCGCGGGGGGGGGGTGGAGGAGGCCGGGGAAGGAGGTGCGGGCAGGCGGCCGCCGAAAAAGCGGCCGCCCCGCACCTCCACCTTACCTTGCGCCGCTAAGGCTGCAGTAAGGACCCGGTCTCCCGATGTTGTTAGCGCCCGCCACGGAAGAGGCGGCCGCTACTGAAGATGGGGATCGGCGTGGTTTCGGGCGGTACCGGGGCACTGCGCACACCGATGACGTCATCGGTGCCGGCGCAGCGCTACCGGCTAACGCCGATGTTAGGGCCCACCTAATTTCGGGCACGACGCAACTTCCGGCGCAACCCACTCTTTCGCCCCTAATTGGGCGCAAACGCAACTGAATTTCTAGGCCTTATAGTTCTACATACATTTTAGAGTCAAAATACCATTTAATACATCCTTGATTCTTAAGCAAAGCTCCTCAATGTTATCATTCTGAATGGCACAATATTGGAATTCACTCCCTGAGGCACAAGTCAGGAGTGTGGTGGAATACTCTCTGTGGTAAACCACTTTTATCGTTCACTATCGTTACACTATGGTTATCACTGTTTATATCGTTACACTATGGTTATCACTGTTCACACTGTTGTATCACTACACGAGGTCGCCTCCTGTCGCGCTGTTATACCTGGGCTGACCACTGCTGACTCCGCCCATGGCTCCACCTACCTGCCCAGGTATAAAGGTGGTCGACTGGCTGGTATTCCTCCTTGCTGGATCCGATCACCCACGAGGGTGGGCTCTGTTATTTAGCCAATAAAAACCTATAGTTACTTTCTTAACTCGTCGCTTTTCATTGGATGAATTGATAGGTATATCAATTTTATTGGCTAAATTTTAAAAATGTCTAATGACCCGTCAGACCAGCCAGACGCCCAGCTACAACAACCACAGCAGCCGGCCTGGCTGCGAGCCCTCCGACCGCCGTACCTGGATCTAAACCCACAGGCAGCAAACTCAGCCCTCGACTTCAAACACTGGCTGAGCTGTTTCGAATCCCACCTGGGAGAATCCGGCGTGCCTCAGAGATCCAAACTAAGTGTTCTGACCGCCCAAGTGAGCCCTAAAGTATTTGCACTCATACAGGACCTTACTACATACGAGGCCGCCATCAACCTGCTGAAACAGCAGTACCGGAGCCCGGTAAATTCTATGTATGCCAGACACCTCCTAAGATCCCGCCCGCAACAGCCAGGAGAGTCTGTAGATTAATTTTTACGGGCGCTACAAACACTCGGCAGGGACTGTGACTTTAAAGCGGTAACGGCTGCAGAAAATACTGAAGAGAATATCCGCGATGCCTTCGTGAAAGGCCTTCGGTCCGACTACTCACGGCAAAGACTGCTCGAATCAAAGGACCTCGACCTGAACACAGCTGCAGCCCTCGCCCGCTCCCTGGAAGTGGCCCATCGGGACCTCGAGGCGTATTCCAGGTACTGTACTGCGCGAACCTGGGACTCCGGCCCGACCCTGGCCGCAATACCCCTCGCAACGCCGCCTCCGGGACCTACCTCAGCGTCGGCGTCCCAGAACCGATCGGGACCGCCACCCCCGGTACCGGCTGCAACATCGGACCCCCGCGATTGGGCCGCCGGCTGCTTCTTCTGTGGCCAGGCGAAACACCTGAGGATGCGCTGCCCTGCGAGAAACGCGACTTGCTCCCATTGCCAGAAGAAAGGCCACTTCGCTAAGGCCTGCAGGGGGAGAGCCACAGACGCCAGCAGTGCCTCATGCGAATTGTGGGGGCGGCCATCTTTCATCCAGGCCACAGATGCGAGTATCCCCTCGTGTGAGTCGTGGGGGCGGCCATCTTTGATCAAGGCAACCAACACCAGCAATGCCTCATGTGAGTTGTGGGGGCAGCCATCTTATTCAACCTCGTGGGCACCGCCATTTTGTCCACCACAGTTGACTGCCACCTTGTCGCCAGACCCGACCACCGCCTCACCCGCAGACTACAGCAGCTCGCTCAGCCATACACTAGCCTCCGTCACACTGGACCAAGCTCGCCCGCATCACCTGTCCAAGTCCATGATGGACATCAAAGTAAACGGCCACGCCACGACCTGCCTGTTCGACAGCGGAAGCACGGAGAGTTTCATACATCCAGACACGGTGAGCCACTACTCCCTCACTGTCCGGCCAACGCGCAACCGGATCTCGATGGCATCGAGGTCCCATTCTACAGACATCAGCGGCTACTGTATTGTGACCCTGTCGGTTAGGGGCACGGAGTATAAAAATTTTAAACTCCTCGTCCTGCCCCAGCTCTGCGCTGCCGTCCTACTAGGGCTGGACTTCCAATCCCACCTGCAAAGTGTCACTTTGGCATACGGTGGACCCCTCCCCCCACTCACAATCGACAACCAGCAGCCTTTAAACCGCCCACCGCATACCACCTGCGGCCTATCCACCCTCAAGGTCCCGCCCCCCTCCCTGTTCGCTAACCTCACCCGCGACTGTAAACCCGTCGCCACCAAGAGCAGGCGGTACAGCGCCGGGGACAGAGCTTTTATTAGCTCTGAGGTGCAGCGTCTCCTGAAGGAGGGCATCATCGAGAGGAGCAACAGCCCCTGGCGTGCCCAGGTCGTAGTCGTTAAGACCGGCGATAAAAACCGCCTAGTCATCGACTACAGCCAAACCATAAACCGGTACACCCAGCTGGACGCATACCCCCTTCCCCGCATATCTGATATGGTCAATCAGATTGCGCAGTACCGGGTATTCTCCACCATCGACCTTAAGTCGGCCTATCACCAACTCCCTATCCGCCTTGAGGACCGCCAGTATACAGCCTTCGAGGCGAACGGCCGCCTCTACCACTTCCTTAGGGTTCCCTTCGGCGTCACCAACGGGGTTTCGGTCTTCCAAAGGGAGATGGACCGGATGGTTGACCAGAACGGGCTGCACGCCACGTTCCCCTATCTAGATAACGTCACCATCTGCGGCCGCGACCGGCAGGACCACAATGTTAATCTGGAAAGATTCCTCCGTACGGCCCAACGGCTGAACCTCACCTACAATAAGGAGAAATGTGTGTTTAACACCTCGCGCCTTGCCATCCTCGGCTGCGTAGTAGAGAAGGGAGTCATCGGCCCCGACCCCGAAAGAATGCGCCCCCTCATGGAGCTTCCCCTCCCCCACTGTCCAAAGGCGCTGAAGAGAACCCTGGGGCTCTTCGCCTACTATGCCCAATGGGTGCCAAATTATGCGGACAAAGCCAGGCCCCTCATGAAGTCCACCTCCTTCCCCCTGACGGCAGAAGCGTGCACAGCCTTCTCCCTCATTAAGGGAGACATTGCTAAGGCCACAATGCACGCGGTGGACGAGTCTATCCCTTTCCAAGTGGAGAGCGATGCATCCGACTTCGCCCTAGCCGCAACCCTCAACCAGGAGGGGAGACCGGTGGCCTTCTTCTCAAGGACCGTCCAGGGCCCTGAGGTCCGACACTCTTCGGTCGAGAAGCAGGCCCAGGCGATCGTGGAGGCTGTACGACGCTGGAGGCATTACCTGGCAGGCAAACGATTTACCCTCCTCACCGACCAGCGTTCGGTCGCTTTTATGTTTAATAACAAACTGAGGGGCAAAATCAAGAACAACAAGATCTTGAGGTGGAGAATCGAGCTCTCCACCTATGATTATGATATCTTGTACCGGCCTGGTAAACTGAACGAACCCCCAGATGCTCTATCACGAAGTACATGCGCCAACGTGCAAACTGATAGACTGCAGACCCTCCACAACGACCTCTGCCACCCCGGGGTCACCAGACTTTACCACTTCATTAAGGCCCGCAACCTGCCCTACTCCATCGAGGAGGTCAGGACCATGACCAGGAACTGCCAAACCTGTGC
This sequence comes from Somniosus microcephalus, assembly GCF_052327205.1. Taxonomy (NCBI): domain Eukaryota; kingdom Metazoa; phylum Chordata; class Chondrichthyes; order Squaliformes; family Somniosidae; genus Somniosus; species Somniosus microcephalus. The sequence continues at coordinate 386,835,478 of NC_140988.1, read as the reverse complement.
CGAATGCAAACCGCATTTCTTTAGGCTGGACAGAGCAAGCCTGATCAAGGCCACCCGCCCCTTCGAGCGCTTGAGCATCGATTTTAAGGGGCCCCTCCCGTCCTCTGACCGCAATGTGTACTTCCTCAACATTATTGATGAGTACTCCCGTTTCCCCTTTGCCTTCCCCTGCCCAGACATGACCAGCACCACGGTCATCAAATGCCTGAACGACCTCTTCGCCTTGTTCGGGTTCCCGAACTATATACATAGCGACCGGGGCTCCTCCTTCATGAGCGAGGAACTTCGCCAGTTCCTATTAGCGAGAGGTATCGCTGCAAGCAGGACCACCAGCTACAACCCCCGAGGGAACGGCCAGGTGGAAAGAGAAAACGCGACTGTCTGGAAGGCCGTTCTCTTAGCCTTAACGTCTAAGGGCCTCCCAACCTCTCGCTGGCAGGAAGTCCTCCCGGCAGCGCTGCATTCCATCCGGTCACTGCTTTGCACTGCCATTAACGCCACCCCCCATGAACGAATGTTTGTTTTCCCCAGGTAGTCGACTACGGGAACCACGCTGCCAACTTGGCTGACTTCTCCGGGGCCCGTCTTGCTGCGAAAGCATGTGAGGGCCCATAAAACGGACCCCCTGGTCGAGAGGGTGGACCTCCTGCACGCCAACCCCCAGTACGCCTATGTGGCATACCCAGACGGGCGGGAGGACACAGTCTCCTTACGAGACCTTGCACCCTCGGGCACCCCTGAGACACCACCGTTACCCCCCACCACCCCCACAAATCCAGCCCAGGTAGACGGCATGCCGGAACCCCACGAGCCTTCGTCGACCACGCAGACACCAGCATTAACACCGGATACTGCAACACCGCCGCCGCTGCTGCGCCGATCAGAAAGACTTACGAGGCCTCCGGACAGACTGACATACCCGAACTGGTAGTACACTTCACCCCGCCGGACTCAAATCTAAACAAGGGGTGAATGTGGTAAACCACTTTTATCATTCACTATCGTTACACTATGGTTATCACTGTTATATCGTTACACTATGGTTATCACTGTTTACACTGTTGTATCACTACACGAGGTCACCTCCTGTCGCGCTGTTATACCTGGGCTGACCACTGCTGACTCCGCCCATGGCTCCACCTACCTGCCCAGGTATAAAGGTGGTCGACTGGCTGGTATTCCTCCTTGCTGGATCCGATCACCCACGAGGGTGGGCTCTGTTATTTAGCCAATAAAAACCTATAGTTACTTTCTTAACTCGTCGCTTTTCATTGGATGAATTGATAGGTATATCACTCTCCACTTACCTGGATGAGTGCAGCTCCAACAACACTCAAGAAGCTCAACACCATCCAGAACAAAGCAGCCCGCTTGATCGGCACCCCATCCACCACCTTAAACATTCGCTCCCTCCACCACCGGCGTACCGTGGCTGCAGTGTGTACCATCTACAAGATGCACTGCAGCAACTCACCAAGGTTTCTTCGGCAGCACCTCCCAAACCCGCGATCTCTTCCACCTAGAAGTACAAGGGCAGCAGACGCATGGGAACATCACCACCTCCAAGTTCCCCTCCAAGTCACACATCATCCTGACTTGGAAATACATCGCCGATCCTTCATTGTCGCTGGGTCAACATTTATTACGGTAAGTTGGAGGGTGTGCTGTTTTAAAGGGACAGGAGCATTACTCCATTTAATGCACATTGTATTCCTCTTGATCTAAGGGCGCCTATATGTGACCTGGCTTTTCCTTTTAAACCACAAGATTTAACTTCTCAAACATTCTGTGATCAAGTTGAGTTTCATTGCTCCTGGGGACATCCTATCTCACAGCACCAGAACTGCTACTAGACCCTGCACATTGTGGATCAGCGCATTCATTCCCACTGGGCTGCCTGCACTTCAACCCACCATGACAAACAAAAGAACAGAGCTTCTTGAAATCTCACATTGCCAGAGATTTTGGGGGTGAAGTTGGACTTTGCGGTGCCCGTTTTCTGGGCAGAAACACATCCAGCGTCATGTTGGTTCAGTCGCTGTGGAGATGACTCTAGCGAGCGCTGGGAACAGGCGCAAGGCCCCTTGGATCGGATAATAAGGGACCGAACGACTGTTTCCGGACCCATCCTGGTGATGTGTTTGCTTTGAGCGGAACTGCGCTCAGGATTACCAGGTCTACATGCGGCTTAACCAGCGATCCTTAAAAGGACAACTGGAGGCTGCCACCAAAAGGTAAGTTTTCAAAGAATACTTACCTGAATGTAGAGCCGGGAGGATCAGGAGTGTTCCTCCTGTCTCCACGTTAAATTTCTGGCCAGCGCTTGCCCCCTCCTGACTGCCTCTCCCTTCCCGGACTTACCATTGGCCCTCGCCTGGCACCCAGGCAGCCAATCTCTCCCCCCCCTTGTGACTGGCAAGCTGCCTGTGGGGCCGTGACTGGTGCCCACAACTCACTGGTGCTGTACTCATGAGGCCGGCGGACCGATTTGCCCTGTTCCTGAAGCTGGCCTCTTCAGGTGTGTGCCAGGATCAGGCGCAATTCAGCTTCTGGGCCTCTGAGTTTTCATCGGGTTACTCGCACCTACATCCTGGTAAAGATCAGTTTATGTTAATTTAATTTTAAGTGTGTGTGAGAGGCAGTGCAAAAAATTAGAGAAAATTATTTTTTCCATCTTAGTAGGGCTGTAAGGGCTGGGGCTTCTTTAAACTGGTTTAAAGTAATTTTCCTGGTCTTGCAGCCTTTGCCTGCACTCAGACCAATTCCAATAAAACCAATTTTAAAACAGCGGTTTCGAATCACTACCCCTCCTTCAGTTCTGACTACAGGGCTTATAATTACCGATATTAAAACAGACACGTAGTTTGGATGAGAGAAAAAAATCAAGTTTTATTAACTAAAAGAAACTATAATCAAAATATCAAACTATCCCACACGCACACAGTAAAATTGTAAAAACTATATAACAGGGGATTGCAGACGGCAAAAATGAGGGATACAATGGCTACAATGTTATTTAAACAATCTTAGCAATACCCTTAAATCACCACCCCAAACTCCTGCTAGGTTGCCTTGTTGAGGAGTCAGAAACTCCGCTCACCTGTGATCCAGCGAAGTAAGAGAGAGAGAGAGCTTCTCAGCCGCTATTTTTATACCTGGTGAGGTCCTGCCGTTCTGCCTTGCAAGGGCTGTGTGCAAAATTCCCCACCCAAAAGGGTCCAATACACAAGAGAAAGCTGTGATTGGCTAACTCAAAGTGGTTAGACTGGATTAATGTGTCTTCCGGAGCTCCCTGGGCTGAAACAAAGGGGAGATACAACTGCTCTATTGTCCAGTGCTGGGTGATTTAAAACCCATTCAAATCTTGAACGTTTCCCATTCAAGGTGCAAAAGTCTCTTCTGCAGTTTAGATGTATCCACTCGATATACAAACAAATGCTAATAGCATTCAATTGCTTTGTAAACAAAGCATTGTCCTTTGTCTTCGGCCACGTGGTGACAGCCATTTTTATCCCTGGAAATTTAAAAGCACATCGCCCAGGGATTCTTCAATCAAAAAAATGAACCTTCAGAACTGTAAATTATTGCGAATTCTTACAGTCCGCCCTTGGATACTTCCAGCTTGCTTGTAGTATCCTCTTGAAGAAATGAGCAATAATTTCTGACCCCCCACAAACAACCATCCCCTGTATTTACCTAATAGCTATCTGCCACTGATCCCCGTCCCGTCTATTCCCCTTAAATTCAAGAAAAAAACCATGGTACGGTAGGCATCTTACAGATACTTCAGTTTTCAATAAGGGGTCTCATACCCCTACACGCTTGTAAAATTATACAGTGTAAACCAAATTTACAATCACTTTTTTTTACATAAGTTATTACAAAATGTTGCAATCTTAGTTACACAATGTACTCAAAAATTTATCGCAAGCACGGATAGGGTCCTACGCCTCTGCTCAACTTGGAGTTGTCACAAACTGGTCCCAAGCATGGAGAGGATCCAACACCTCTGCTCAACTTGGGGCTGCAACACAAAATACAAAAAAATCATTAAACAACATGTTTAAATGAACCCCGATCATCACGTGCCAATGATGGGTCACGAAATTCGAGTGGGCATTGCTCCCCCCACTCGGGCAGTAAACATTCGGCACACATGTAAACTTAAACTCTTTGCACTTTAACTTGAAACTAGTTAAATCAACAAAACTTAAAATACACCTTTGGTACACGCTATATTCACACACATAGCTTTAATACAAATGCCGCCCATCTCCGGACGGCCAGTCTAATCTCTGGCACTGTCGCAGATTGCTGCTGGCTGCAGCGAAGCTGGACTGCCTCCTGTCTCTGGTCCCTCGCAGCTTATGGCTGTTGAGTGGGGACCCCTGTTCTCTGGCTTTTCCCTGGCTCGGAAGACCGCCCTACTCCACTGTAAAGTGGGTGACCATGCTTTCTTAGGCTGGGGCACACGCTGAGACCTTCTGAGGGGTGTCTCCATGGGGGAAACTTTGGCTGGCGGACCCTGAGCTTGGGTCACAGTCCCAGCTGGCTGGGAACCTTCTCCCCCATGTCCAAATAGCCCGCACTGTATAATGTACCTGGCAGCCTGCCGGTGCGAATCTCTCTCTGGGTTTGTCTGCTTTTCCCTGGAAACAAGTCACAGTTCCTGTTTTTGTAGGCTGTGAACTTGAACTTGCATGGACAGCAAACTCATGTTCCCTCACCCAGGTGGCTTTAAATGGGGAATTTTGGACCTGCCTTTTTTCTGGGGCCAAAACTATCCCCTGTGTGCCTCCCTTTTCCCGGATTTCTGCGACTGGACCTGCTCTACAGGGGTCCCAGAACTCTCCTTTCCTGTTCCCTGGCTTAAACAGCTTACTCTGAATATGAATGGCTCCTCCCCCCACACAAGCCACAGTGCTTGCCTGTGAACTCGAACATGCTGTGGGCTGAGGATTCCTATTCTCAGGCTCACTCCTCACGGGCGGACCGTACCTCCGTTGTTGGAGGGGGTACACTGGTCCTGGTCCCCGCCTGCCTAGCGGGATCTGTTGGTGTTCTCCTACCATCCCATTGTCCACCCCTCCTTGTTGCCAGAGCTCCTCAAAGCCCAGAGCTGTGGGCTGCTGTCTTGGGATCTCTAATTCCCTAGCCAGCCTTTCCCTGGGTGTTGCCTGTGGGGCGGTTTGATTTGGGCTGCCAGTAAAATCCAGCTGACCTGCCTTCGGGCTGATTACGCAAATCATTCCCCTTGCTGCATTTAAAGCCATGTTAAGGCTTTCTATCTCTGCCCTACAGGGGCCATGATCTGCTTCACCAAACCTGACATTCTCTTCCTGCAGTCTCATCTCATTTTCCCTGGCCTCAGTGATTTGGTACTTTAGGAATTCTATCTCGTTTCTCGCATGGCTCTCTCCCTCGCTAGCTTCTTGGGTGAGGTGTGCATTCTCTTCTTGTAGCCTCATCTCTCTGTCCCTCGCCTCTGTGACTTCCTGCACAAGGCGCTCTATAAATGCCTGGCATTTCGTGACCTCTAGTGTGAGGCGTGCATTCTCTTCCCGCACCCTCATACCACTAGCTCTGGCCTCATACACCTCTCTGAGGCATTCTACCTCCGCCTGGCATTTTTCAAGCTGGGACTCCCGATTCTTGGCCTCTTTAAACTCCTCCTGCTCTCCCATCTCACCCTTCCTAGCCCAGCCACCTATACCCCGATAGGTCAGCTTACACACTGTCACTACCTTCCGCAGGGCTGCCCACAGACTGAAAGCAAGAAAGACAATAACTGATGCTTTCTCTAGATCCAGACCACTTATCATATCAAAAACGGCCTGCAGTCCTGCCCACGGTCGCCATTGTACGGGTTGGGGCTTCTTTAAACTGGTTTAAAGTAATTTTCCCGGTCTTGCAGCCTTTGCCTGCACTCAGACCAATTTACAAATAAAACCAATTTTAAAACAGCGGTTTCGAATCGCTACCCCACCTTCCAGTTCTGACTGCAGGGCTTATAATTATCGATATTAAAACAGACACGTAGTTTGGATGAGAGAAAAAAATCAAGTTTTATTAACTAAAAGAAACTATAATCAAAATATCAAACTATCCCACACGCACACAGTAAAATTGTAAAAACTATATAACAGGGGATTGCAGACGGCAAAAATGAGGGATACAATGGCTACAATGTTATTTAAACAATCTTAGCAATACCCTTAAATCACCACCCCAAACTCCTGCTAGGTTGCCTTGTTGAGGAGTCAGAAACTCCGCTCACCTGTGATCCAGCGAAGTAAGAGAGAGAGAGAGCTTCTCAGCCGCTATTTTTATACCTGGTGAGGTCCTGCCGTTCTGCCTTGCAAGGGCTGTGTGCAAAATTCCCCACCCAAAAGGGTCCAATACACAAGAGAAAGCTGTGATTGGCTAACTCAAAGTGGTTAGACTGGGTTAATGTGTCTTCCGGAGCTTCCTGGGCTGAAACAAAGGGGAGATACAACTGCTCTATTGTCCAGTGCTGGGTGATTTGAAACCCATTCAAATCTTGAACGATTCCCATTCAATGTGCAAAAGTCTCTTCTGCAGTTTAGATGTATCCACTTGATATACAAACAAATGCTAATAGCATTCAATTGCTTTGTAAACAAAGCATTGTCCTTTGTCTTCGGCCATGTGGTGACAGCCATTTTTATCCCAGGAAATTTAAAAGCACATCGCCCAGGGATTCTTTAATCAAAAAAATGAATCTTCAGAACTGTAAATTATTGCGAATTCTTACAGGGCCCAACTTGAACTCGAAGAGAGAACTAAGGATATGCAACGCTTTGTAACCGAGTTTCCTCAGTGGGAATGTCGGCTGACGGGACACATACATGAACTACAAGAGATTGCAGACAGCATCGATCAGTATCACAAAGGTGCAACAATTGCAAATGTCACAGGATCTTCCGTAAGTGCTGTGGGAGGCATCCTAACCCTTGTAGGAATAATCGCCGCTCCTTTCACAGCAGGTGGGTCCTTGGTGCTCAGTGCGGTGGGAGCGGGCGTGGGTGGGGCTGGTGCTGCCACTAATCTGACAGCTGGCATCACTGAATCTGTTCTGCAGTCACAGAAACAGAAAAGGGTAGATGAGATCATCAAACAATATAACAGTGACTGGAAAGAAATGTCAGAACGTTTGAAAGACCTCTGCAGTAATCTTCAACTCTTGATTCAATGCAGCGAGCCAGAAATGACAGAATGGGACAATTCGTCTTTAATTAAATCTGCAGGTAAATATGGTTCCACAGGCCAGCGAACCATTAAAATTCTGAGAAGATCACTACGGGCCAAACAAATGTTGAAGAAAACTCCCGGCCTAAAAGAAGTAGCCAAGAAATTGACAGCATTGAGTTGCAATGTTCGAAATACAAAGTATGCAAATCAAACTAGTGCGGTGAAACGCCTGCTTTCTGGAACTCCTCTGGCAATGTCAAAAACTGCAAGAGCTGTTTCAGGAGTGGTGTCAGTAGTCTTTGTTGCATGGGATGTCTACTCTATAACAACGGACTCCATTGAGCTTAGCAAAGGAAGTAAAACTGAAGTTGCTAATAAGATACGAGATGAAGCTCGGAGGATAGAGGATGCATTAAAAGTGTATGAAGACATATATCAATCTCTAAAAAACGTGCTTGAGAGAGACTGAGTCAATGTAGTAACAATGGGTAGCGGGCTGGCAGAAAAAGCATGAAAAGTGCGTCCTGATCTCAAACGGCCGGGCTCTAATTTTAAGGTTGGCCCCCTTGTGCTGGATTCTCCCACCAGGGGCAATAGTTTCTCTCCATCTACTCTATCGAATCGCTTTATCATATAATGGCCCAGAAATTCGGGTCGGGGGCTTCCCGCAGGTGCAAGCCCTCGACCTGCACTTACCTAGCACGCCGGCCGTTGAGCTGTGGGCCCGTGTGGGATTCCGATCCTGGGCCTCCTCCAACTGCCGGCGTGCAGTGCTTGCGTATCCCAGGGGCGCAGTTAGTTTGATGCGTCCCCTGGGATCACGTGGGCCATGGAGAGCCAATGGTAGCAGGGAATGCTTCATTCATAAATGGGACAGGAAGAGCTGTCAAACCTATAAATACTATAAGCCCCAAAACATCACTGAAACTTCAAATACATTTTTTTTTAAATCACATTTTTAAAATAACTATAAGTTACATGAAATAACTATTTTAAACAATAATTAAAATTTTTGAAAAAATTAATTACATTTTCTAACGGGGCTAAAAATAAACTTACCTTTCTTTAAAGTATTTAAAAATAATAAACCTGTGGAAAAAATGTTTTAATTTTAATTAATTCACCACTTACCTTGTTAAAAGCAGGCCTTGCGCCTGCTTTTTTAAAGTGTACCTGCTGGAGACTTACCCTCCCGGAGAAACCTGGAAAATAAACGTTAGTTCGATGCGCACGCGCTGCCTCTCCGGCGCACGCATTCCACCTCTTAACCCCTTCTTTCAGGGGAACGGAAGTGCCGGTTGCCCGCGCATGCGCAGTTCATGCACGAATACGGCACTTCCATTGGGCTTACGGGTGAGTACCCCGTGCGTACTCACCCGTGGAGACCCGAATTTCTGGGCCATAAAGAGCTTAATTATATCACCTCACATCCTTCGAATCTCAAAGGAATACAAGCCAAGTTTATCAAACCTGTTCTTAGAATTTAACCCTTCAGGCCCTGATAACATTCTGGTAAATCTGTGCTGCTCCCTCTCCAAGGCCAATATGAAATTTGTGCGTTTGGACAACTAAAGCCCATTGAAAGAAAAGACAGACTTGCATTTACGTAGCGCCTTTCATGACCACCGGACGTCCCAAAGGGCTTTACAGCCTTTTGAAGTGTGGTCACTGTTGTAATGTAGGAAACGTGGCAGCCATTTTGCACAGAGCAAGCTCCCACAAACAGCAATGTGATAATGACCAGATAATCAGTTTTTAGTGATGTTGATTGAGGGATAAATATTGGCCCAGGACACCAGGGATAATTCCCCTACTTATCATCGAAGTAGTGCCAGGGATCTTTTATGTCCACCTGAGAGAGTAGACGGTTCAACATCTCATCTGAAAGACGGCACCTCCGACAGGGCAGCACTCCCTCAGCACTGCACTGGAGTGCCAGTCTAGATTTCTGTGCTCAAGTACCTGGACTGGGACTTGAACCCACAACCTTCTGACTCCGAGGTGAGAGTGCTGCCCACAGGGCCGCAGCTGACTCCGAGGTGAGGGTGCTGCCTGTTGTTTTAAAGCAACCTTCTGTTGTTCACTTGAGTAGTAACAAGTTCAGTCTTCTGGTTAGAATCATTTTATTCTTTAACTTCAGCATAAAAAGCAATTTACAAGTCATTGTCACAGATAGAGCACGCGAGCATAGGCATGCGTTCCTTCTCATGCTGCATGAACAATGGAAAAGCCTCTATTTATACACGGTTTTATCATCAAACTGGAAATTGCATTGCCTTATATGGTATTGTCTGGCTACTGCATAGTACAGAGACACAAGTCTATATTTCTTCAAAATACATCAACAATCTTGCACGTAAGATGCTGTGTCCTTGCTGTGGTAAGCATAACCCCTCTGGTCTCTAGACATTCTTATTATGAACATAGCATTTCTAATCTGAACATTCTTATTATGAACGTGTCCAAGGTTTACTTTGATTGCGAACACCAGCTGCCGCTGGGCTAAGGTAACTCTGTCTCTCTCTCCCTCGACTGTTGCTTGGCGATCTCCCTCATCTACCAACACTGCCCACTGAGCCACGGCTTTGCTCCTCCACAGCTCCGAGTCTCTCACCATTTGTCTTTCGCTGATTCAAAGCGGATGAGCTCACACTTCCCACATTGAACTCCATCTGCCAGACCTTTGCCCACTCACTTGGTCTGTCGATATGCATTTGTAACTTCCTGCTCCCATCTACACAGCAAACTTGGATATACAATGCTCTATTCCTTCATCCAAGTCATTGATATGTATGGTGAAAAGCTGAAGCCCCAGTACAGATCGCTGGGGAGCACGACTTTTCACATCCCACCGGTCAGAGAACGTTCCCTTTATCCCTACTCTCTGTCCTCTACTCCCAACCAATGACTGACCTATGTCATGAGGTTACCTCCAATTCTGTGTGTTCTCATTTCTGTTAATTTCTTGTGTGAAACCTTATGCCTTTTGGTGTCCCATATAGAAAGAGAGAAAGACACATTTATATAGACCCTTTCACAACCTCAGGATGTCGCAAAGTGCTTTACAGTCAATTAAGCTTAATTGGAGACATTTAAACATGGAGTTGTAGGAAAGTTGGGAACAGATTTTGGAAGTGACAGGTTCAAGGATCTTGGAAAAGGGAGGAGGGTATGGAGTGGTACTTTGGAAGGACAGAGGGATCAAGGGTGGCTGTTTTGAGGTGGTGGTAATAATGGCACTTTTGAAAGGGAGGGAGACAGTACCTCAAGAGTTAGAATAATTTATGATGTTAAATAATATGGGATTGGGGGGGGCAAGAGCAGGAGGTGAATTTTATGGAAGAGGAGGCCAGCGAGGGAGAGAAACTGGAGAAAGATGTGAATCCAGGGCTAAGGCATGGGGGAGGCTTGGCTTGGTAGCAAAGGAGAAGGGGGGAAGCAACAGAGGAAGCTGAAGAGAGGGTCTCAATCTTCGTGACCAAGAGCTACTCCCACTGGCTGGAGGTGAAGGTCGAGTGGGCAGAGGAGAGGGATTTAAGGAGACAGTTGGAAATGGAGAAGACCGACCTTTACTGTCCAGGATGGCCCTGGAACAGTTTATGGTTTTCCCAGAGGAAAGTGCGGCCTGATAACACTTGAGCCAATCCAGCCAGATCTGGTGATTGGTGACTAAACCAGAGACTCTCAAGTTTACGTTCCTTGGACTTGAACGTGCAAATATTGGAGCCATTCCAGAGGAATGACTGGGGTGGGAGAGACTGAAGGTTTTGCTGGGGACAAAGGCATCAAAGGTGCAGATGAAAAAGTGGCTGAGAAGATTGACAGCCATAGAAGTATCGTGGTGAATGGAGGGTCTAATGCTTGGAAGTTAGGAGTTTGATAGTGCCGTTAGTGACTTGAGGGAGCATGTTTTCCAGCAGAATAAAGTGAGGTTACACAGGATATACGGCACAGAAACAGGCCTTTCGATCCAACCAGTCCATACCGGTGTTTATGCTCCACTTGAGCCTCCCCCGTCTTTCCTCATCTAAATCTATCAGCGTAACCCTCTATTCCCTTCTCCCTCATGTGCTTGTCTAGCCTCCCCTTAAACACATCGCTTCTATTCGCTTCAACCACTCCCTGTGGTAGTGAGTTCCACATTCTCAACACTCTCTGGGTTAAGAAGTTTCTCCTGAATTCCCTATTTGGTTTCTTGGTGACTATCTTATATTGATGGCCTTTGGTTATGCTCTTCCCCACATGTGGAAACATTCTCTCTGTGTCCACTCTATCAAAATTTCTCATAATTTTAAAGACCTCTATTAGGTCACTCCTCGGCCTTCTCTTTTCAATAGAAAAGAGACCCAGCCCGTTCATCCTTTCCCGATAGGTACACCCTCGCATTTCTGGTATCAAATCAAATCAAAATCAAATCAACTTTTATTGGCATTGTTAGTGCACAAGTGCAGTACAACGAAATGTAGGCTTGCGGCTCCCAAGAATGTACATTTGGATTAAGACATTTAAACATTCAACATACATTTGGCTTGTAGTATATTAACATAAACAGAACCCTAATAAAGTGCATTGGCAGATGTGCAGGCTTTAGAGTTTCTTTGTGGAGTTCAGTAGGATGACAGCCCTGGGAAAGAAGCTGTTCCTAAATCTGGTCGTACGGGTGCGAATGCATCTGTAGCGTCTCCCAGATGGCAGGAGGGCGAACAGACTGTGGCTGGGGTGGGTAGGGTCTTTGATGATGGACCGTGACCTCCGTAGACAGCGTTTCTGGTATATGTGCTCTATGGTCGGTAGCTGGGTGCCGGTAATGCGTTGGGCAGTTTTGACTACCCGCTGCAGGGCTTTCCGGTCATAGTAGCTACAGCTGCCATACCATACTGTGATACAGTTTGTCAGGATGCTCTCTATAGTGCAGCAGTAAAAGTTAGAGAGGATCAGGGGTGACAGGTTACATCCCTTCAGCCTCCTTAGGAAATATAGGCGCTGCTGGGCCTTCTTCACCAGAGAGGAGGTATTGAGGGACCAGGAGAGGTCTTCCATGATGTGGACTCCGAGGAACTTAAAGCTGTCCACCCTTTCCACCACAGCCCCATTGATGTGGATGGGGGTGTGACTTCCGCCTTTAGACTTCCTGAAGTCCACAATGATTTCTTTGGTTTTCTTGATGTTAAGGGCCAGGTTGTTATCGGCGCACCACTTCACGAGATGCTGGACCTCCTCCCTGTAGGCTGACTCATCATTGTTGGTGATCTGGCCTACTACCGTGGTGTCATCTGCAAACTTGATGATGTGTTGGAACCATTAACAGCCACACAGTCGTGGGTGAAGAGGGAGTAGAGGAGGGGGCTCAGCACACATCCTTGTAAATCTTTTTTAACCCTCTCCAGCGCCTCTATATCCTTTTTATACTATGGTGACCAGAACTGTACGCAATACTCTAAGTGTGGTCTAACCAAGGTTCGATACAAGTTTAGCAAAACTTCACTACTTTTCAATTCTATCCCTCTAGACATAAACCCCAGGGCTTGGTTTGTTTTTATGGCACTTGTAGGAAAAGCTGATATTTAAAGATATTTAGTAGATGAGAATCATATATGTATAAATTCAAGTGTAGCCATTGACCAACTAATATTACCCATCATTTCCCTTCTGAGTAACTAAAAAAGCTAAGACTTGTTCAAAATGCAGCTGCGAAGACAGTCAAAAGCAGTTTTGTCTAAGGTTTGAGAACAAACAGCCACAGACTGCGAGTGACGGTCAAATCATTAAATTGCAAAGAAAAACATATTATCATGCTGAATAGAACTTAGAATTCGCTTAACAGAATAATTGCAACAATATTTAAAGGATAATTAGTATAAATTCCAATAAAATGAGCGCAATCATGGCAGTTAAGGTATTTATCTGGTAGATTAAAGTGAGATAGTCTGGATACCTCGAGACAAGTGAGACAGCAGAATGATCTGGGCTCTTGGTGTAAAGGCCTTGTACCAGGGGGACAATGAAATGAAAGAGATAAAGTAAATTCCAATGGGGTGAAAAGCTATAAACAAGATAACAAGACAGCAGGATTAGAGTTAATGGAAATATACTGGAAGAGGAGTGGCCAGGTTACTAACCATAACCTGAGTGACAATGGTATTCTGACCACTAGAACCAATTAAAAAAGGTGATTTTGTTAAAGACCATATATGGACTCTGGCCAAATGAACTGTTGATAAGGAAAGGGTTAAAACCTCGATACTCAAAGAACAGCTTCACACGGAGATTTGCTGTGAAGAAAAGGGACAGACTTACGACGACGTTGCCCGTGTCCGAAGGGCTCCAGACACCAAGGGTTGCGAGCTACTCGTTTTACTATCGCCTAATGTTAAGTATTAATTACGCTGTAAGCTTAATAAATCTGATCTATTGCTCAAACATACCAGCTGCTGTCTATTTGTGTTATGTCAAGAACTCTGAGTGGTCACTTGACCGACTCACACCTTATTAACCTGCGTCGCTACTTTTAGTGATTTGTGTATTTGTACTCCGAGATCCCTTTGCTCCTCTACCCCATTTAGATTCTTATTTCCCAAGTATAACGTGAACTTATTTTTCATACCAAAATCGAATATACCTCACATTTATCTATGTTGAAATTAATGTCTTCTTGTAACTTGTGGCTGTCCTCCTCAGTATTTTTTAAAATTCATTCCTGTGAAGTGGGTGTCGCTTGCAAGGCCAGCATTTATTGCACATCCATAATTGCCCTTGAGAAGGTGGTGGTGAGCTGCCTTCTTGAACCGCTGCAGTCCTTCTTTGTAGCGGTTTGGTACAACTGAGTGACTTGCTAGGCCAATTCCGAGGGCAGTTAAGAGTCAAGCACACTGCTGTGGGTCTGGAATCACATATAGGCCAGACCAGGTAAGGATGGCAGATTGCCTTCCCTAAAAGGACATTAGTGAACAAGATGGGATTTTACGACAGTCCGATGGTTTCATGGTTACCATTACTGACACTAGCATTTTATTCCAGATTTATTGAATTAACTGAATTTAAATTCCCCAGCTGCCGTGGTGGGATTTGAAGTATTAACTATCCCCTCCAATTTGGTGCCGTCTGCAAATTTAGAAATTGCATTTTTAATTCCAAAGTCTAAATCGTTAATAAATTTATAAACTTGTGGTATCCGAGTGGTAAGGTCAGAAACTGAGAGAAGCGAGATATTAGGAACAAAACCCAACTGTTTATTTACACGGTGTAGCAGAGGAACATATCTCTTACAAGCTCGAGGCAAGGCACAATTCTTATTGCATGAGCACAAGATGGAGGAACAACCTCTGAGTCATACCCATAATGCAATGCCACATTACCGTATTAACTGGTGTACCAGGACATTGAATACATGACCCATTACCTTAAATACTGGTGAATGTGAACCCTTAATATTTGGCTCCATCTGGTGGATAACTTAAACATTACATCCCAGATTACTATAAAACTAAAGGCAACAATCTTAAAGTGGGTGCATGAACAGAGAGACCTGGGGTTATATGGAGGTGGCAGGGCAGGTTGAAAAAGTCGTTAAAAAAGCATATGGGTTCCTGGGCTTCATAAACAGAGGCATAGAGTACAAAAGCAAGGAAGTTACGATGAGCCTTTATAAAACACTGGTTCGGCCTCAACTGGAGTATCGTGTCCAATTCTGGGCACCGCACTTTAGGAAGGATGTGAAAGCCTTAGAGAGGGTGCAGAAAAGGTTCAGAAGAATGGTTCCAGGGATAAGGGAGTTCAGTTACGTGGATAGACTGGAGAAGCTGGGGTTGTTCTCCTTAGAGCAGAGAAGGTTGAGAGGAGATTTGATAGAGGTGTTCAAAATCATGAGGGGTCTAGACAGAGTAGACAGAGATAAACTGTTCCCATTGGCGGAAGGGTCGAGAACCAGAGGACACAGAACCAAAGGCAACGTGAGGAAAAACTTTTTTACGCAGCGAGTGGTTAGGATCTGGAATTCACTGCCTGAAAGGGTGGTGGAGGCAGACTCAATCATGGCTTTCAAAAGGGAATTGGATAAGTAGCGGAAGGAAAAATTTTGCAGGGCTACGGGGAAAGGGCAAGGGAGTGGGACGAGCTGAAGTGTTCTTGCAGAGAGCCGGCATGGGCTTGATGGGCCAAATGGCCTCCTTCTGTGCTGTTACCATTCTATAATTCTACGTAATTGTGAAAAGTGGTCCCAGCACTGATCCTTGTGGGACCCCATTCCCAACCTTCTGCTACTCTGAATAGCTGCCCTTTACCTCTTGTCTCTGGTTTCTGTCTTGTAGCCAGTTTGCTACTTGCCCCCTGACTCGGCATGCTCTGACCTTATCCATTAGTATGTGGCACCTTATCCAAGGCCTTTTGGAAATCTAGTTATATTACAACTACTACATTACCCTTGTCTACTCTGTTATCTGTTCAATGAATTCCATTAGGTTGGTCAAGCCAGAATTTTCCTTTTGAAATTCATGCTGACTATTCATTATTATATTTTCTAGATAGGTTTCTAAACATTTTTCTATTTTTTCCTTTAGTAGGGATTCCATTATCTTTCCTACCACCGATGTTAAGATGACTGGTCTATAGTTCCCTGGACATGTTCTATCTACTTAAAATATAGATATTTCTCTAGCTAACCTATTGGAAGAGGGGTAGGGGGTGGGGGTTGTGAGAAAGTAGCCAAAGGTGTGGATTAAACTTGCCATGCTCCTGATCCAAACTATCACTAAGAACCTTTCAAGACTACCCAAAGTCACATCACATACAAATAAAATTAAATGGATTTATTTTGGTGCTCTTCACATACTTGACTTATGAAGAAAGGTTGAGCAGGCTGGGCCTATACTCTTCAGAGTTTAGAAGAATGAGAGGTGATCTTATTGAAACATATCAGATACTGAGGGGGCTCGACAAGGTAGATGCAGAGAGGATGTTTTCCCTCGTGGGGAATCTAGAACTAGAGGGCATAGAGAACTGGTTGGCAAACAGAAAGCAAAGAGTTGGAATAAATGGGTCTTTTTCCGAGTGGCAGGCAGTGACTAGTGGGGTACCGCAGGGATCGGTCCTAGGACCCCAGCTATTCACAATAGATATTAATGATCTGGACGAGGGAACTAGATGTAATAGCTCCAAGTTTGCAGACGACACAAAGCTGGGTGGGCGTGTGTGCTGTGAGGAGGATGCCGAGAAACTCCAGTATGATTTGGACAGGTTGGGTGATTGGGCAGAAGCATGGCAGATGCAATATAACGTGGATAACTGCGAGGTTATCCACTTTGGTGTCAAAAACAGGAAGGCAGATTATTATCTGAATGGCAATAGATTGGGAGAAGGGGAAGTGCAATGAGACCTGGGCGTCCTTGTGCACCAGTCGCTGAAAGTAAGCATGCAGGTGCAGCAGGCGGTTAAGAAGGCAAATGGTATGTTGGCCTTCGTAGCGAGAGGGTTTGAGTACAGGAACAAGGATGTCTTGATGCAGTTGTACAGGGCCTTGGTGAGGCCACATCTTGAGTATTGTGTGCAGTTTTGGTCGCCTTATCTGAGGAAGGATGTTCTTGCCATGGAAGGAGTGCAGCGAAGATTCACCAGGCTGATACCCGGGATGGCAGGAATGACGTATGAGGAGAGATTGGGTCGACTGGGCTTGTACTCACTGGAGTTTAGAAGAATGAGAGGGGATCTCATTGAAACTTATAAAATTCTAACAGGACTAGACAGACTAGATGCAGGATGTTCCCGATGGCGGGGGAGTCCAGCACCAGGGGTCACAGTCTAAGGATAAGGGGTAAGCCATTTAGGACAGAGATGAGGAGGAACTTCTTCACCCAGAGAGTGGTGAACCTGTGGAATTCTCTACCACAGAAGGCAGTTGAGGCCAATTCATTAAATATATTCAAGAAGGAGTTAGATATACTTCTTAAAGCTAAAGGGATATGGGGAGAAGGCAGGGACAGGGTACTGAGTTTGGATGATCAGCCATGATCTTATTGAATGGCGGAGCAGGCTCGAGGGGCCAAATGGCGTACTCCTGCTCCTATGTTTCTAGAACATAAGAACATAAGAAATAGGAGCAGGAGTAGGCCTATCGGCCCCTCGAGCCTGCTCCGCCATTCAATAAGATCATGGCTGATCTGATCCTAACCGCCAATCTACTATCACAGAACCATCTCCTGAATCTAACAGAATTAGACACATGAAATAGGAGCAGGATCAGGCTACACGGCCCCTGGTCCCGCTCCGCTACCCACAGGGCCATGGCCGATCCGAACCTAGACTCATGTCCAAATTGCTGCCCGCTCCCCGTAACCCTTAATTCCCTTCTACGAAACTGTCTATTTCTGTTTTAAATTTATGTAATGATGTAGCTTCTACAGCTTTTTGGGGCAGCATATTCCATGGACCTACCACCCTCTGAGTGAAGTAGTTCCTCCTCATCTCAGTTTTGAAAGAGCAGCCCCTTATTCTAAGACTATGCCCCCTAGTTCTAGTTTCACCCATCATCGGGAACATCCTCCCCGCATCCACCCGATCCAACCCCTTCACAATCTTATATGTTTCAATAAGATCGCCTCTCATTCTTCTGAACTCCAATGAGTAGAGTCCCAATCCACTCAACCTCTCCTCATATGTCCATCCCCTCATCCCCGGGATTAACTGAGTGAACTTTCTTTGTACTGACTCGAGAGCAAGTATGTCTTTTCTTAAGTATGGACACCAGAACTGTATGCAGTATTCCAGGTGCGGTCTCACCAATACCTTGTACAACTGAAGCAATACCTCCCTATTTTTATATTCTATCCCCCTAGCAATGAAAGCCAACATTCCATTGGCCTTCTTAATCACTTGCTGCACCTGCATACTAACCTTTTGAGTTTCGTGCACCAGGACCCCCAGATCCCTTTGTACTTCAGTACTTTCCAGTTTCTTGCCATTAAGATAATAACTTGCTCTACGATTTTTCCTGCCAAAGTGCATAACCTCACACTTTCCAGTATTGTATTCCATCTGCCAAATCTCTGCCCACTTAATTAGCCTGTCTACGTCCCCTTGCAGGTTTTTATGTCCTCCTCACTCGTTACTTTCCCTCCCATCTTAGTATCATCTGCAAACTTTGATATGTTACACTCGGTCCCCTCCTCCAAATCGTTAGCATAGATTGTAAAGAGTTGGGGACCCAGCACTGACCCCTGCGGAACACCACTAGTTACTGATTGCCAGTCTGAGAATGAACCATTTATCCCAACTCTTTGCCTTCTGTTAGATAGCCAATCCTCTATCCATGCCAGAATATTACCCCCAATCCCGTGATTTTTTATCTTAAGCAATAATCTTTTGTGTGGCACCTTATCAAATGCATTTTGGAAGTCTAAATACACTACGTCCACTGGTTCCCCTTTATCCACCCTATATGTTACTTCCTCAAAGAACTCCAGCAAATTTGTCAAACATGACTTCCCCTTCATAAAACCATGCTGACTTTGTCCTATTAAATTATGATTATCCAAATGTCCTGTTACTGTCTCCTTAATAATGGACTCCAAAATTTGACCTGCCACAGATGTTAGGCTAACCGGTCTATAGTTTCCAGCCTTCTGTCTACTGCCCTTTTTAAATAAGGGTGTTACATTAGCAGTTTTCCAGTCTGCCGGGACCTTTGCTGAGTCCAGGGAGTTTTGGAAAATTATTACCAATGCATCCACAATCGCTACCGCCACTTCCCTCAAGACCCTAGGATGTAAGCCATCAGGTCCAGGTGATTTATCCGCCTTGAGTCCCATTATTTTACCGAGTTTCTCCTGCTCCTATTTCTTATGTTTTTATACCACTATCTTCCCCCTTGCTTCCTGACACCTCAACAACAGGTTTGTGAGGCAACAGCACGTTCAACGACTGAGGGAGAAGAAAGGGAGGGTGAGCCCTCGATACGTTGACTATTGCTCCAGTGGGGCTGGCCAACTTGCTGTCCTCTCCCAGTGATTTCAGGTAGCCTTAACCTGTAAGCAGAGCACATTTGTAAGCAGGTTAGCTGGTGACTGAGCAAAGGAAACAGGTGCCTGTGTCCCGAGCACATCCCTCCCTGACCCATCCATTTGCTTTTAAATGGAAGATTGGCGGAGGTGCTTGGTTCCAATCGCTTCCAAACATTTCCCGCAAGCCCTAAGAATGGGTTACTGATCGGATTAATATTGTGATTGCAATCCAAACCATATTTAGCAGTACGGTCGGATAATGTGAGCAAGATTCTGATGATTGTTGATTTTGACACCAACCACCAAACTGGCAATCGAGGTGTTACAATGACTTCAGGCAGTGTTGTTTTAACGGAAATATCACGGATGCACCAGTCTCCATGGGTACTGGATGGTATTTGGTCTGCCATCTTGCTTCTGTTTATCTTTGTTTTTAAATGAATATGTTCCTGTAATTGAACCTGTCGACAGGGATATGATGCTATCATAGTTTCTGTCATTAGATCGATAAAAGTCTTTGCACATTTACAATTACAATGATTGACTTTAGGCTAACACAGATATAGCAGAGAATAAAGGTAGGCATCACTTTGTAGAACTCCTCAGTTATTGTCAAACCATTTACACGAATAAAGGTGTTGGGGTAAAAATTGAGCTGTAACGTGATGTGATCATGGGGACACCATCACCTTCAGGTTATCCACCAAGTCACACACCATCCTGAGGTGGACTCATGTTGCAGTTCCTTCATTCTCTCTGGGTTAATGAGGGGAACACAATATCAAGCCTCCTTGAAAAAGTGCAACATCCCCACCGACACCTGGGAATCCCTGGCCCAAGACCACACAAAGTGGAGGAGAAGCATCCGGGAAGGCACCGAACACCTAGAGTCTCTTTGCCAGGAGCAAGTGGAAGCCAAGCGCAAACAGCGGAAGGAGCGCACATCAACCCAAGCACCCCACCCACCCACCCCTTCAACCACCGTCTGCCCCATCTGTGACAGAGAATGTAGGTCCCACATTGGACTCATCAGTCACCTGATAACTCATTTTTAGTGTGGAAGCAAGTCATCCTCGGTTCCGAGGAACTGCCCAAGAAGAGGAGAGAAGCTACAATCCTCATGTTACACCCCAACAGCTCAGATAATGGTACATACCATGCTGATACCACTGATTACTATGTTACTGCCCCTCAGCCCAGCTATTAGGTTTGTATATCAGGAGGAAGAGGGCACGATACAAACTCATGGGTCTACATTTTACTCTCCAATGGCATGACCCACATTGGGTGTTCTTGATATTATGATCTTGCGTGCCACATGCTTCTTCCTATCTTTTTGGAAAGCAGATTAAAAAGTACACTCATGAAATTAGGCCAGTTATGAACTGGTTTATTTTACCAGAATTATCGCAATGAACACAATAAAGTTTTCAAAGGTGAGATTCAATCAATTCCCAACTGCTCTCCATATCATAAAACAAATATGCAATCCTACCCTTATTACAGGGTAATCATAGAATCATAGAAATTTACAGCACAGGAGACCATTCGGCCCATCGTGTCCATGCCGGCCAACAAAGTGCTATCCAGCCTAATCCCACTTTTCAGCTCTTGGTCCGTAGCCCTGTAGGTTACGGCACTTCAAGTGCATATCCAAGTACTTTTGAAATGTGATGAGGGTCTCTGCCTCGACCACCCTTTCAGGCAGTGAGTTCCGGACCCACTGTAGAATAGAGTGTACCTGTAGGATTTAGTAAACATTGTTAGGATTTTGTAACCATTATTAAATAACTGTAATATGTGAAATTGTATGTTAAAAACCTAAAATGCCTGTATAAAATGGCGAATGGCTGAGACCAAAGCAGGATGGGAAATTATGCCAACCTGACTAAAAACCTCTTTTAAATTACTGGAGTAATGGAATGTGGTGCTAAATAAACACAGAGGCTGTCGGAGACATGGAGATCGGTAATGTTATGGAAAAGAGGTAAGAGCTAGAGCAGAGAGATAGGAATTGGAGACATCCTCCATTTTAGAAACTGCAGAATAGACAAACTGTTTAGAAAACACCTCAAGGATGTTCTGTAAAGTGAAATTCTTCGATATTTTGTTATGCACAGAAAGAGGCCGAGTGGGATTAACGTGGTCATAAGGTGATTGGTAAGGAGAGGAGGGACATTTACTAGGTGTCAGAGAGCTAATTACTGCCACGTAGGCAAAAGGGAGAAAAAGGGGAACAAAATAGATATTGAACACCGAAAGCAGCGCGGAGCCAGAGGAGGAAAAAGCAGCTTCAGTCAACAGGACACAGCAAGAGAATAAAGTGACTGCACCACAGTCACTCGGAAGGAACGCCGGGGTTCAGTGAACAGACTGCGACTATCTTCTTGTTCAGTATTACTTCTTTGTACTGGATGTTTAATGCTCATTAAACCTGTTTTACTGATACACAATATACCTGTACCCAGGGTGGTTTGTGTAGTCACGGACACATTATAATAAAGAGCTTTTAAAAGCTACAGATTGGCGCCCAACGTGGGGCTGTGACTATTAATTGAAGCCAAGTCCATTGTGCATAAAGCAGGCATTTGGATTTTCATCTGATCAACGAAAGTCCTTGTGAAAAGTTAGGTAACCTAACAGATAGTGTCTCTTTACTGTACAGCAGAATGTCGAGTGCGAATTTTTTTGTAGACTTTAAAACGAAGTTAATGAAGAAGTGTGAGGATGCACAGTTACAGGCGTTAGTAGTAGAATATCTAGCAAAGGGTGAGATAATACCCTTTAAAGCCCCAGTTAATGTTCTGACTCGCACCCAGGTGATTCCTAACGCACCAACAGCTGCTGACGGTGACCAGGCACAAGCTGGAGCACAACCAGTGGCAACCCACCCGGGAATGCTTTGGGCGGGTACTTGTGAACGATCCCAGCCCCTGAACTATGCAGAACTACAGGCTTGTGCCAAGCAATTCGGACCAGTTAACCCATGAACATGCCCCACAGAGCTAAGGCAACGTATAGCAGGGATCCGGAATTACCATCCTAAATTTGAGGACAGTGACATGAAAAATGTTATACTGTCTGCCCTGACCCCGGACCCACGAACCAGTCTCCCCTCCATGGCCTTTAATGTGGGGAACCCCCTGAATAACTTAATCACAACTATACAAACAGCTCTGGGCTTGGACACTATTGATCTGGTTCAGAAATTAAACCTGTCTCAACAAGGGCCTCAGGAGACCCCTGCTGCATTCGGGGATCGGTTGTGCACTGTTTATCAGATGATGCAGGCATGCCCCAATGATAATGGCCATTACGGAAACATGGCTGCAAGTTGATCATGACTGGGAACTAAACATACAAGGGTATTTGATAATTAGGAAGGACAGAGAGGAAGGAAAGGGAGGTGGGGTTGCTATGTTAATCAAGGATGGAATCACTGCAATAGTCAGAAATGATATTGGGCCAAAGGATCAGGATAGTGAAACAGTTTGGGTGGAGTTAAGGAATAATAGGGGGGGAAAGTCACTAGTGGCCGTAGTCTATAGGCCTCCTAACAGTTGCAACTCTGTTGGTCGGAGTATAAATCAGGAAATAGTTGGGGCTTGTAATAAGGGAACAGCTATAATCATGGGGGATTTTAACTTTCATATTGACTGGACTAATCAAATTGGGCATGGCAGCCTGGAGGAAGAGTTCATAGAGTGTATTAGGGATGGGATCCTTGAGCAGTATGTAACTAAACCAACCAGGGGGCAGGCAATCTTAGATCTGGTCCTGTGTAATGAGACAGGATTAATAAAAAATGTTCTAGTAAAGGATCCCCTTGGAATGAGTGACCATAATATGGTTGAATTCCAAATTCAGTTTGAGGGTGAGAGAGTTGGATCTCAAACCAGCGTACTGAGCTTAAATAAAGGAGACTATGAAGGTATGAGAGCAGAGTTGGCTAAAGTGGACTGGGAAAGCAGATTAAAGTGTAAGACGGTACAAGAGCAGTGGTCTACATTCAAGGAGATATTTCACATCTTTCAAGAAAAATATATTCCACTGAGGAAAAAGGGGAGTAAAAGAAAAGACAGCCATCCGTGGCTTAGTAAAGTAATAAAGGATAGTATCCGACTGAAAACAAGGGCATATAAAGTAGCCAAACCTAGTGGGAGGATAGAAGATTGCAAAGCATTTAAAAGCCAGCAAAGAATAACTAAAAGATTAATTAAGAAGGGGAAGATAGATTATGAAGGTAAACTAGCAAAAAATATAAAAACAGATACCAAGGGTTTCTACAGCTATATAAAAAGAAAAAGGGTGGCTAAAGTGAACGTTGGTCCCTTAGAGGATGAGAACGGGAAACTAGTAGTGGGGAACATGGGGATGGCAAAGACGCTGAACAAACATTTTGAATCAGTCTTTACAGTAGAGGACACTAAAAATATCCCAACACTGGACAAACAGGGGGCAATGGGGGGGGGGGAGGAGCTAAACACAATTAAAATCAATAAGGAGGTGGTACTTGGTAAAATAATGGGACTTAAGGCAGATAAATCCCCCAGACCCGATGGCCTACATCCTAGGGTCTTGAGAGAAGTGGCGGTAGGGATTGTGGATGCATTGGTGATTATTTTCCAAAACTCCCTGGACTCAGGAAAGGTCCCAGAAGATTGGAAAACTGCTAATGTAACACCCTTATTTCAGAAGGGAAGTAGACAAAAAGCTGGAAACTATAGACCAGTTAGCCTAACATCTGTGGTTGGTAAAATGTTGGAGTCCATTATTAAGGAAACAGTAACAGAGCATTTGGATAAACATAATTTAATAGGACAGAGTCAGCATGGTTTTATGAAGGGGAAGTCATGTTTGACAAATTTGCTCGAATTCTTTGAGGACGTATGCGGTAAGGATGTTTCCACTGATGGGTGATAAAGGGGAACCATTGGATGCGGGTGGATGTGGTAAGGATGTTTCCACTGATGGTTGATAAAGGAGAACCAGTGGATGTAGTATATATGGACTTCCAAAAGGCATTTGACAAGGCGCCACACAAAAGATTACTGATCATGATAAAAAATCACGGGATTGGGGGTAATATACTGGCATGGGTGAAAGATTGGCTATCTAACAGAAAACAAAGAGTTCGGATAAATGGTTCATTCTCGGGCTGGCAATCAGTAACTAGTGGTGTAGTGGCGCGCCGTAGTTTCCAATATGCAGCCACTGCTTAGCTTTGAGGCCTCAGCAACGAGTAGACGCGTGTCGAAATAAAACATTCCAAAACGTAACTTTGTCTTTTAACTGTTTACTGTAACACATTTCAAACAGGATTTCAAAGTAAAACACGTTTAAACACGCGGTCAAAAACTCTATTGCTCCACATCCATCAAAGCTTCTACCTTATCTAGCCTCGTGCTTGAACTGTAAAAATGGCTGAATATCATGTGACAAGCTTAAGGACTATACCATTGGAGCAAGAATCACAGAATCACAGAAACCCCACAGTGCAGATAGAGGCCATTTCGGCCCATCAAGCCTGCACCGACACATATCCCACCCGATCCCCGTAACCCCTACACCAACACATATCCCACCCTATCCCTGTAACCCCACGTATTTAATCCCCCTAACACTAAGGGTCAATTTATCATAGCCAATCAACCTAACCCACACATCTTTGGACTGTGGGAGGAAACCGGAGCACCCGGAGAAAACCCACGCAAACACGGGGAGAATGTGCAAACTCCACACAGACAGTCGCCCCAGGCCGGATTCGAACCCGGGTCTCTGGCGCTGTGAGGCAACAGTGCTAACCACTATGCCACCGTGCTGCATAAAGGGGGTCTCTCAGACTATACTATTGGAACAAGAAAAGAGGGGGTTTCTCAATACAATAAGTCAGTCAGGTAAATTAACTATATTATACTAGAATATGCATCAATAATAAACAAATGTACATACATACTGTACCATAACATTTAACCAATATTTTAAGGTATTTTCTTTCTTCTTTACACCTTCTTAAACTTTCATGACTCTTACCTTCTGGCCCCTAATTGACTAGGCACATGAAGCATAGCAATTACTCAAACATTCTTAAGAGTCATAAACTAATGAGTTCAACATATTTACAATATAAGTGTCCCCTTCTTTTTTTTGTTCAGGAACCTTTCACGCTGCTTCTTGTAGCAGGCAGGGCTTTGTGATCGGGCTTTCCAGGGTACTGGTCTTGGTTTGCAAACAAACGCGACGAACAACGCCTCTGGAGTCTGGCATGGTCTTAATTATTTTTCCTATCAACCAAGAATTTCTGGGGGCTGAATCATCCACGATTAAGACGATGTCTCCGACAATGAAGTTCCTCTTAACTTTGGGCCATTTTTGACGCTCCTGTAGCAGAGGTAAGTATTCTCTTGTCCATCTGGTCCAGAAAAGGTCTGACATATACTGAACTTGCCTCCACTTCCGACGTGCATACAGATCTTCCTTTTTGAAGACTCCCGGGGGCATGACTGGCTGTGTTTTCAACAACAGGTGGTTCGGGGTCAGGGCTTCGAGGTCGGTCTTGTGCTGGTGCATATACTGCTGTAAAAGCATTCTCTGCTTATCAGGGTTACTTTCAGACTGACTGATAGTGGCTCGATACTTTTTTCTCTTACCGCTCAGGTGTAGCAGCAACTCTTTCAGCCTTAGAAACCATGCAACTGCTTTCCTCAACTGGTGCCATCCTGAGAAATGGTTAACAAGCGTGTTCACTGTGCCAAAGTTCTCTTTCGTAGTTATGAGATTTGCTGTGACTGATCTCTTGACTTTGACGTCGTCTTCAGCAATCTGACTTGGCATATCTGGTCTTTCTGGCCATGATCTCTCTGTTTCCAGCAGATAACTTGGGCCTTGTATCCAAGTTTCGCTCCTCATGAAGTTTTCAGCCTTCAATCCCCGTGAGGTTTGATCTGCTGGGTTTAATGAGGTGTTTACATACCTCCACTGAGATGGTTGTGTAGCTTCTCTAATGGAAAAGATTCTGTTTGCTACGAAGGTCTTGAAGCGTATCTTCTCATTCTCTATATACTTCAGCACCGTAGTGCTATCCGTCCAGAAGACAGATTCTTCCAGTGGGAGCTGTAACTCTTTCCGCATCACCTTGTCAACTTTAACGGCAACATCCACTGCCGCCAACTCCAGTCAAGGGATGGTGGCCTGCTTCAGCGGAGCCACCCTGGATTTCCCCATGAGGAAGGAACAATGTTTCTGGCCCTGTTGATTTGTCAGCAAGAGGTAAGTAGCCGTGCCATAGCCGTCCTCACTGGCGTCCGAGAAATGATGTAGTTGAGCCGTCTTTGTAACTCCAAAACTCACAGGCTTGATGCATCTGCTGACGTTGAAGCTAGAAAGTTGTTGCAAATCTGTCAACCATCTGAGCCATCTCTGAGCTTGACCTTCTGGGATATCTTCATCCCAGCCTCTCTTGTCTCAACACAGCTCTCGTAGGATCAGCTTCACCTGCAGAATGAGTGGAGCCAGGAATCCAAGAGGGTCGTAGATGGAACTGACCATGGAGAGAATCCCTCATCTTGTGGATGGTCTTTCATTCACCATTATTCTGAAGTTGAACGTGTCTGACTCAATGCACCATTGTACACCAAGAGCTCTCTCGATAGGAAGGACATCGTGGCTCAGGTCCAGATCTTTGACTTCAGTGGCTCTTTCCTTTTCTGGGATAGAAGCTAGAACTGCTCTGCTGTTGTTTATCCACTTAGTCAGCTGGAATCCTCCATTCGAACACAGAGTTCTAAGGTCTCTTGACAGTGCAATGGCATTGTCTTCTGTTGACACGGACTTCAGACAGTCATCGACGTAGAAGTTTCTGAAGATTGTCTCCACAGCCTCTGATGGTGCCTTGCCTTTGCCATCTTCTGCAGTATTTCTGAGAGTGTAGCTTGCACAGCTGGGAGATGATGTGGCTCCGAACAAGTGTACAGCCATTCTAAATTCCACCATAGCTTGACTACCGTCGCCATCTGGCCACCAAAGGAAACGCAGAAGATCAGCATCTTCATCAGGGACTCTGACTTGGTAGAACATTGATTCTGTGGCTGCCATCATGGCAACGAGCTCTTGTCTAAACCTCGTCAAGTCGCCATTGAGGGTATTAGTAAGATCAGGACCTTGAAGCAGCTGGTCATTCAGTGAAGTTCCTTTGAATGAAGCGGTGCAGTCAAACACTACACGGATCTTTTTCTTCTTTGGGTGATACACACCGTGATGAGGAATGTACCAGACCCTTCCATCTTCTCTGTTCAACTGTTCCTTGGGCACTTTTACAGCATAGCCTTTCGCTATGATGTTTCTCATGAAGCCTTTGTAGTCTTCGTGAAAGTCGGGGTTCTTGTTCAGCTTTCTCTTTAGACTGATGGCGCGCTGCTCTGCTATGCAGCGATTGTTCGGCATCTTCGCGGTCTGTCTTCTCAGTGGCAAACCAATGTGATAGTGGCCATCAATGAACTGTGTGGACCTTGTCATCAAATCCATGAACTGATGGTCTTCTTGTGACATCTCTGTCTTTTCCTCACAGCTGCATTCTGAGAAGTCTGCGTTGAACTGCTTTATCAGCAGCTCTTCAATGCTTGCGATAGAGATACGATTAACTGTGACATTTTGTCGTTGCTCCTTGTTCGACTTGTTGCCATCATCTCTCCTTACCGGTCCATTGACTACCCATCCAAGGGCTGTCCTGACGGCGTAGGGTCCATCATCCTTGCTGTTTATCACCTGCCATGGCTCCATAGTTTTGTAGGCATTGGTTCCAATTAATAGGCCAATTTCTGCTTCAATGTATGGGAGACGCACCTTTTCCAGGTAAGGCCATCTCTCCACATCCTTCTGCGGGGCTAAGTTCCCTATTTTAACAGGAATCTCCCTCTGTGTGAAAACATTAGGCAGGTCTATGAAGTCCTTCTCTTCAAGTCCACACACTTCTAAGTCTGACAGGATATGACTTTGCATTGACTTCTCATGACCCATGGTGCGTAATAGGATTTCTGTTCTTCTGCCTCTAACGTTCAGCTGTCGCATGAGTGTTTCTGTGCAGAACGTTGCTGAACTACCTGGATCCATGAAGGCGTAAGTCTCCACAAAATTCTCACTCCTATTAGACTTGATCTTTACAGGTACGATGGCAAGAATACAATCACTGTCACCAGCCCCAGTGAATCCACAAATCCCTGGTTCTAGCGACACCAGAGCACTTGAAACAACCTTCTCGTCGGTATTGTTTTCTTCACTCTTCTTAGAGACTGTTTCTCAATACAATAAGTCAGTCAGGTAAATTAACTATATTATACTAGAATATGCATCAATAATAAACAAATGTACATACATACTGTACCATAATATTTAACCAATATTTTAAGGTATTTTCTTTCTTCTTTACACCTTCTTAAACTTTCATGAGTCTTACAAGTGGTATTCCGCAGGGGTCAGTGCTGGGACCCCAACTCTTTACAATCTATATTAACGATTTGGAGGAAGGGACCGAGTGCAACATATCCAAGTTTGCCAATGATACAAAGATGGGAGGGAAAGCAGTGAGTGAGGAGGACATAAAAAACCTGCCAAAGGACATAGAGAGGCTAAGTGAGTGGGC
Organism: Somniosus microcephalus; assembly: GCF_052327205.1. Classification (NCBI taxonomy): domain Eukaryota; kingdom Metazoa; phylum Chordata; class Chondrichthyes; order Squaliformes; family Somniosidae; genus Somniosus; species Somniosus microcephalus. The sequence continues at coordinate 386,806,639 of NC_140988.1, read as the reverse complement.
AGAGATTTGGCAGATGGAATATAATATTGGAAACTGTGAGGTTATGCACTTTGGCAGAAAAAATCAAAGAGCAAGTTATTATCAAAATGGAGAGAAACTGCAAAGTGCTACAATACAAAGGGATCTGGGGGTCCTGGTGCATGAAACACAAAATGTTAGTATGCAGGTGCAGCAGGTGATCAGGAAGGCCAATGGAATCTTGGCTTTTATTGCAAGGGGGATGGAGTATAAAAACAGGGAAGTCTTGCTGCAGTTATACAGGGTATTGGTGAGGCCACACCTGGAATACTGCGTGCAGTTTTGGTTTCCATATTTAAGAAAAGATATACTTGCTCTCGAGGCGGTTCAGAGAAGGTTCACTCGGTTGATTCCGGAGATGAGGAGGTTGACGTATGAGGAAAGGTTGAGTAGGTTGGGCCTCTACTCATTGGAGTTCAGAAGAATGAGAGGCGATCTTATCAAAACATATAAGATTGTGAGGGGGATTGATCGGGTGGATGTGGTGAGGATGTTTCCACTGATGGGTGAGACTAGAACTAGGGGGCATAATCTTAGAATAAGGGGCTGCCCTTTCAAAACTGAGATGAGGAGAAACTTCTTCACTCAGAGGGTGGTGAATCTATGGAATTTGCTACCCCAGAGAGCTGTGGAAGCTGCAACATTAAATAGATTTAAAACGGAGATAGACAGTTTCCTAGCAGATAAGGGAATTAGGGGTTACGGGGAGACGGCAGGGAAGTGGACGTGAGTCTAGGTTCGGATCAGCCATGATCCTATTGAATGGCGGAGCAGGCCCAAGGGGCCGTATGGCCTACTCCTGCTCCTACTTCTTATGTTCTTATGGTTATAATGTCTTAAACTGGAAGAATGAGGCAGCATTTAAGAAAATATACTTAAAGAATATTCAGGCCTCACTGCGGGCAGCCTTAGGGCACACTGTCAGCCACAACTCGCAATGGACAGACCTTTTAACAGACGCTAACGCTGCTTGGGCCTACGCTAAAACTCAGGTCCAGGTACCAACAGCAGAGACGCCAGTGCATGTAGTCGAGGGACCCCAGGCCTCCCCAGTGTCACCAGCCTGTAAGCAACTTTTGATATGTTATAACTGAGGAAAGGTGGGACACTTTGCAAAGGATTGCCGAGGTCCTAGACAGACAGGCTCTGGAGGTGGGAGGAATAATAATAATTACTCGCGACATAGTCCATCCCGTTCACCCAATCCAATGGAAAGTAAAATAGACGCCCTAGGCTCATGTATGGAGAGAATGTCATGTATCATGCAAACTCTTGCATCGACCCAGATGTCGGGGTGCCCCGTGGCTCTAACTATGAGCTCCTCATTCCCGCCCCCACCATTGCCCCAACAACCCAATGGCCCACAATGATGGAGTCTGGCCCCATCGGCCTGGTCTGAAGTAGGGTTCAGACGAGATGGCCATGGTCGACCGGTGTTCTCAGCTTTGCTACCTGGGGGCTGACAGCAGACTATGCTAATAGACACCGGTTCATCGGTTACAATCCTGCATTCCCCAGACCTTGAACGCCAGCTTGAAAAAGGCAAAAGTAGCTTCGTAATAACAGGAGTCACCAGCGCACAGGCACCAGCATACCCAGGAGAGGAAGTTAGTATTGTCCTAGGTACATTCCCCGTAAAAATCACTGATCCGTTATATATGTGTATGACAAACGAAATGTGAATACTTGGCAATGACACCCTATGGGGAATGACAGCCATTATAGATTACAATCAGAACTATTTGTGGGTTGAGTCTAAACCGGGAGATGTAATGCAAATCTCAGGCGCCCACTCGGTGTTTGCTATAAAGAAGCCTGAGCAGATCGCACTGCCGACACATTCTCTGCCTGCTGTTAACTCCTTAGTGACTAAACATGCAGCAGCCTTTGCCAAGTCTAAACACGACTGCGGGAGGATGGAAGGGGAAACGCGAATTAATGGTCCACCCCATCACGCATGTGTTGTGTATGTACCTTTAAGAGAATAACTGGTCTCAGACTGCAGTACCGGCAGTGACCACCCCTGTATAAAAGGCGCTAGGTAGCAACTGTTGTTTTCAGTTTCACTATTGACTTCCATCAGTAAAGACCTGTTTTGTTCAACTCCTGCTGTCCGTGTCTCAATTATTCACGGACGTAATACTGGCGACGAGCAGATATGAACCTACCTACAGTCTGCACCACCTCCTGGGATCCATTCCTACAGTGAAGTGAGCAGAGGTCGAGGCCAGAAAGAAAAGAAAGTAAGAGGCAGTAGAAACGGGCGTCGACCGTGGGCATCCGCCCCTGTGCTTGCGGAGTTGAAGATTGCTGGAGAAGCTGTCGGAAGCTGGGCCTAGTTCCTGTTGACGGTGCTTCAGCTAATCGGGCTGGTGGCAGGTAGTGCACTGATCCTTCCTGGACTGCGGCGGTCGCGAACTCGAGCGGGTGGTTTGCAACGGGGCCGAGCAGCGTTGTTGGGAAGAAGAGAGCGAGAGGGTGGAGCACACAGGGCGCGGCCGGTGCTACGAAGCCGGGCTGCGTATAGACCCACGAAGAGGGAGGCAAGAGTCCCACAGGGTTGTTCCACGACGGGAAAATAATAAAAAAAAGAAATATTAAACGTGCAAGAAACCGCGAGGAGCTGCAGGTTGCAACGGGAACCGTGGAAAGCAGCGCTAACAACAGCGGGGAAGAAGGCAAAGCGCGGGAGGCGCCATCTTAATCAGCGGGGAAGAAGGCAAAGCGCGGGAGGTGCCATTTTGTTAAATCGGGGAAGAAGGCAAAGCGCGGGAGGCGCCATTTTAGATTTGCAAGATGCCGAAGACTGGCTATATCACTGCTTTTGATAATACAATAGAGGACTGGACCACGTATGTGGAAAGAGTCGAGGTATATTTCGAGGCAAATGAAATAGCGGAGGAGAAAAAGGCATCGATATTGCTAAACTTAATGGGCGCTAGAACGTGCGGCCTATTGCGGGACCTGATTACTCCAGCCAAACCGAAGGCGAAGAGTTTTAACGAAATTGTTGCTGTCCTACAGGAACACCTAAACCCTGCACCGCTGTTGATAGCAGAAAGATTTAAATTCCACAGGAGAACTCAGCATAAAGATGAGAGCAATGCTGAGTACCTTACGGAACTACGCAAGCTATCAAAGAACTGCCAGTTCGGAGCAGGACTGGCAGATACCCTACGGGACAAATTTGTCTGTTGGCTCCTGAGTGAAGGAACACAGAAGAAGTTAATCTCAGAGAAAGAGCTGACGCTAGATAAGGCTTTCAGCGTGGCAGTATCGTATGAAGCAGCAGCCAGGGGAGCTGCAGAAATTCAACAAAAACCACAGGAATACGGCACCCACGAAATGACACGGGGATTTACAAAATGTTATCGCTGCGGCAGAACTAACCATGACCAGAAGGACTGCTGGTCCAAAGACAAAATATGCAGGCAATGTGGGAAGATGGGACACATTGCATGAGTTTGCAGGTCTGGGAAGAAGACCAGCGACAACAAAAATGCTACTAAGGAACCGTACAAGAAAGTACAAAAGATGACGGACAGTAGTTCCGAAGACCAGATGAGCGATAGTGAATCTGGAAACAGGAGACTAAGCTGTCTCAATCTTCACAATGTAATCGCAAAAGAGGATCACCGAACCATTTGGGTCACCCTCACGATAGCAGGGTCCCAAGTTAAAATGGAATTGGATACAGGATCAGCGCTAACCGTCATGAATCGACGAGACTACGAGCGGCTATTTTCACACATACCCTTGAGAGAGACATCCATCGTCTTGACGACGTATACGGGGCAAAAAGTATACCCCAGAGGAAAAATAAGGGTGCCTGTCGAATACAACAGCAAGAAAATACGGAAATTGTATCTCTACATACTGCCAAATGGTGGACCACCGTTATTGGGACGGGAATGGATCAGGAAGATAAACTTAGATTGGCACTCCATTCATGCAATGATGGTGGACGGTAAAAAAGATGAAGACGTCACTCCTGGACGATTGTCAACAATCTTAGCTAACGCCAAAGAGGTATTTCAACAAGAACTGGGCACGCTTAAAGGTGTAACCCCCTCAATAAAAATAGAAGAGAATGCAGTTCCCAAGTTTTTCAAAGCAAGACCGGTACCATGTGCAATTCGCCCAGCCGTCGAGGCAGAGCTGGAGAATCTGGAGAAGGCAGGCGTGTTGTCTAAGGTCGACTGGAGCGAGTGGGCGACACCCATCGTTCCTGTCATGAAGAAAACGTTAAGCAATAAGTCCGGGGAGCCAAGGAAGATTCGCATCTGTGGGGATTTCAAGGTGACGGTGAACCCAGTCCTTCACACAGTACAATATCCTCTTCCAAGGATAGAAGACATCTTCGCCTCACTGTCTGTAAGGAAGCGTTTTACAAAAATTGACCTAGCACAAGCATATTTGCAGATGGAGGTTGAAGAGTCCTCTAGGATGTATCTCAAGATAAACACTCACAAAGGTCTTTACCAGTTTCATCGATTGGTATTCGGAGTAGCATCGGCTCCGGCGATATGGCAAAGAGCGATGGAACAAATCCTGCAAGGGATTCCGGGGACTCAGTGTTACTTGGACGACATCCTTGTGACAGGTGAAGATGACAGTGAACACCTTAACAACCTAGAACAGGTACTCACTAGACTACGGGAACATGGGCTGCGAGCCAACCGCCCCAAGTGCGAATTTTTTAAGAAGCAGATATCGTATTGTGGCCACGTGATTGATGAAGAGGGGTTACATAAGTCCCCTGACAAAATTGAAGCGGTTGTTAAGGCCCCAGCGCCTGAAACTGTGTCACAACTGAGGTCATTCCTCGGATTGGTGAATTACTACCATAAGTTTTTGCCGAATTTGTCGACAATTCTGCACCCACTGAACGCCCTGCTACGAATGGGGGTAGCATGGAAATGGGGCGATGATTGTAAGCGGGCCTTTCAGAAGAGTAAGGGCTTAATCACTTCAAGGGAAGTATAGGCTCACTACAACCCAGCACTGCCGATCAGACTGGCGTGTGATGCGTCTCCCTACGGCATTGGGGCGGTACTGTCACATAAATTCCTTGATGGTTTGGAGAGGCCGATAGCTTTTGCGTCACGCTCGTTAACTTCTGCCGAGCGTAACTACGCCCAGATTGACAGAGAGGCCCTCAGCCTAGTGTGGGGGGTGAAGAAGTTCAATCACTACCTGCACGGTCAAAAATTTACTCTACTAACCGATCATCAACCTCTTGTCTCCATTTTCAATCCCTCAGAAGGGCGTACCGATAATGACAGCACAACGGCTGCAGAGGTGGTCCCTTTTCCTAGGGGCACACCAATATGACATCGAGTACAAAGGAACTAAACAGCATGGAAATGCTGATGGATTGTCACGCCTACCGTTGCCGACGGTGGAAGAAGAAGACCTTGCAGTGGATCCAATGGAGTTATTCCACTCGGCCATAGTCGAATGTCTCCCTGTGACGAATGCAAACATAGAAAAGGAAACACGGAATGACCCGACACTATCACGGGTCTATGATTTAACAGTGAAGGGATGGCCAGCACATGGCGAACCACTGCTGCCAGCATTCTCGCCGAGAAGAGAACAGCTGTCAGTGTGCAGAGGAACCTTGATGTGTGGATCCAGAGTAGTAATTCCACCTAAGTTGACGGATAGAGTGCTCAATGAGCTTCATGAGGGTCATCTGGGTGAGGTAAAAATGAAGAACTTTGCCAGAGCATTTGTGTGGTGGCCGGGAATCGATAGAGAAATCGAAGAGATGACCAAGAGCTGTGCAGGATGCCAGAAGGTCCAAAACGCCCCACCACAAGCTCCTCTGCATCCATGGGAGTGGCCCTCATCTCCATGGCAAAGGGTGCACATTGATTTTGCTGGGCCCTTCATGGACTCGATGTTTTTAATTGTGGTGGATGCACATTCAAAGTGGCCAGAGGTAATAAAAATGTCCTCAACCACCACGGAAAAAACTTTCACAGTTTTACAAACCATATTCGCCAGGAATGGGCTGCCTGAACAGATTTGCTCTGACAATGGACCACAGTTTGTGTCTGAAGAGTTCCGGAGGTTCTTAAAGAACAATGGTGTTAAGCATTACACATCTGCCCCATATCATCCAGCCACTAATGGATTGGCCGAGAGGTTTGTCCAAACATTCAAGAAGGCTATCAAGGCAATGTGTAATGAAGATATACCCCTACAACACAAGGTGGACAACTTCTTGTTTGCCTACCGGAATGCGACACATGCGGTTACCAACCAAACTCCAGCCATGATGTTCTTCAATCGAAGACTACGATGCCGCTTGGATTTGGTTACGCCAAACGTCCGAAGAGATGTGGAGAACAGGCAGTTTCAGAATATGAATGAAAGGCCGACCAGAAGTTTTAAGATAGGTCAACCAGTTTTGGCCCGGGACTACCGCACTGAGAAATGGCAGCCAGGAACGATTTGTACACGGCAAGGACCTCTCATGTATACCGTGGACGTTGGGGAGAGCATTGTAAGATGCCATGCTGACCAGATTCTAGAGTCACTGGAAAACGTCAACTCCACACCACGATCTGATACACCTGGTAATGAAATCGACGTTCCAATTGCAGCTACCGCAGAACCGGTAATATTGGAAGCAGATGAACCAAACAACGACATTGATCCCGACTCAACATTGCCAGAAGAACCTGATACCCCAAAGAGGTGTTATCCAGACAGAATCAGGAAGCCTCCTCAAAGACTGAACTTATAATTGCTTAAACTTAACCAATGTATCTAGCAACCGTAATTGTGATTGTAATTAGTTATCATTTAGTTGTTAAATGAATGTTATGTACTGTTTATCTAAAAGGGGAGGGATTGTTGTGTATGTACCTTTAAGAGAATAACTGGTCTCAGACTGCAGTACCGGCAGTGACCACCCCTGTATAAAAGGCGCTAGTGAGCCTCTGTTGTTTTCAGTGTCACTATTGACTTCCATCAGTAAAGACCTGTTTTGTTCAACTCCTGCTGTCCGTGTCTCAATCATTCACGGACGTAATAGCATGTAAACAATACCTGATTCCCCGGGAGAGTATTCCGTATTTGCGAACAGTCATTGCCTCATTAGAAGAACAGGGAGTACTGCGCAAAGGTTCTTTTATCACCAATTCCCCTGCATGGCTGGTTAGGAAGCCAAAGGAATCTTGGCGGCTTCCTATTGATTACCGAGCCCTAAACAAAGCTTCCCCATGTCAAAGTCCGACTGTTAGTCAAGCCCCTTCGCTACTGACATCCGTACCCCCCAAGGCCACTGTCTTCTTTATCCTAGACATAGCGAATGGTTTTTGGAGTATCCCAGTTGCTCAGGAGGACCAGTACAAATTTGCGTTCACGTTTGAGGGGCAGGGCTACACGTTTACGTGTTTACCGCAAGGGCTTCATACTCACCATCGATCTTTCATCAATATTTGGCACGAGCAGTTAAAGACTTTTCTAAACCATCAGCCCTTCTACAGTATGTTGATGACATGCTCCTGTCTACTGTAACAATGGAGGAACACTTGGAACTTCCAGATGAGATGATAGGGTTAGTACAGGCGGCAGGGCTGAAAATAAATCCAAAAAAGGCTCAGTTGGCAAAAGATGAGGTTACCTTTCTGGGAGTAAAGATTTCAGCGACCGGCCTCAGTCTGGACCACCAATAAGAATATGGACTGCAGCGGTTCAAGAAGGCGGCTCACCACCATCTTCTCAAGGGCAATTAGGGATGAGCACTAAATGCAGGCCTAGCCAGCCAGCGACGCCCACATCCCATCAATGAATAAAAAAAAAGATAGAGACTACTCAGCGACTCCCATTGCCAGTTTCAAAGACCGCACTGCGATCCTTTTTAGGCTTGGTTGGATATCAGTGAAATTTTATTCTGAACTTTGTAGACTTGGCTAAACCTTTGTTTTAAAGGGCGATGTGGAAGAGATAAAATCCGTATGGAAAGACCACCATACTGCTGCAGTTAGTGCTTTGAAACAAGCCACGATGCAGGCTACTGCCCTCATTTCCCCGGATCACAGCCAGCCCTTCCATCTTGAAGTAGGCTCCACCCCTACCAGCCTAACTGTTGTTTAAAGTCAGACCCAAGCAATCAGCAAGACACTACGCCCCATCGCGTACGCCTCACGTATGTTACGAGGGGTAGAAAGCACATTCTTAGCACTCGAGCGCCACCTGTTGGCCACATTTTGGGCAGTCAATCATTTTACTTATGTCACCGGACAGCAGAAAGTGATTTTGCATTCACCACACACGCCCCTTAATCTGTTGCTAAAACCAAGTGAGACTAAGGTGTCCTCTCAGCGAATCAGTAAATGGACACTTGAATTGTAACAGCGAGACCTGGACATTACTCCTAAACGAACGACACTGTTACCTCTTATGCTCGCCTATGAGGGAAGCCCACACCAGTGTCCATTACCAGTCCTAGATATGGAGCCAAACCCGGTAAAGGCCAACGCCATACCTGGAGCTGGAAATGTGTACGTAGACAGGTCATCATACTATGTAGACGACCATCCTAGAACTGGATGCGCCCTCTGTAGAATTCGCAAAATTAATATTGTGCTATAAGGGGCCTTCTGGCAGAAAAGGCCTTAATTTTAAAAGACTGTTTTAAAAAAGCCCAGAAAAAGGGGCATACAAAATGGCCGCCAGACCCCGTGACTAAGCTTTGGACATTTTGAAATGGTTCCTGCAGTCCCCAGACAGCCTTTGTGGATTCAGCACAACAAGTCCTGGAACACAGAACCAGAGTGAGCCACATACATATGCAACACTTTGGGATGCGATAACAGGCAGCACCCATCAATGTAAATTGGATACAGATCCAAACAGATCGGCCTGTAGATAAAGGCCATCTAGGTGTTGCACAGACAAAGGAAAACCACTTTCCAAGTTTAATGGGAACATCGATACCCATTCACAATAATCAAAACCCGGGATGGTAGTTACCGGCCATCTAAAACCACTTTAAATTAACGACTACCCCTTTGTATCATAAGCCCGCCAAAAGTAAAACAAAGACTCACCGCGATCTGGCGGGAGATAAAGGCTTCTTCTGAGAAGTATAATTGGGAGACACCCGGGGGTAGGAGGAGATGCTAAGGAAGGAGAATCTTCTGGTATCTTCATCTTGGTAGAAGAAGACGGTTCGAGTCAGCGTCCCGCCCCGGGGTAAAACATCGGGAGATCATCGACCAACCCCGGGCCGTTGACGAGACAAGAAGGGCCGCAGCCCTACAGAAGAAACATTCATGAAAATGGTAACCGGCCTGAGACCGATATGAACATGGTCAAGCAGCCGATCTCCCCCTTTACCGACATCCAGGCCTGTTGAGGTCCAGCCTGTCCGTGGCCTGCACCTCGAGGAAGAGAAGGCGTGTCGCAGCTCGCAGCCCGCAGCGCCCACCACGAGGAGACAGGACGCCTGAAAGGATCAAAACGCAGACGTGTTTCAAAACCTTGCAATTCCTAGTTGGATTGGTGAGCATGTTTCTGGCCCTTCATAATCAGATCTAGATAGGATAGTAGGGAGTGGGCATTTAAGGGTATCACTAACATGAGTTGTTGTCCCTCGATGTTCCGTGTCTTTCCCCATTTTATGATGACTGTTGTATGCTATAATATGCCTGTATCTATTTTGGTTAGTACTGTATTGTTTTGATTTGTTTCCCCCTCCCATGTATCCTCTTATTTGCTTGCATTTGATTTGTTTTTCCTTATGCAATAAAATTCCATTTTGATTCATTAAACTTGGTCTACAAGAGTCTTCTCTGCATTGTAGTTCCTGCACCTAAGTCTAGTGTCGAGAATCTAAGGGGTGAGTGGGTCGAACCACTCAAGGTTTTACTGTGCAAAAGAGAGGGAGAGAGGCCTCTGGCGAGAGGGACCCCTGTGACCTCAGAGAGAGAAAACCCCTTACAGAAAATGGCGACCGTGGCAGGACACTGGCAGCAGGATTACAATGTAGTAGACCCAAGTTTGAATGGTCGAAATGCAATGGACGAGAGGATAGCAGATGATACCTTTGGTAAGGTAAATCTCACTAAGCAGTGGATTTCCGATCTCTTACTGGATGGGCGTCCGGTAGACGCAGCCATCAGATGGACAGAGAGCAAAGAGCATAAGAAGTCAGTGGAAAAGGCAGTGTGGCTGATGTGCTACAAGAAACAGGTCCAGATTTTGGACCGGGTCGTTGCAGCATAGGCAGCCAAAATCACTGCACAGGCAGCAGAGATAGAGGAAAAGGCCATGGGTGGGGAAAAACTCATCACAGCACTTCACACGCTGAATCAGGAACGCCAAGTTGTAGCCAGCCAACATCAGGCTAGGATAGAGTATCTGGAATGCCAGGTTACTGAGGCAAAGATCCATGAAGCGAGAATATGGGAGAAAAACGCCCGCCTCGCACAACAGCTAAGAGCGCAGGAGGAGAGAGTAGTGGAAGTCAAGGCAGCTTATAAGCTATCCCTTGAACATGGGTTTGAGAGCACAGACCATAGCCCCTGCCAAAAGACCATAGAGGACCTGAGAACAGCCCTGGTTAAGGCAAAAGGCATGGTGTGCCTCGTCAGCCCGAAAGCCAGTCACATGGACTTTTTAAAGGAATCGAAACAGCCGATTCCAGCCGAAGCAGTTGTGGCACCAGCCGCTGAGCCCTCAGCCCCGCCGAGCTGTAGTGAGACCTGGCCGGAAAAGGAGGTAGTGGAAGGGAAGGTAGCTGAGGTGGAACAGGAGGAGGAACAACCCCTGGTAGTGAAGCCGGAGCCGGCACCAATGTGTCCCACTCGGCACCAGAGGTTCGGTCCCAACGCCGCAGATGGCGCGAACGGACCCCTCGTGAACCATCTCGTGATGCCTCACGGTGCCCAACAACTCAGAGCAGTGATAAGCCATCTCCCAAAACTCACCCAGAAGGGAGATCCCTCAGTGCATTTCAGGGAGGTAGAGGAGACAGCCGCCATCAATGATTGTGATGATCTTGAACAGGCGAAGATGCTGCCCTTCTCCCTGGATAGCACAGTCCTTCAGTGCCTCTCAGCAGGGAGCAAGAGGGGACAGAAAGGGCATGGGGAACTCAGGGATGAGATCCTGGAAGTTCTGGGAGTGGACGACGGTAGTCCGTTCCTCAGCGTGGGAGGGACTGTGCAGCTAACTGGAGAACCCCCGCGGGTTTTCGCAGAAAGGCTGTGGCCAGTGTATCGGCGCAGTTGTCCGGGCATGCCGGAACGGGCCACAATGAACGATGCTCAGCGGCTTCATTGGCTCCGTTGCCTAGTTGCTAACAGCTTGCCAGAGATACGGGCCCAAGCCAAATCCTGGTTTGACCCACAAGGTCCCGGTACCACGGAGGAGACGGTGCTCCGCCAGCTCACCTTTGTGTACAAAAATTGCAGAGGTCAGGAGACACCTCCCTCTAAGGGAAAAGTGCATGAGGCAAAACCCGCAGCCCCAAGTAAGAAGGAGTGGCGTCAGGAGGGGAATCGCCCTGCCCAAGCCAAGCTCAATTGCTACGGGTGTGGGAAGGATGGACATTGGCGCAAGGACTGTAAGAATCCGTGGAAGGATAATAAAGGGAAATTTCCCACAGTCCAAACCCAAGCCCAGACCGCCGCCCCAGCACCAGCCCAAACCCAAGCCACAGCTCCTGTCCCAGCAAAGGGAGCCGGTGCAGCTATGGATCCCGCTGCAGTAGAGTTGATTTTAGAGACAATGCGGTCTCTTATGGTCGCGCAGGGGAAGTTAGCCGTCACCACTGGTCTTGTCGTTCCCGAAATCCCAACTCCTGTTCCCAAATGACTAGAGCCGGCGCAGCCCGTCTACCTGTATGCGCTGCGATATGATGTATGGAGGCGACCCCTCGTGGAGATGGAGGTGGAGGAGGTGAAAGGGATCTATTTGCTGGATACGGGGGCATCGTGCACCGTGATCCACGCAGATGACCCGGCCACCTCACCTCTGTCCACCGGGGTTCCGTATATTCTGTCGGGCTTCACAGGCAAGGAACAGGCTGGCGCATTTTCCATTCCCCTCTCCGTTCATTTAGGACCACTCCGCACCAAGTGGACGTGTATACTGATGAAGTGGGAGATGGAGGGTGGAAAGGGGATCCTCGGATCCGATTTCTTGGTGGAACACAGGATTCTCGTGGACCTAAGAAATCATTGTCTTTGGGGAGCGGGTAAGGGTAAACAGGGCGAAGTAATCGTCATCCCAGGGAAAGGAGAAAGAGGGACACTGTGCACTGTGTAGCCAAAAGAGGGCTACGACCTCGAGCTCATGGTTGCAAGCGTCCCACAAGATCTGCAGGCATTCGTGTCAGTCCACCTGACTATGTTCGCCACGCACAAACACGATTGCGGGAGGGTCACCGGGTTTGAGGTCAGAGTAGACGGAGACCCCATGGCCCGACCCCAAAAACAGTACAACTTTCCCCAGGAAGCGGAGCTCGATATGGAGACAGCAATGTCTTCATTGGTGCAGCAGGGCATGTTGAGACCGATAGTCACCCATGTAAACTCTCCTTTGTGGCCGGTGAGGAAGCCGGACGATTCCTGGAGAGCCACGGTGGACTACAGAGTCCTCAATAGCAACATCGCAGCCTGCGCACCGACGGTAGCAGCAGTTGCAGTCCTGATAGGGAGTATTCCAGCCTCCGCGACCACGTTCACGGTGCTGGATATTTCCAACGGGTTTTGGTCCATCCCTTTAAGGAGGGAGGATCAGTACAAGTTTGCCTTTATCTTTAAAGGGCAACAGTATACCTGGAACTACTTGCCACAGGGTTTCCACAACAGCCCCAGCATTTTCCATCAATGCATGGCAGGGAGTTTAAAGGAGTTCATCCAGCCCAACCAACTAGTGCAATATGTGGATGACCTGCTCCTGTTCACGGATTCCAGAGAGGAGCATGGCCCACTGTTGGCCGAGTTATTGGAGCTGTTAGGCAGAAAGGGTTTTAAAGTGAACCCGAAGAAGGCACGGATCGGCCAGCAGGAAGTAAAATTCTTGGGTCTGACCATCTGCGCCGGTGAAAGAGCCATAGATAAGGCCAGGCGGGAATCGGTACAAGACCCACCGGTCCCCACCACCGGAGCCCAGGAGTGGGAAATAGGAGATAAGGTCATGGTAGGAAACTCTGCCCGAGTGGGGAGTTCCGAACCACTGTATAAGGGGCCCTACAGGATTGTAGACAAAGCCAGCCCCATGGTTTATGCAGTGAAGCTGCCCCGGCGCACTAAATGGTTTCACATCAATCAGTGCAAACTGTTTAAGACGCGTGCAAAAGGGCCGGCAACCGAAGCTAGGTCTGAGGGTAAAGATCCTCAGCCTGAGGCGTGCAGTGAGTCACAGGCCACACAAGCTGGAACAGCAGCCTGCTTGAGGGGAGAAACTGTCCCGCCCACCTGGGAGGTTTCCCCATTGGCCTGGGACTCGGACGAGGAGGAGCCCGAAGCCCAAGGCCCTCCTCCTGATCCAAATGCCATCGAAGGGGAGCCCGAACAGCAAGGCCCCGCCCTCGACGCGATTCTGGAGGAGGTGGAGTCGGAGGACGGAGGTCCCGCCCTCGACTCAAGCGTGGGGGAGGTAGAAATTGGGGGCGGAGATTCTCCACCTGTAGTGACAGGAGAGGAGGAGCCGTCTGCCACAGGCCCAATTCCCGAAGGGGCGGAGCCTGAGGGGAGGGAGCCGAAGCCCACAGTCGTGGAAGAGCCACGGGCTGTGAACGCTGAAGTCCCACCCGAAGGTCCATTTGCGAAGGGAGCCTGCCCAAATCCCAAAGGTGGAATTTAAAGCGTAAGGTACAGTAAACAGGAAGGAAAAGTAGATAAAACACATACTTCATGAATGTTATTAAAACAGATAAGGATGATGCTGAACGAGACCTAGGAGTCTCCGTCGAATGGACAGCCAACATGTCCAACCAATGCAGAGGAACAGTGAGCAAAGCCCGTAATATGTTGAACAGCATCGTTAGAAGAGTAGAATAAAAGTCAGAGGGGTAACAGTCACACTGTACAGGGTCTCTGGTCAGACAGCTCCTTGAGCACAGTGTCCAGTTCAGGTCAGACCCACCTTGAGCACTGTGTCCAGTTCTGGTCAGACCCACCTTGAGCACAGTGTCCAGTTCAGGTCAGACCCACCTTGAGCACTGTGTCCAGTTCTGGTCAGACAGCTCCTTGAGCATTGTGTCCAGTTCCGGTCAGACCCACCTTGAGCACTGTGTCCAGTTCCGGTCAGACCCACCTTGAGCACTGTGTCCAGTTCAGGTCAGACAGCTCCTTGAGCATTGTGTCCAGTTCAGGTCAGACCCATCTTGAGCACTGTGTCCAGTTCAGGTCAGACCGCACCTTGAGCACTGTGTCCAGTTCAGGTCAGACCCACCTTGAGCACTGTGTCCAGTTCAGGTCAGACTCACCTTGAGCACTGTGTCCAGTTCTGGTCAGTCCCACCTTGAGCACTGTGTCCAGTTCTGGTCAGTCCCACCTTGAGCACTGTGTCCAGTTCTGGTCAGTCCCACCTTGAGCACTGGGTCCAGTTCTGGTCAGTCCCACCTTGAGCACTGTGTCCAGTTCTGGTCAGACCCACCTTGAGCACTGTGTCCAGTTCTGGTCAGACCCACCTTGAGCACTGTGTCTGTAGTGTCCGCGTATCAATAATACACGGACTGCAGGAGAACAATAATAACAGGTATTTACTGAACAGAGGGTAAGTTTAAACTGAAAGTACAGAAGCCTGCTATGGCTTTTTATACAGGTGTGGTCACTGCCGGTACTACAGTATAAAATCAGTTCTCTCTTAAAGGTACATACACAACAATTCCCCTTTTAGATAAAAAGTACATAACATTCATTTAACAATTAAATAATAATTAATTACAATTACAATTTTCTCTGTACTATATACATCAACTGAAATAATCATTTATAAGTTCAGTCTTTGAGGAGGCTTCCTGATCCTGACTGGATAGCGCCTTTCTCGTGTATCCTGTTCTTGCGGCGGAGTCGATTCTGGCTCGTCATTGGTTGGTTCGTCAGCTTCCAATACCACTGATTCTGAGGTAGACGCAATCTGTACTTTGGGTTCATTACCAGGTGCACATGCTTGTGGTATGGGTTTGGCTTGTTCCTGTGACTCTAGAATCTGGTCAGCATGGTGTCTCACCATGCTCTCTCCAATGTCCACTGTGTACATTAGTGGTCCCTGCTGTGTGCATATCGTTCCTGGCTGCCATTTTTCTGTTCGGTAGTCGTGGGCCAAGACTGGTTGCCCTATCTTGAAGCTCCTGGTTGGCTTCTCATTGATGTGCTGGAATTGCTTATCCTCAACATCTCATCTTATGTTTGGTTTGAGCAAATCCAGGCGACATCATAGCCTTCGGTTGAAGAACATTATGGCTGGAGCTTGGTTGGTGACTGCATGTGTCGCATTCCGGTAAGCAAACAAGAAATTATCCACCTTGTGTTGCAGTGGTATGTCGTCGTTATACATCACCTTTATTGCCTTTTTAAAGGTCTGAACAAACCTCTCAGCCAATCCATTTGTGGCTGGATGATATGGGGCAGATGTGCAATGTTTCACCCCATTATTCCTCAGAAACCTCCGGAAATCCTCGGACACAAACTGTGGTCCATTGTCGGAGCAAATCTATTCTGGCAAGCCATTCCTGGCGAAGATGGTCCATAGGACTACAATAGTTTTCTCCGTGGTGGTGGAGGACATTTTGATGACCTCTGGCCATTTTGAATGGGCATCCACGGCGATTAAATAACTTTGAGTCCATAAATGGACCAGCAAAATCAATGTGTATCCGTTGCCATGGAGATGAGGGCCACTCCCATGGGTGTAGCTGGGCCTGTGGTGGAGCGTTTTGGACCTTCTGGCATCCTGTGCATCTCTTGGTCATATCCTCAATTTCTTTATCGATTCCCGGCCACCACACAAACGCCCTGGCTAGGCTCTTCATTTTTACCCCTCCCAGATGACCCTCATGAAGCTCATTGAGCACTTTATCTCTCAACTTGCGTGGAATTACCACTCGGGATCCACACATAAATGTCCCCCGGCACACTGACAGCTGTTCTCTCCTTGGCGAGAATGCTGGCAACAGCGAGTCGCCATGTGCTGGCCATCCCTTCACCGTCAAATCATAGACCCGAGAGAGTGTCGGGTCATTTCGGGTTTCCTTCTCTATACTTGAGTTTGTAACAGGTAGACATTCGACTATGGTCGAATGGAATATCTCAACAGGGTCCACTGCAGCTGCTTCCTCCACCGTAGGCAACGGTAGGCGCGACAGCCCATCAGCGTTTCCATGCTGTTTCGTACCCTTGTACTCTATGCCATACTGATGTGCCCCTAGAAAAAGTGACCATCTTTGCAGCCGTTGCGCCGTCACCACCGGAACGCCCTTCTTTGGGTTAAAAATGGAGACCAGAGGCTGATGATCAGTCAGTAGGGTGAATTTCTGCCCGTGCAGATAGTGATTAAACTTCTTCACCCCCCACACCAGGCTGAGGGCCTCCCTGTCAATCTGGGCGTAGTTACGCTCGGCTGAGGTTAACGAGCACGACGCAAAGGCTATTGGCCTCTCTGAACCGTAAAGGAATTTGTGTGACAGCACCGCTCCAATGCCGTAGGGAGGCGCATCACATGCCAACCGAATCGGCAGTGTTGGATTGTAGTGGGCCAATACTTCTTTTGAAGTGATTAGGCATTTACATTTCTGAAAGGCACGCGTACACTCATCACTCCATTTCCAAGTTACTCCAGTTTGCAGCAGGGCGTTCAGTGGGTGTAGAATTGTAGATAAATTCGGCAGGAACTTATGGTAGTAGTTCACCAACCCGAGGAATGACCTCAGTTGCGACACATTTTCCGGTGCTGGAGCCTTGACTACTGCCCCAATCTTGCCTGGCGACTTATGCAACCCTTCCTCATCAATCCTGTGGCCACAATACGAGATTTGTCTCCTGAAGAACTCGCATTTGGGGCGGTTGGCTCGTAGCCCATATTCTTGTAATCTAGTGAGCACCTGCTCCAGGTTGGCAAGGTGCTCACTGTCATTTTTGCCCGTAACCAGGATGTCGTCCAAATAACACTGGGTCTCCGGGATCCCTTGCAGGACTTGTTCCATCGCCCTCTGCCAAATAGCCGGGGCTGATGCTACCCCGAATACCAGTCGGCTGTACTGGTAAAGACCTTTGTGAGTGTTTATCGTGAGGTATTTCCTAGATGCTTCTTCCACCTCCATTTGTAGATACGCTTGGGCCAGATCAATCTTCGTAAAGCGTTTCCCTCCAGATAGTGAGGCAAAAATATCTTCTATCCGTGGAAGTGGATATTGTACTGTGTGCAGGACTGGGTTCACAGTTACCTTGAAGTCCCCACAGATGCGAACCTTCTTCGGCTCCCCAGGCGTGCTGCTCAATGATTTCATCATTACAGGAACGATGGGTGTGGCCCACTCGCTCCAGTCCACCTTGGACAGCACACCCGAGCGCACCAGACTCTCCAGTTCTGCTTCAACGGCTGGGCGGATCGCGTACGGTACCGGTCTGGCCTTAAAAATTTTGGGTTTGCGTTATCTTCGATTTTTATCATTGCCGTTACTCCTTTTAGAGTCCCAAGTCCTTGTTGGAACACCTCTTTCGCGTCAGTTAGAATTTTTGACAGTCGTCCAGGTGTGACGTCGTCATCCTTTTTTTCAGTCACAGATAGCGCCTGAATGGAATGCCAATCCAATTGTATTTTTCGGATCCATTCACGTCCCAATAATGGTGGTCCTCCATCTTGTAGTATATATAGATACAGTTTCTGTGTTTCCTTGCTGTTGTATTTAACTGGCACCCTTATTTTTCCTCTGGGGTAGACTTTTTGCCCCGTGTATGTCTTCAATACAATGGACGTGTCCTTCAAGGGTATGTGTGAGAATAGCCGCTCATAGTCTCGTCGATTCATGACAGTTAGGGCTGATCCTGTGCCCAATTCCATCTTTACTTGGGACTCTGCTATCATGAGGGTGACCCAAATGGTTCGGTGATCCTCCTTTGCGATCATGTTGTGTAACTTTAGACAACTTAGTCTCCTGCTCCCGGAGTCATTATCACTCTCCTGATCTTCTGAACTACTGTCTGTCATTTTTTTTACTTTCTTGTACTTTTCCTTAGTAGTTCTTGTAGTGTTGGTTTTCTTTCCCGACCTGCAGACTTTTGCTATGTGTCCCATTTTCCCACATTGCCTGCATACTTTGTCCTTAAACCAGCAGTCCTTCTGATCATGGGTTGTTCTGCCGCAGCGATAGCACTTTTCTGCTCCATATGCCATTTTGTTAGCGCTGTATTCTTGTGGTTTCTGTTGTATTTCCGCAGCTCCCCGTGCTGCTGCTTCGTAGGATACTGCCACGCTGAAAGCCTGTTCTAGCGTCAGGTCCTTTTCGGAAAGTAGTCGTTTCTGGGTTCCTTCACTCTGGGGCCTGCAGACAAACTTATCCCTTAAGGTGTCTGCCAGTCCTGCTCCGAACTGGCAGTGCTTCGATAACTTGCGTAGTTCCGTAAGATAGTCAGCATTACTCTCATCTTTGTGCTGGTTCCTTTTATGGAATTTGAATCTTTCTGCTATCAGCAGCGGTGTAGGGTTTAGGTGTTCCTGTAAGATATTAACAATCTCTTCAAAACTTTTCTCCATTGGTTTAGCTGGGGTAATTAAATTCCGCTATAGGCCGTATGTTCTCGCGCCCATCAAATTTAATAATACCGATGCCTTCTTTCCATCGGCCACCTCATTTGCCTCGCAGTACACTTCAATTCTTTCCACATACGTGGTCCAGTCTTCTACCTCGTTGTCGAAAGCAGTGATACTGCCACTCTTCGGCATCTTGGGTGGTTTAAAATGGCGCCTCCCGCGCTTTTTCTTCTTCCCCAATGGATTAAAATGGCGCCTCCCACGCTTTTCCTTCTTCCCCAATGGAATAAAATGGCGCCTCCAGCGCTTTTCCTTCTTTCCCTTGCTGCCACGCTGCTCCTAGCGTTCTACAGGGTAATGGCGGCGACCCGCGGCTTCGGCGTATCTCACTTTTCCTTCCCCTCATTTTATTTTCTCTACGCTGCCGGGTTCTTGAGCACCGACCGCACCCTGTGCGCTCCACCCTCTCTCTCTCTCTTTTCCTCCCGACGACGCTGCAAGGCCCCTGTTGCAGAGCCGCTCGATCGAGCTCGAGCCCGCCGCAGTCCGTAAGGGTCAGCGCACTACCTGCTACCAGCACGATTTGCTGGAACACCTTGACTGGGGAGCCAAGCCCAGCTCTCCACGGCCTCACCTGCAATTCTCTGAACTCCGATGGCTCCCTGGGCGGTTGCCTGCGGTCGACGCCCGTTGCTCTGACTTTGACCTCCAAGAAGCTTCTTCCCAGGGAAAGATCCCCGTGAGGTGATGCAGCACTGCAGGTGAGTTTGAACCTGCTCGGCGCCAGTGTAGTGTCCGCGTATCAAAAATACACGGACTGCAGGAGAACAATAATAACAGGTATTTACTGAACAGAGGGTAAGTTTAAACTGAAAGTACAGAAGCCTGCTATGGCTTTATATACAGGAATGGTCACTGCCGGTACTACAGTATAAAATCAGTTCTCTCTTAAAGGTACATACACAACAGTGTCCAGTTCAGGTCAGACCCACCTTGAGCATTGTGTCCAGTTCAGGTCAGACCGCACCTTGAGCACTGTGTCCAGCTCTGGTCAGTCCCACCTTGAGCACTGTGTCCAGTTCTGGTCAGTCCCACCTTCAGCACTGTGTCCAGTTCTGGTCAGTCCCACCTTGAGCACTGTGTCCAGTTCTGGTCAGACCCACCTTGAGCACTGTGTCCAGTTCTGGTCAGCCCCACCTTGAGCAATGTGTCCAGCTCTGGTCAGTCCCACCTTGAGCACTGTGTCCAGTTCTGGTCAGCCCCACCTTCAGCACTGTGTCCAGTTCTGGTCAGTCCCACCTTGAGCACTGTGTCCAGTTCTGGTCAGACCCACCTTGAGCACTGTGTCCAGTTCTGGTCAGCCCCACATTGAGCAATGTGTCCAGTTCTGGTCAGTCCCACCTTGAGCACTGTGTCCAGTTCTGGCCAGACCCAACTTGAGCACTGTGTCCAGTTCTGGTCAGACCCACCTTGAGCACTGTGTCCAGTTCTGGTCAGACCCACCTTCAGCACTGTGTCCAGTTCTGGTCAGTCACACCTTGGGCAATGTGTCCAGTTCTGGTCAGTCCCACCTTGAGCACTGTGTCAAGTTCTGGTCAGTCACACCTTGGGTAATGTGTCCAGTTCTGGTCAGGCCCACCTTGAGCACTGTGTCCAGTTCTGGTCAGACCCACCTTGAGCACTGTGTCCAGTTCTGGTCAGTCCCACATTGAGCACTGTGTCTAGTTCTGGTCAGACCCACCTTGAGCACTGTGTCCAGTTCAGGTCAGATCCACATTGAGCACTGTGTCCAGTTCTGGTCAGTCCCACCTTGAGCATTGTGTTCAGTTCTGGCCAGACCCAACTTGAGCATTCTGTCCAGTTCTGGTCAGACCCACCTTGAGCACTGTGTCCAGTTCTGGTCAGACCCACCTTGAGCACTGTGTTCAGTTCTGGTCAGTCCCACCTTGAGCACTGTGTCCAGTTCTGGTCAGTCCCACCTTGAGCACTATGTCCAGTTCTGGTCAGACCCACCTTGAGCACTGTGTCCAGTTCTGGTCAGACCCACCTTGAGCACTGTGTCCAGTTCTGGTCAGGCCCACCTTCAGCACTGTGTCCAGTTCTGGTCAGACCCACCTTGAGCACTGTGTCCAGTTCTCGTCAGACCCACCTTGAGCACTGTGTCCAGTTCTGGTCAGTCCCACCTTGAGCACTGTGTCCAGTTCTGGTCAGACCCACCTTGAGCACTGTGTCCAGTTCTGGTCAGTCCCACCTTGAGCACTGTGTCCAGTTTTGGTCAGACCCACCTTGAGCACTGTGTCCAGTTCTGGTCAGTCCCACCTTGAGCACTGTGTCCAGTTCTGGTCAGACCCATCTTGAGCACTGTGTCCAGTTCTGGTCAGTCCCACCTTGAGCACTGTGTCCAGTTCTGGTCAGACCCACCTTGAGCCCTGTGTCCAGTTCTGGTCAGTCCCACCTTGAGCACTGTGTCCAGTTCTGGTCAGTCCCACCATGAGCACTGTGTCCAGTTCTGGTCAGTCCCACCTTGAGCACTGTGTCCAGTTCTGGTCAGTCCCACCTTGAGCACTGTGTCCAGTTCTGGTCAGAGAGCTCCTTGAGCACTGTGTCGAGTTCTGGTCAGACAGCTCCTTGAGCACTGTGTCCAGATCTGGTCAGACCCACCTTGAGCACTGTGTCCAGTTCTGGTCAGACAGCTCCTTGAGCACTGTGTCCAGATCTGGTCAGACCCACCTTGAGTAAAGTGTCCAGTTCTGGTCAGACCCACCTTGAGCACTGTGTCCAGTTCTGGTCAGACCCACCTTGAGTAAAGTGTCCAGTTCTGGTCAGACCCACCTTGAGCACTGTGTTCAGTTCTGGTCAGACCAACCTTTAGCATTGTGTCCAGTTCTGGTCAGACCCACCTTGAGCACTGTGTTCAGTTCTGGTCAGACAGCTCCTTGAGCACTGTGTCCAGTTCCGGTAAGTCCCACCTTGAGCACTGTGTCCAGTTCTGGTCAGTCCCACCTTGAGCACTGTGTCCAGTTCTGGTCAGACCCACCTTGAGCACTGTGTCCAGTTCTGGTCAGTCCCACCTTGAGCACTGTGTCCAGTTCAGGTCAGACAGCTCCTTGAGCACTGTGTCCAGTTCTGGTCAGACCCACCTTGAGCACTGTGTCCAGTTCTGGTCAGACCCACCTTGAGTACAGTGTCCATTTCTGGTCAGTCCCACCTTGAGCACTGTGTCCAGTTCTGGTCAGACCCACCTTGAGCACTCTGTCCAGTTCTGGTCAGTCCCACCTTGGGCAATGTGTCCAGTTCTGGTCAGTCCCACCTTGAGGACTGTGTCAAGTTCTGGTCAGTCACACCTTGGGTAATGTGCCCAGTTCTGGTCAGTCCCACCTTGAGCACTGTGTCCAGTTCTGGCCAGACACAACTTGAGCACTGTGTCCAGTTCTGGTCAGACCCACCTTGAGCACTGTGTCCACTTCTGATCAGACCCACCTTGAGCACTGTGCCCAGTTCTGGTCAGACCCACCTTGAGCACTGTGTCCAGATCTGGTCAGTCCCACCTTGGGCAATGTGTCCAGTTCTGGTCAGTCCCACCTTGAGCACTGTGTCCAGTTCTGGTCAGTCCCACCTTGGGCAATGTGTCCAGTTCTGGTCAGTCCCACCTTGAGCATTGTGTCCAGTTCTGGCCAGACCCAACTTAAGCACTGTGTCCAGTTCTGTTCAGACCCACCTTGATCACTGTGCCCAGTTCTGGTCAGACCCACCTTGAGCACTGTGTCCAGTTCTGGTCAGTCCCACCTTGAGCACTGTGTCCAGTTCTGGTCAGTCCCACCTTGAGCACTATGCCCAGTTCTGGTCAGACCCACCTTGAGCACTGTGTCCAGTTCTGGTCAGACCCACCTTGAGCACCGTGTCCAGTTCTGGTCAGGCCCACCTTGAGCACTGTGTCCAGTTTTGGACAGACCCACCTTGAGCACTGTGTCCAGTTCTGGTCAGTCCCACCTTGATCACTGTGTCCAGTTCTGGTCAGACCCACCTTGAGCACAGTGTCCAGCTCTGGTCAGACCCACCTTGAGCACTGTGTCCAGTTCTGGTCAGTCCCACCTTGAGCACTGTGTCCAGTTCTGGTCAGACCCACCTTGAGCACTGTGTCCTGTTCAGGTCAGTCCCACCTTGAGCACTGTGTCCAGTTCTGGTCAGTCCCACCTTCAGCACTGTGTCCAGTTCTGGTCAGTCCCACCTTGAGCACTGTGTCCAGTTCTGGTCAGTCCCACCTTGAGCACTGTGTCCACTTCTGGTCAGTCCCACCTTGAGCACTGTGTCCAGTTCTGGTCAGAGAGCTCCTTGAGCACTGTGTCGCGTTCTGGTCAGACAGCTCCTTGAGCAGTGTGCCCAGATCTGGTCAGACCCACCTTGAGCACTGTGTCCAGTTCTGGTCAGACAGCTCCTTGAGCACTGTGTCCAGTTCTGGTCAGTCCCACCTTGAGCACTGTGTCCAGTTCTGGTCAGTCCCACCTTGAGCACTGTGTCCAGTTCTGGTCAGTCCCACCTTGAGCACTGTGTCCAGTTCTGGTCAGAGAGCTCCTTGAGCACTGTGTCGCGTTCTGGTCAGACAGCTCCTTGAGCAGTGTGTCCAGATCTGGTCAGACCCACCTTGAGCACTGTGTCCAGTTCTGGTCAGACAGCTCCTTGAGCACTGTGTCCAGTTCTGGTCAGTCCCACCTTGAGCACTGTGTCCAGTTCTGGTCAGTCCCACCTTCAGCACTGTGTCCAGTTCTGGTCAGTCCCACCTTCAGCACTGTGTCCAGTTGTGGTCAGTCCCACCTTGAACACTGTGTCCAGTTCTGGTCAGTCCCACCTTGAGCACTGTGTCCAGTTCTGGTCAGTCCCAACTTGAGCACTGTGTCCAGTTCTGGTCAGACCCACCTTGAGCACTGTGTCCAGTTCTGGTCAGTCCCACCTTGAGCACTGTGTCCAGTTGTGGTCAGTCCCACCTTGAGCACTGTGTCCAGTTCCGGTCAGTCCCACCTTGAGCACTGAGTCCAGTTCTGGTCAGTCCCACCTTGAGCACTGTGTCCAGTTCTGGTCAGTCCCACCTTGAGCACTGTGTCCAGTTCTGGTTACCGAGACACAAGGAAGATATTCAAGTGCTGCAGATGATGCTGAGAAGAGGCACGAATCGAATCCCCAGATTCAAGGGTCTGGGTTATCGGCAACGTCTGGAGAGACCTGGCCCTTTTTAAAATTTACCTCCTAACTCCCTATATTCAGATTTTAGGACCTCATCCCGGTTTTCCCAAATCGTTCGCACCTATATGCACATCGACAACTGGCTGTTCACCCTCCCCTTCCAAAATGCTCTGTAGCCACTCCGAGACATCCCTGACCCTTGCACCAGGGAGGCAACATACCATCCTGGAGTCTTGATTACGGCCGCAGAAACGCCTATCTATTCCCCTTACAATAGAATCCCCTATCACTATAGCTCTCTCGCTCTTTTCCCTCCTGTCCTGTGCAGCAGAACCACCCACGGTGCCAGGAAGTTGGCTGCTGCTGCCTTCCTCTGATAAGCATCTCCCTCACCAATATCCAAAGCGGTATATCTGTTTGAGAGGGGGATGGTCACAGGGGACCCCTGCACTACCTGCCTGCTTGGGGGCATAATTTCAGAATAAGGGAGCACCCTTTTAAATCAGAAATGAGGAGGAATTTCTTCTCAGAGGGTGGTGAATCTTTGGAATTCTCTTCCACAGAGAGCTGTGGAGGTTGGGTCATTGAATATATTGAAGGTGGAGATAGACAGATTTTTGAACGATAAGGGAGTCGAGCGTTATGGGGAGCGGGCAGGGAAGTGGAGTTGAGGCCAAGATCAGATCAGTTATGATCTTATTGAACAGCGGAGCAGGCCCGAGGGGTCGAATGGCCGACTCCTGCTCCTATTTCTTATGTTCCTATGTTCTGATGAGCCCACCTATCCACTGTATTCCCTTGGTGCGTTTCTAATAACCCTGAATCCCATTTGTTGATAAGAACCTGTCTAGTTCCTGTAATGGTATCAGCAAATAGAGATGGTATTTGCCTGTTCGATTATGATGCCTTAATAGCATGTTTGCATGTATTGATTGCTTGTGCCTGACCAGCAGAGGGCATGTGACCGAGAGAAGCAAGGCAGTTAGTTTAGTTTCAGTTTCGTTCTAGATGCATCACAAGCATCGTGTCTCCTGTAAAAGCTGTATAAAAGAGTTGAACAAGCTTTAGATTAAAAGTCATTCTCTTTCATAAATGTCTCGTCATTGAACCCACAAAGAAATCAATACATGGTGTCAGAAGTGGCTGAAAGAGATGAAGAGAAAAAATCTGAAGTTAATTCAGCTCTCCACAAATTAGCAAGCCAAAAGAGAACATCGTTGCTTACCATTAGAGAATAGCTAACGAAGTGAAAAATGGAAGGTTTACTCCCACCGGCGACGCTTCAGTTGACAGGTAATGTGGCTGAAAATTGGAGGAGATTCATACAACGTGTAGTTGTATTTAGCGGCAATCGGAGCTGACATGAAAAGTAATAAAAGGAAATCGTCACTGTTCTTACGTGTCGTGGGTGATGAAGCGCTGGAGGTGTATAATAACTTCACATTCGCTGCTAATGGAGACAAAATGAAGCTAGATAAAATAATGGAACAGTTTGAGGCCTACTGCATACCTAAACGTAACGTGATGTTTGAGAGGCACAGATTTTTCACATGTGTACAGAAAACGGGTGAGACTATTGATCAGTATGTGACTGAACTGAGAAACAGAAGCAAATCGTGTGAATTTGGGGGACTGACAGACTCGCTGATAAAAAACAGACTGGTGTGTGGTATTCCAGATAATGGTCTAAGGGAAAGACTGCTAAGAGAGCAAGATCTAGACCTGGGAAAAGCCATAGCACTGTGTAGGGCTACAGAGACTGTGAAGTTGCAGGCATAGGAGCTGTTCAGTGACAATAGCTGCAACGTGGATGCAATGAGAAAGAACGGATACAAACCGTTTAACAGAAAGAGCGCCAATGTGAAAAAAGAGGCGTGGCCAGCGAACGAAAATGAAAGGGGCAATCGAAAGTCATGTAGTCGATGCGGTACACAGCATCCACCAAGAAAGTGTCCAGCATATGGTAAAACATGCAATAGTTGCAACAAGAACAACCATTATGCCCGTTGCTGTAAGAACCAAATGCAACAAAGCAAGGTCCATGCAGTAGATGAAAGCGACATAGAGGAGTTCTATGCAGATGTTGTGTCTGAAAACAAAAAATAAGAAAGAGACTGGCTGTTGACACTAAAAGTGAATGACATACATATTCCATTTAAATTGGATACTGGAGCACAAGTTAACGTGATATCAGAGACTGATTTTAAGAAAATTAGACCCAGACCAAAGATACATGGAATAAAAGTGAAAGTGACAGGATACTCAGGTACTGATATACCAGTGAAAGGAAGATGCATTGTCAAAGTAACACACAAGGACAGAGAGCACACGCTAGCATTAATCGTGGTGCCAAAGGATGTGCAAGCCATACTAGGTTTAAAAGCCTGTGAGAGACTGAACCTGGTAAAGAGAGTCCTCGTTGTGGAAAGCGAAGGAGAGACAGTCTATGATGAACTGAATGTTGCGTACACACCGGGTAAGCTGATGTATACAGCAGACACGTTGTCCAGAGCTGTTGACCCAGGAGAGCCCGCAAACACAGTGAAAAGACTGAAGTACAAGGCAAAAGACAGTGGAACTGACTTCTACCAAAGTATGCTTGTATACCGCACAACGCCGCTCGAGTGTGGTATGTCACCAGCCCAACTCCTGATGGGACGTCGGCTAAGGTCAAACCTACCCATCCCGGAGAACCTCCTGAAAACAAAAGAGGGGGAGAAAGTGAGGAAGTTCAAAGAACAACAGAAAGAAAAGCAAAAGTACTACTATGACAGAGGAACACAAAACCCACCTGAACTCCACACTGGTGACCAAGTAAGGTTCAAAGACAAAACAAACACATGGACTCAGAAGGGAACTGTCCTGAGTGAAGTTCAACCAAGATCATACACCATTCAGACAGATGAGGGTGCTGTTCTGAGAAGAAATCGTCGAGATCTTCTCATGGGACCAGCCACAGCAGGTCAAGAGACTGATACTGTTGAACAACCTGATCACACAGCTGAGAACACATCATCTGAGGCAACAACTCAGATTCAAGGACAATTAATCAGAAAATCCTCAAGACACATGAAGCCTCCTGAGAGACTCATTGAGCAAATTTAAGGACTATTGTTATAGAAGGAAGTAATGTTATCTTATTCTTTCTTCAAGTTCTAGTGTATTGACATATTTCATGTGAACACACAAAGCAAGGTTAAAAAACCTTGATCATGATAATGATAATGTGAGTTCATTAAGTGTTACAGTTAAAATGCAGATTAATACAAAGAAAACATGTTGTTAGTTAAAAGTATAATACTTTTGTTTTAAGAAAAGGAGATGTAATGATATCAGCAAATAGAGATGGTATTTGCCTGTTCGATTATGATGCCTTAATAGCATGTTTGCATGTATTGATTGCTTGTGCCTGACCAGCAGAGGGCATGTGACCGAGAGAAGCAAGGCAGTTTGTTTTAGTTTCAGTTTCGTTCTAGATGCATCACAAGCATCGTGTCTCCTGTAAAAGCTGTATAAAAGAGTTGAACAAGCTTTAGATTAAAAGTCATTCTCTTCATAAATGTCTCGTCATTGAACCCACAAAGAAATCAATACAGTTCCTTCTTGAAACCCATTCAGGTTTCTTGTTCCATTATCCCGTGCTTTTAAAATCATCTAGCTGTTTGATTTAGGTGCTTGCGTGGCCCAGTGGTAGCACGTACTCTAAGCTGACACTTCAGTGCCATACTGAGGGAGTGCGGCACTGTCGGAGGTGCCGTCTTTCGGATGAGACGTTAAACCGAGGCTCCATCTGTCCTCTCAGGTGGACTTAAAAGATCCCATGGCCAGTATTTTGAAGAAGGGTCGGGGAGTTCCCCTGGGCCAACATTTATCCCTCAACCAACATCACTAAAAAAGACAGATTATCTGGTCATTATTTCATCGCTATTTGTGGGAGCTTGCTGTGCGCAAATTGGCTGCTGCATTTCCTACATTGCAGCAGCGATTACACTTTAAGGAAGTGCTTCATTGGCTGTAAAGTGCTTTGGGATGTCCTGATGTTGTGAAAGGTCTATCAATGCAAGTTCTTGATGCACTACTGAGAAATTGGAGGGCGTAAATCAAAATTGCCTTGTGCTATTGTTTACCTGGTATCCACATTGGAAAGTTGGTCTTTGCTAAATTCAGCAGCAATCTTTCAGTCGGTCCGTTATCCTTCAACATTGTCCTTGTAATGACCAGACCCTAAACTATTCACCCATTTTTGACGGCAGCACATGGATTGGATCTCAAGGTGCAATATCCTCACTGTTTAACAAAAAATCAATTTGTTTGTGTTTCTAGGCGACACGTGTGAGCATGTTTGTCTATCAAGCTCCAATAGCTCACATTTGCAAATAGAAGACAATGGGGTAATAAAACCAAGTAATTTAATGTCGGGAGCCGGATAAGAAACAAAAAGGAGAATAAATCTCAGGATTATCATCCAGGGTCATTTCTCACCTTGAAGAACGAGTTGGCTTGACATCTGTTGTGAGGGCGGATTGAAGGTTATCATCAGCAGCTGTCCAGTGAAGGGGCAGTGTTACTTGTGTCCATTGCTTCTTTCTTAGTATTACTATTTGGCATCTCATTCTACTCTCTAAAGTGCCTCGGGGCACTAACCATGTGAATAGTGTGTTATAAACCCAGTTTATCTGGGGAGAATCCTGGCGCTAAACCGGGGAGGCAGTTCCCAAAATAGTCATTCTCAATGTCAATTGAAAATGAAAGTTCTTTAAACTTCTGGGGAGCGAAGGGTTAACATTGTGCTGATTGGTTGAGAGTTCTAACACCTGTGATTGAAAGGCAATCCAGTTGTTTCTTGGCAAGCCGTGTGGTAATGAGAGTTTGAGAGTTAAGTACTTCCAAAATAAAATCCATTATATCCCAAGTTAATTACTGTGCCATTAATGTGCAGCCATTCTGTTTGTTAAAGTGTTATTTAGACCCACTTGTGCCTCAGTAGTCAGTGATTATTCAACAGGCTTCACATTCTGCACGTGTGTGTCTTGGTGCCACCCACAATTATCAACGCCTGCTATTATTTTATTTTGTCGTGGTACATAAATGGCGTGATTCACACAACACGAGTCGCCATCTCTGATTGGACGTATTCCCGGAGCTTTCATCATGTGACCTGCTGGATCCAACCGCCTTTTTCCCCTGCCTCCAATATTTTTATAAATGAATGAAAGTGGTCAAAGAAAATGGAAATAAAAAATCATTTTCTTTAATGCCCTGGTGACTTTTATCCCAGGTTTGCTCAAAGCTGCAATTGGGAATGATAGCATAGTGGTTATGTTACCAGACTAGCAATCCAGAGACAGACTTAGGTTAAACAATCTGAGAGACTTGAGTTTAAATCCCACCACATGGCAACTGGGGAATTTAAATTCAGTCACGTCAATAAATCTGGAATAAAAAGCTACCATCAGTAATGATGACCATGAAACTATAGGATTGCGCTAAAATCCCACCTTGTTCACTAATGTCCTTTAGGGAAGGAAATCTGCTGGTCTATATGTGACTCCAGACCCTGCTGGCCTATATGTGCTCCCTGTGGGAGCACCTTCACCTCACGGACTGCAGCGGTTCAAGAAGGCAGCTCACCACCACCTTCTCAAGGGCAGTTAGGGATGGGCAATAAATGCTGGCCTTGCCAGCGAAGCCCACATCCCATGAATGAATTAAAAAAAATCCAGGAGATTAAATTCCTGGAGACTCCGGGACATCCTGCAGAGTTGGAAACCCAACACACGACTCTGCCTCTCAGTACATGCCAAGTGGTGTCTTGTTTCCCCCACTCAATTCTTCACCCCCAGCCCCTCCCCACTAGTATTTGTTTTTGTACCAATTCACTACTTTGTTTGTTAATTGTGTTTGGAGGAGTTCCTTGACGTGGCCTGGGACTTTGAAAGTGCTACTGGTGTTTTAGTGACTGAATAAGCCCAATCCAGGTTTTGCTGACTGGGGGATTTGGCAATTTAGTTACTGGAACTTTGGGGATCACATGACAGAATTCCACCAACTTATAATTCCATCCACTGCAACTTTCAGAAGGGAATTGGGTAAATGCTGGAAAAGGAAAAATTTGCTGGGCTACGGGGAAAGAGCGGGAGAGTGGGGCTAATTGGATAGTGCATTCAAAGAGCTGGCAGAGGCACGATGGGCTGAATGGCCTCCCTCTGTGCTATATGATCTTGGCCAGTCCCTGAGAGGACATTACCAGTTACAGCGAGAGTTAGTGGTTAGTTTAGATTGTCATGTGTTGGGAGTTGGAGAGCAATTGGCCAGAGGTTTTTCCTGAATTGGCCATGTTTCTTTGTCTGTTTCCAGAGATAGCGTAACTGGTAGGTGGGACAGCAGCATGTGAGGTCATACTGTCTACTGGATGGGGTGAGCTTAATGGGCCTGATAGTCTTCATCTACTTTTGTATGTCTTTTTGTATGTTTGTATGTGCAGGCTGGGGAATCAATCTGGGTCCAGCCTAGTGTGTGGCTCAAAGAGTTCACCCAGTCAGTAACTGAGCCCAGGGACAATCAGAACTCATCTCTTCCCCTTTCTGTTCCCTTCAATGATCCGTGCACAAATCAGGAGACACACAGTAAGTTTGTTCATTTTCAATCCATGTTTATTTTCAGATGTTAAACTTCTCACATTTCAGTTATTGAAAGATGACTTGTACACGAAAAGACTCTCTGGTCCATCCAGCCTTGTCCATCGCAATATATAGACCCCCCACCATGTGATCTCCTGGGAGAGGCGAAAAACCAGACATAAAAACCCAGGCCAATTTTGGAAAAAAATCTGGGAAATTCCTCTCCGACCCCCTTAGGCAATCGAAACTAGTCCAGGAGATCATTATGGCCCAAATATTCTAAGACAATTACTTTCTCACTTCAACTCTGCTAACATCAATTGAACACAATCCCCGGGAGCCTGGTCTTCAACAATCTCCTGTCTAGTTCTGTAGCAGCAGTCACAATAACAATATTCAGCGATGACGAGAGACTGGTTGGCAGGTTGTCTAGTGTTTCCATTTCTGTCGTTCCAGGTTGAACGAAAACTGTCCCCAATCTTTTCTTTAAAGTGTTAACTGTGACACCATTTAATTTGCTGGGAACATCCGTTCCTAAACATTGACAGGCCGAATTGGGGGCGGAACGTGGATCTAATTACCGGGATGCACCGGCACAATTTGCCTGGGGAAAATCTCTTAAGGCGTGACCTTCCCTGTTAAGACATTTTGTTAAGACATCCTAACTTTGAAGGACAAACCCACTTGTTTTTCCCCTCCCTCCCCGACTCCCGTGCAGTTAACTTTTAGCACACCCCAGAACCCAGTTTGTTGACACCCAAAGACAACCCAGAACGAGGAAAAGACATACCAACACTCCCCACTAGACCCAAGAGACAACCAGGTGGGTGGCAAATGCCGCGTCACTTGAAGAATGAAGAGGAGCTTACAAGGGAGCAGCTGACATGGGAACAGCTGACAAGGGAGCTGTGATCTTCATTCAGGCATTCTGCACACACAGCTGGCGACTAACCAAGTAGTACTGAGGACGAGGAAGGTGGAGGTACTTGTATGGGAACAGAGGCTTAAATGACCAGGTCAGACACAATAAAGTGAGCATTACCCATGAGTGCCGCACTGCTGGTATACCCTAATCTGACGGGCATTCCATCTCAACTGCCAGGCCATCAATCAGAAGCTGGCAGGATCCAAATCCAGATCCTGACGGTTCAGCTTACTGTTTGGATCTGGCGCTGGCACCCATGAATAACACCCACTTTGATCTATTTGTCCTGGGAGCCGGAGAGTCTGTTCGCTTGCAGGTACGGTCCGCCCTCCTCACCCTGAGTACCAGTTGGACAGTGTCCAGCAGTGTGTGGAGGATGTCAGAATGAAAAATTCCCTAAAAAAGGTAGGGTCCTCTATACTCTAAAAATGACTTGGATTTCTCCCGTGAGCTCCTGAAATCAAAGTGTGTATTCAAAACCCGGGTGTCCCTGAATCACGGTTTGTGAGGTAACCAAAGGGTTAACCAGAACCACCACCTGCTGCAATTTCCTGGAGCATCCTGGAGATCAGGCAACCCTGAGCAACAGAATCCAGAAACAAAAGCACGAAAGACTGCCGGGCCTCCGCCCTGACAGCCTGAGGTCCTCCAGCAGATTGGTGATTATCCGGTGATGCGAGCAAGTCGATCGACCTGGTAAACCCCCCAAGTCCTGAAGGTGTTCTGGACTACCTCAGTGTGGATCATCCACTAGTTAGGGTGGACTACAGAGCAGCTGAGTGTGCCGACTGTTGTGTTGTCCTCCCCGGGCCAAATGTGGCACCAAGAGTGTCACCCCGTCGTTCAAGCACCAATGGGAAGCAATGCGTCAACTTGACAGAGGGACCCAGGAAGGAGGGTCCCACCCTGTTTGTTGACTTACCGGACCCTTGTCATATTGTCTGTCTGCAGATACACTGACTTACCCTGCACCGAGTCTGAAAGTGGAGATGTCCTATTATACCGTTCACACCCCGAGCCTGTTGAAATGCCAAGTGAAATCACTGGCCGAGAAGACCATTCATCCTGAATGTGGCTCCCACCCATATGTCAAAGCATTCAGCTGATGGCTGTAGCACCAATGTATGGAGAACACTGTGCTCCCAGGACCACCAGCTCTAGTTCAGATGCTGCGACAAAGGAGACCTGTGGATACATTACTGGCAGAGTGATGGTCATC
The DNA here is from genome assembly GCF_052327205.1 of Somniosus microcephalus. Taxonomy (NCBI): domain Eukaryota; kingdom Metazoa; phylum Chordata; class Chondrichthyes; order Squaliformes; family Somniosidae; genus Somniosus; species Somniosus microcephalus. The sequence continues at coordinate 386,773,956 of NC_140988.1, read as the reverse complement.
CAGAAGGCTCAACTGGAGAAATACCCCCAACAGTTGAGCCTTCTGGATGACGATCACTCGCTCTCAGTGTGGATGGTAGAAGACCTGCCAGTATGCCCACTAGTAGATGGTTCCTCTGATGGACAAACCAAACATCCAGAGTGATCCACTTCCACAGGGAAGTACTGGAAATAGCCCACCCACACAACTCTGAGGTGGGCTATCCAGGCATGATCACTGCTGGGGGAGGTGGAGCTGGACAGGGTCTCGAATGTTACTTGTGAGCTACCTGCATTCCAGGTCCTAATCTGGAATGACGGGTTAGCAAGATACAAAGGACATTGTGCTCCGGGTAAGGCCTTGAATAGGCTGGTGGGGGTGAATGGATTGGTGGTGGTGAGTGGATGGTGGGGGTGAATGGATTGGTGATGGTGAGTGGACTGGTGTTGGCGAGTGGAAGGGGCCTATAGATGGGGTGGGCTAAGCTACAAAGTGAGCAGTGCCCTCCCACCCTTGTGTGTCGATTCAGGAATGCCTGAAGGTTCTGCTACAGCAGATCCTCCACTTGCTCGCCAAAGAAGCCCTCAGCACCAATGGGCATCTGCAGAACCTGAAGGATCCCCAAGGTGTGAGGACAAACTAAGTGGCGATGCAAGATCCACTGGGCGATAGATCCTGCTCCTACATTGAGAGCACCCACACAGTCTGCTGCTGCAGCAGATGCTCTCTGAAGGTGGTCCTCTCTGGCAGGGATTGCTCCCTCAACTCACCTACTGGTCAGTGAAGCCAGCCCCAGTGGATTTGATGGCAGGGAATTCGGGATATGCGCCAAACCCTGCAGGAAGGTCCGCCAGACCCGCATGTCCCACCATTTGGATTCCGGTGGGTGGAACAGGACTAGTTTCCTGAGGCTTTCACGACTGAAGTTCACCAGCTGTACCAGCGAACCTTAAGTTGTGAGGCAGAGTGGCGGGGCTGTCTACCTTGGCCATAACTGGGGCGCGCCTATCAAGTCTGCCCAAACCGCCTTGGAAATTGGGAGGGGGAAACCAACAAAGGTCGATGCCTGAGGCCTTTGCAAGACCCCAGGTAAAGACTCAACCCCCACAAGTGATGGGACTTCCAGAACTCACAGTTTCAGACTCGAAGTCACCCTTGTTTTGAATACATGGAAAAACCTCAACGCACGGAAGCCGTGGTCAACTCAGGCTCCCAGTTTGGTTTCTGGAGCGCACGCACCCTCCCTGGGAGTGCCTCTCGAGTGTCGTAGGGAGCGGCTGAAGGTGGGTCCACAGTGGTGGGTGGGAGCCACAGATCTATAAATAGAGATCTGCAGCTGCACTCACCAAAGTGGACATCACCCGCAGCATAGGTGACCCTGTGTAGGGCCGAGTCCACCGAGGGTGGTGCCCCCAAATGAGCTGGCGCCAACTGGAGACAATGTCCCGGGGCTGCGTTGGTGTCACCAGAGGGGACGGATGCCTCTGGGGAAGGACACACCAACAGTAGCTGGTGGCGCTTGGGGGAACCAGCCTGATTCTGGCACCAGTAGGCACGGACACCTCCGAACCAGCTGGTGCCAGAGGAGGACTCTTCCTCTATCCTGGGAGGCCTCAGTACAAGTGGTACCGGGGTTTCACCCGATGTAGTTGACTGGGATGGATTGGCTTTAACCAGCTCATCCCATTCCACACCATCGAGGCAACAACCGGAGCGTCCACCCTTGAGACTTTCCTGTTCAGTCCCAACACTTGGACTACCGGTCGACATCGGTCGGAGATGACTGTATGGACTGGGCCCTATCCAGTGCCAGTGCAGTTAACCCCGAGCAATGCCGAACTGAGCCTGGAGTTGGAGCAGGGTTGGTGCTTGATGCCGATGCGGGGGCCTGAGGGCTGGACGTGAAGGTCCAGCCCAGGGGAGAACTAGGGAGGAGGGAGAGGGGCGTGGGAAATTTTTAAAAATGGGAAAGAAACATGCCAGAAGGGAAAGAGTTGGTTTAACACCATCTCCAATCATTGGCTGCGAGTTTAAATGGATCTGTTATTGGCCGTCAAATAAAGAAATTAAAAGATGTACAGTTGACACTAAAGAAATGGATGGGTTGAGGGGTATTTCAGTGTTGCTGTTTCCTCCTTTGTGGTATCTCTGCTGGCATTGATGTGATGTCAGGATGTGTGATCCAGTTGTCTTTGTGGTTTTGTTACTGACAACTTTAGTCTGTTGGTAGTTTGATGAAACCGTCCATTTCCTCTCACTCGTCCTGACACCAACCTGTACCTGTGGCAGAAGAAGAAATGACAAAAATCACTGGATTGCAACAAGGACAACGACAGGCATTTTATCGCTCCCCTCGTATAGTAAACCATATAACCTGTAAAAGGATTTATCAAGTTCCCTTTAAAAAGTCAACACCTGGGCCAGCGTCGAGCTGTGTGGGCAGGTACCAAGCTCGGTCAAGGCAGCTCCAGTGGCATTACTGCCCAGGAGTACATTCTTCGAGTCTTAACCCTGAGCTCTCAGTACTGGTGAACACTTTGAGAAACTGATTATTCAATTGTTCACTCTCCCTGTCTGCCTCTCCTCTTATTTAGACCCGTTCATTCAACACCAATCAGCGGTTTCAAGAGGGACGCTCTTGACTTTTTAATGGTCGGGCTGAGCTGTCCCACAGACTATCCTCGTGTCCAGGACAAGTTGATCAGAACAACCAGCATGTACTGACCTGCTTTCAGTTTCCAGGATTTGAGCCTTTATATCTGCACGGATTTTGCTGTAACTGACTCTGACTTTCACAGGGAATGATACAAGCTGGAAGTACAGCTCCAAACACAGTTAGTCACAGTCAGTAAATAGTTGTCTACATTTACAGATCAGGGAGTGAGCATTAAACTCCAGGACTGGGAGGAGCCGGTCAGTGAGGTGTGGGTCTCAGTAACCATCAGTAACCAGGCTCCGGGACCCAGACTACCTATGAGCAACGCTATGGAAGAACTACCAATAACAAACTGAACTATTCCACCTGACTGTGCATCAATATTACTGTATCTGATAAACTGTTCATATTGCTCATTATGACTTTCACTAATAATACAAGATAAACAGGTTAAGACATAGAAACATAGAAACATAGAAGATAGGAGCAGGAGTAGGCCATTCGGCCCCTCGAGCCTGCTCCGCCATTTAATGAGATCATGGCTGATCATCCAAATTCAGTACCCTGTCCCTGCTTTCTCCCCATATCCCTTGATCCCTTTAGCCTCAAGAAATATATCCAACTCCTTGAATATATTTAATGAATTGGCCTCAACTGCCTTCTGTGGTAGAGAATTCCACAGGTTCACTACTCTCTGGGTGAAGAAATTCCTCCTCATCTCTGTCCTAAATGGGTTACCCCTTATCCTTAGACGGTGACCCCTGGTTCTGGATTCCCCCGCCATCGGGAACATCCTTCCTGCATCTAGTCTGTCTAGTCCTGTTAGAATTTTATAAGTTTCAATGAGATCCCCTCTCATTCTTCTAAACTCCAGCGAGTACAAGCCCAATCGACCCAATCTCTCCTCATACGTCATTCCTGCCATCCCAGAAAGACAAACCTTTCAAAGTTCACGAATTCTGTCCACGCCGCTGGTTGATGATGTTTCAATTGTTTGTGTTGTCTTCACAGAGCAAAGCTGTTCAGATGTTCGAGCCGACCGCATTCAGTCCTAGAAAGAGCAGCCAGTTGTTCAGACTCAGTGCAGCTCCCTTGCCTACACAAACTGTTGTATCTCATCCTGGCTCATTTTTATCTACTTTACAAAGCTGTTGTGATATCTCATCTCAGTGTGATGCGCAGTGTGAGGGTGGGGCTTACTCTGTGATGTCATGGATTGACCTCACCTTGAAACCATATTTGGGAAAAACCTTTGGGCTTTACTGTGGGACAGCTCAGCCCGACCATTTAACCTTTGGGTTAAACTGACTTGTTTCGCTAGAAAGCAATAACAGGTTTCCATGTGGTCACGACCCAGAGCACAGGGTGCGTGGGCGATGGGCAGTGATGGGATTGTTTGCCTTCTACCAATTATGTTAAGTAATTGCATACATTTAAAGCAACAGGAGTCGGCCATTCAGCCCCGCGAGCCTGCTCCAGCATTCAATTAGACCATGGCTGCTCTGCACCTCAAATCCATTTACCTGTCTTTGATTGATATCTCTTGATCAACTTAGGAACAGGAGGAGGCCATTTGGCCCCTCGAGCCTGCTCCGCCATTCAATGAAATCATGGCAGATCATCCAAATTCAGTACCCTGTCCCTGCCTTCTCCCCGTATCCCTTGATCCCTTTAGCCTTAAGAAATATATCTAACTCCTTCTTGAATATATTTAATGAATTGGCCTCAACTGCCTTCTGTGGTAGAGAATTCCACAGGTTCACCACTCTCTGGGTGAAGAAATTCCTCCTCATCTCAGTCCTAAATGGCTTACCCCTTATCCTTAGACTGTGACCCCTGGTTCTGGACTCCCTGACCATCGGGAACATCTTTCCAGCATTTAGTCTGTCTGGTCCTGTTAGAATTTTATAAGTTTCAATGAGATCCCCTCTCATTCTTCTAAACTCCAGCGAGTATAAGCCCAATCGACCCAATCTCTCCTCATACGTCACACCTGCCATCCCAGGTATCAGTCTGATAAATCTTTGCTGCACTCTATCCATGGCCAGAACATCCTTCCTCAGATAAGGTGACCAAAACTGCACACAATACTCAAGGTGTGGTCTCACCAAGGCCCTGTACAACTGCAGCAAGACATCCTTGTTCCTGTCTTAATGCGAGGAGCATTCGTAATAAGGTGGATGAATTAGCTGTGCAAATAGATGTAAACAGATATGATATGATTGGGATTACGGAAACATGGCTCCAGGGTGATCAGGGCTAGGAAATCAACATCCAGGGGTATTCAATATTCAGGAAAGACAGGCAAAAAGGAAAAGGAGGTGGGGTAGCATTGCTGGATAAAGAGGAGATTAACACAATTGTAAGGAAGGATATTAGCTCTGATGATGCAGAATCTGTATGGGTAGAGCTGAGAAATACCAACGGACAGAAAATGTTAGTGGGAGTTGTATACTGACCCCTAAACAGTAATGCGGAGGTTGGGGATGGCATTAAACAGGAATCATAGAAACATAGAAGATAGGAGCAGGAGTAGGCTATTCGGCCCCTCGAGGCTGCTCCGCCATTCAATGCGATCATGGCTGATCATCCAAATTCAGTACCCTGTCCCTGCCTTCTCCCCATACCCCTTGATCCCTTTAGCATTAAGAAATATATCCAACTCCTTCTTGAATATATTTAATGAATTGACCTCTACTGCCATCTGTGGTAGAGAATTCCACAGGTTCACCACTCTCTGGGTGAAGAAATTCCTCCTCATTTCTGTCCTAAATGGCTTACCCCTTATCCTCAGGCTGTGACCCCTGGTTCTGGACTCCCCGACCATCGGGAACATCCTTCCAGCATCTAGTCTGTCTGGTCCTGTTAGAATTTTATAAGTTTCCATGAGATCCCCTCTCATTCTTCTAAACTCCAGCGAATATAAGCCCAATCGACCCAATCTCTCCTCGTACATCATTCATGCCATCCCAGGTATCAGCCTGGTGAATCTTCGCTGAACTCCTTCCGTGGCAAGAACATCCTTCCTCAGATAAGGCGACCAAAACTGCACACAATACTCAAGGTGTGGTCTCACCAAGGCCCTGTACAACTGCAGCAAGACATCCTTGTTCCTGTACTCAAACCCTCTCGCTACGAATGCCAACATACCGTTTGCCTTCTTAACTGCCTGCTGCACCTGCATGCTTACCTTCAGTGACTGGTGCACAAGGACACCCAGGTCTCGTTGCACTTCCCCTTCTCCCAATCTATTGCCATTCAGATAATAATCTGCCTTCCTGTTTTTGACACAAAAGTGGATAACCTCACATTTATCCACGTTATATTGCATCTGCCATGCTTCTGCCCAATCACCCAACCTGTCCAAATCATCCTGGAGTTTCTTGGCATCCTCCTCACAGCACACACGCCCACCCAGCTTTGTGTTATCAGCAAACTTGGAGATATTACATCTAGTTCCCTTGTCCAGATCATTAATATATATTGTGAATAGCTGGGGTCCAAGGACCGATCCCTGCGGTACCCCACTAGTCACTGCCTTCCACTCAGAAAAAGACCTGTTTATTCCAACTCTTTGCTTTCTGTCTGCCAACCAGTTCGCTATCCAAGTCAATACCTTGCCCCCAATCCCATGTGCCTTAACTTTACATGCTAATTTCTTATGCGGGACCTTATCGAAAGCCTTCTGAAAGTCCAAATACACCACATCCACTGGTTCTCCCTTATCTATTTTACCAGTTACATCCTGAAAAATTCCAGTAGATTAGTCAAGCACGATTTGCCTTTTGTAAATCCATGTTGACTTTGTCCGATCCTGTCAATGTTTTCCAAGTGCTCTGCAATTACATCTTTTATAATGGACTCTAGCATTTTCCCCACTACCGATGTAAGGCTTACCGGTCTGTAATTCCCCGTTTTCTCTCTACCACCTTTTTTGAATAGTGAGGTAACATTAGCTACCCTCCAATCCATGGGTACTGTTCCAGATTCCATCGAATGTTGGAAGATGATTAGCAATGCATCTACTATTTCTAGGGCCACTTCCTTAAGTACCCTAGGATGTAGATTATCAGGCCCTGGGGATTTATCAGATTTCAATCACGTCAATTTCCCGAATGCCATTTCCCTACAAATACTGATTTCTTTCAGTTCCTCCCTTTCATCAGACCCTATGTTCCCCGACATCTCTGGGAGGTTATTTGTGTCCTCCTTTGTGAAGACAGAACCAAAATATGTATTTAATTGGGATGCCATTTCTTTGTTCCCCATTATAAATCCCCCTGATTCTGACTGCAAGGGACCTACGCTTGACTTCACCAATCCTTTTCTCTTCACATATCTATAAAAGATTTTAAGTCAGTTTTTATGTTCCCTGCAAGCTTACTCACATATTCTATTTTCCCCTTCTTAATTAATCACTTTGTCCTCCTTTGTTGAATCCGAAACTGCTCCCAATCCTCAGGTTTACTGCTTTTTCTGGCCAACTGATATGTCCTCTCCTTGGATCTTATGCTATCCCTAATTTCCCTTGTTAGCCACGGTTGAGTCATCTTTCTTGTTTTATTTTTATGCCAAACTGGGATGAACAAATTCTGTAGTTCATCCATGCAGTCTTTGAATGTTTGCCATTGCCTATCCACCGTCAACCCTTTGAGTGACATTACCCAATCAATCCTACTCAACTCGCACCTCAGACCATCGTAGTTTCCTTTATTTAAATTCAGGACCCTAGTCTCTGAGTCAACTACTTCATTCTCCAACTGAATGAAGAATTCTATCATATTATGATTGCTCCGACCCAAGGGGCCTCGTACAACAAGATTGCTAATTAATCCTTTCTCATTACATAGGAGATTAGAGCTGAATGCAATAAGGGCACAGTCGTTATCATGGGTGACTTTAATCTACATATAGATTGGGCTAACCAAATTAGTAACAATACTGTGGAGGAGGAATTCCTGGAGTGTATATGGGATGGTTTCCTGGGCCAATATGTCGAGGAACCAACTAGAGATCAGGCCATCTTAGACTGGTTATTATGTAATGAGAAAGGAATAATTAACAATCTTGTTGTGCGAGGCCCCTTGGGGCGTAGCGATCATAATATGATAGAATTCTTCATTAAGATGGAGAGTGAAGTATTGACTCAGAGACTAGGTACCTGAATTTAAATAAAGGAATCTACGATGGTATGAGGCGCGAGTTGGGTAGGATTAATTGGGGAATGTTACTCAAAGGGTTGACGGTGGATAGGCAATGGCAAACATTTAAAGATCGCATGGAGGAACTACAGATTTTGTTCATCCCAGTTTGGCATAAAAATAAAACAAGAAAGATGACTCAACCGTGATGCATTGCTGGACATCTTCCAAAATTCTATAGACTCTGGAACAGTTCCCATGGATTGGAGGGTAGCTAATGTTACCCCACTATAAAAAAAATGTGGTAAAGAGAAAACGGGGAATTATAGACCGGTAAGCCTGACATAAGTATTGGGGAAAATGTTAGAGTCCATTATAAAAGATGTAATAGCAGAGCACTTGGAAAACAGTGACAGGATCGGACAAAGTCAACATGGATTTACAAAAGCTAAATCGTGCTTGACTAATCTACTGGAATTTTTTGAGGATGTCACTGGTAAAATAGATAAGTGAGAGCCAGTGGATGTGGTGTATTTGGACTTTCAGAAGGCTTTCGATAAGGTCCCGCATAAGAGATTAGCGTGTAAAGTTAAGGCACATGGGATTGGGGGCAAGGTATTGACTTGGATAGAGAACTGGTTGGCAGACAGAAAGCAAAGAGTTGGAATAAACGATTCTTTTTCCGAGTGGCAGGCAGTGACTAGTGGGGTACCGCAAGGATCGGTTCTTGGACCCCAGCTGTTCACAATATATATTAATGATCTAGACGAGGGAACGAGATGTAATATCTCCAAGTTTGCAGACAAAGCTGGGTGGGCGTGTGTGCTGTGAGGAGGATGCCGAGAAACAACAGGATGATTTGGACAGGTTGGGTGATTGGGCAGATGCATGGCAGATGCAGTACAATGTGGATAAATGCGAGGTTATCCACTTTGGTGGCAAAAACAGGAAGGCAGGTTATTATCTGAACGGCAATAGATTGGGAGAAGGGGAAGTGCAAAGAGACCTGGGTGTCCTTGTGCACCAGTCGCTGAAGGTAAGCATGCAGGTGCAGCAGGCAGTTAAGAAGGCAAATGGTATGTTGGCCTTCGTAGCGAGAGGGCTCAAGTACAGGAACAAGGATGTCTTGCTGCAGTTGTACAGAGCCTTGGTGAGACCACACCTTGAGCATTGTGTGCAGTTTTGGTCGCCTTATCTGAGGAAGGATGTTCTTGCCATGGAGGGAGTGCAGCGAAGATTCACCACTGATACCTGGGATGGCAGGTATGACGTATGAGGAGAGATTGGGTTGATTGGGCTTATACTCGCTGGAGTTTAGAAGAATGAGAGGGGATCTCATTGAAACTTATAAAATTCTAACAGGACTAGACAGACTAGATGCAGGAAGGATGTTCTCGATGGCGGGGGAGTCCAGAACCAGGGGTCACAGTCTAAGGATAAGGGGTAAACCATTTAGGACAGAGATGAGGAGGAATTTCTTCACCCAGAGAGTGGTGAATCTCTGGAATTCTCTACCACAGAAGGCCGTTGAGGCCAATTCATTAAATATATTCAAGAAGGAGTTAAATATATTTCTTAAGGCTAAAGGGATCAAGGGATATGGGGAGAAAGCAGGGACAGGGTACTGAATTTGGATGATCAGCCACGATCTCATTGAATGGTGGAGCAGGCTCGAGGGGCCGAATGGCCTCCTCCTGCTCCTATCTTCTATGTTTCTATGTTTCATTCAGCCCCTCGAGCCTGCTCCGCCATTCACTGAGATCATGGCTGATCTGCGACCTAACACCATCTACCCACTTTGCCCCATTTCCCTTTATACCTTTGGTTAACAGAAAGATAATCTCTGATTTAAAATTAACAATTGATCGAGCATCAATTGCCGTTTGCGGAAGAGAGTTCCAAACTTTTACCACCGTTTGTGTGTAGAAGTGTTTCCTAACTTCACTCTTGAAATTGTGAGATTAAGACAAGAGTCCACTAGTAATTGGGAAACTTAGGACTGGTAGTACGAAGATCTTCACATAAGAGTGAACAACACATGGGATGAAGACCCAGATCGGGGAGTGGAGGCAAAATCAGTGAAATTATTGAAGTGACAATGGAATGCTGCGAGCGGGGGACATTAAAGTTTCTGCATGGATCCATAACTCATCCATAACTATCTTGTGATCTTGTAACCCCCAGTGAAAGAGAATCACTCTTTTCAAAATCCCGTTTCAGGAACTTTCCCTCATCCAAATCCCCTCATCTGGTCTGTGTGGTGAGCCCTCACGTACAGCACAGCCCAGTTTAAAGCAAAGTCATCGCTCACGATATTCACCCGCAATGGACCAGGTACATAAAGAATTAATGATTATTAGTTAATGTTAACTCACCAAAAAATATATATATACTCTAGTATATATTAGGGAACTCATGACAGCCACCTGTCTTGCGGTTGCTGAATCCTACATAATAGACAAACTATGCTGCAGTTGTACAGGGCCTTGGTGAGACCACACCTTGAGTATTGTGTGCAGCTTTGGTCGCCTTATCTGAGGTGAAGGTGCTCCCACAGTGGCGTTAGGGAGGAAGTTCCAGGATTTTGACCCAGCAACGGTGAAGGAACGGCCGATGTATTTCTAAGACAGGATGGTGTGTGACCTGGAGGGGAACTTGGAGGTGATGGTGTTCCCATGCACCTTCTGCCCTTGTCCTTCTAGGTGGTAGAAGCCGCGGGTTAGGGACAATTACCATTCTCCTCCAATCACTGCAGCACACTTTACTCCACTTCCTTCTGCTCCAACTGCAACACTCTACATCTGCTACTCTCCTCACTCTTACTTCCTTCACCTGCTCACACCTCTGCCACCTTTCACACTCTATTCTACCCTGACATTCATGTCCTCAAAGCAAAACCTGAAGGAGAGCATGGATAGATGCTTCAAGAGCCTCCCAGCACACCTGCACTCTCTTCTTGCGCAGAGCAGTGATAGTGCTGAGGCTCAACAGTTCAAGAATAGCATTGGCTCCATGGGAGAGGCACCTGCTGTCCTCTCTCAGGAGGACAACACGCCTGCTCCCCACAAGCCTTTCAACCAGTGCCCTTGTTGGTGCCAGACAACCACCTGGGACAGCTGAAGCCGAGTCCCAGCAGTCACCACCGGTCACAGCTCCTTGAGGTGGTCCACTATGGCCATCTCAAGGACTCTCACTGGAGATTCAGCAACCTTCCACCTCCCAAGCTGTAGCCACTGGGGAGCCACCTCTAGTAGCACTAGAACAGGTAACTGATGCCTGTGTTTGTTGTTGGTGACCACCAAGGATACCTTTTGAGCACCCAAACCAATATGATGTCAGGCGTGCTTCCAGCAAGGGACGTCGAGCTGCAGAATTCAACTTTGTGGCGCCCACTTTGGATCCAGCGAAGTAATTTCTACCCCCATTTGTCCTCTCTTTGCCTGCAGCAGTTTTGATGAATGTTTCTTTTTCAGACGGGTTGTTAACTACTTTGTAGATGGTTGCCTAGGCCCTAAGCTCTGGAATTCCCTGCCTAAACCTCTCCGCCTCTCTACCTCTCTTTCCTCCTTTAAGACGCTCCTTAAAACTGACCTCTTTGACCAAGCTTTTGGTCACCTGCCCTAATTTCTCCTTATGTGGCTCGGTGTCAAATTTTTTGTCTTATAATACTCCTGTGCAGCGCCTTGGGACGTCTTACTACGTTAAAGGCGCTATATAAATACACGTTGTTGTTGCTGAATCATTAAACAGACATTGTGAAGGAAAATTGGCCATAGGTTGATAGTAAAATCATAGACACATTCTTCTTAAAGCTATTCTCCATTTCACTGTCAACAGCGGACAGAGGTAGTCATTTCCCATTATAGGGGAATAAGTAAAGCGGAAAGATAGAACACACATTTATATAGCACCTCAGAACGTCCCAAGCGATTTACAGCCAATAAAGTACAATTTGAAGTGTGGTCAATGTTGTAATGTCAGGAATTCGTGGCAGCCAACTTGTGCACAGCAAGATTCCAGAGACAGCAATGAGATAAATGGCCTGTTGGTTGGGAGATAAATATTGGCCAGGACACTGGGGAAAACTCCCCTGCTCTTCTTCAAGCAGTGCCATGGGATCTTTTACATCCACCTGAGGGGTCAGACAGGGCCTTGTTTTAATGTCTCAGCCGAAAAACAGCACCTCCGACAGTGCAGCGCTCCCTCAGCACTGCACTGGAGTGTCAGCTTCGATTGTTGTTGTTGGATCCGGGTATCTTAATGTTGTGCCCTTCAATAATCAGACAAAGACTGCAGGGAACGATCAACAGGTGTTTACTGAATGAGGTTCAAACTGCAACTGACTGTACAGAGCACTACTCAGGGTTTATATACAGGTGTGGTCACTGCTGGTACTACAGGATACAGGAGCTGTAAAAAGTAGTTCTCCCCCTTAAAGGTACATACATTACAGTTGTGCTCAAGTTTCTAGAGTGGGAGTTAGAACCCACAACCTTCAGGCTCAGAGGCGTGAATGCTGCCCACTGAGCCATGGCTGACACTTCAGTTAAAGCAGTGGAATAATACTGTATAGACCTTGGATCCTTGATTCCTGGGGGAATGGTTGAGATAGTATCGAGGTTATGATGAAAAAAATGAAGCATTTTTACCTAGTTTTTAGTATAGGCTTCTTTAATTCTGTCCAGTACATAAGAGGTTTAAAACCAGCTTCACTCTCAAAAATCAGGCCCTAGCTGGTACCACTGTTACAGGTGTCAGCTGATTATGCTGTGTAAACTGTGAGTATTTAATGGAACGTTGCAGAGGGACCTTACTCTGAATGACCAAACATTTTGAATTCAAATGCAGACATCTTTTGGGATTTGTTCAAATGTGTTTAATTTAACTGGAACTTACCTGGACCAGCCTCATAAATAAAGTGGCAACCAGCAAAGGTCAGAGGCTGGGTATTCTGCGGTGAGTGTCTCACCTCCTGACTCCCCAAAGCCTTTCCACCATCTACAAGGCACAAGTCAGGAGTGTGATGGAATACTCTCCACTGGCCTGGATGAGTGCAGCTCCAACAACACTCAAGAAGCTCGACACCATCCAGGACAAAGCAGCCCGCTTGATGGGCAGCCCATCCACCACCTTAAACATTCACTCCCTCCACCACCGGCGCACCGTGGCTACAGTGTGGACCATCTACAAGATGCACTGCAGCAACTCGCCTGAACTTCTTCGGCAGCACCTCCCAAACCCGTGACCTCGACCACCTTGAAGGACAAGGGCAGCAGGTGCATGGGAACAAGTTCCCCTCCAAGTCACACAACATCCTGACTTGGAAGTATATTGGCCGTTCCTTCATCGTCGCTGGGTCAAACTCCTGGAACTCCCTCCCTAACAGCACTGTGGGAGCACCTTCACCACACGGACTGCAGCGGTTCAAGAAGGTGGCTCACCACCACCTTCTCAAGGGCAACTAGGGATGGGCAACAAATGCCGGCCTTGCCAGCGACCCCCACATCCCGGGAACAAATAAAAAAAATTGACAGCTCTTTGTGTATCTCACCAAGTTATTTAAATCAGTTTGCTACCGATCACTTTTTCTGAAGGCATTTACCAACCTGCCTTGTTCAAATTGCTGAGCCTGTTCGTAGCTTTTGATGACACAATGCAAGGCCAGACCGTCACTCGTTCCAGAACACAACCTCCTCCGGCCCTAAAACCCTCCGAGATCTCTGCACTCCTCCAATTCTGGCCACTTGCGCATTCCCCATTTTAATCGCTCCACCATTGGCGGCCGTGTCTTCAGCTGCCCGGGCCCTAAGCTCTGGAATTCCCTCCCTAAACCTCTCCTCCTTTAAGACGCACCTTAAAACTGACCTCTTTGACCAAGCTTTTGGTCACCTGCCCTAATATCTACTTAATGTGGCTTGATGTCAAATTTTATTTGATAATCGTCTCTGGTTTACCAGAAGGCAGAAATTTGTCAGCTTTGAAAGGGCTTCTAGAAGACTGCTGTTAATGACCACTGATAGGTCAGTAGGTTGGAATCAGAGATTAAAGGCATATATGGTAGCCAACAGAAGGTGTATTGCTCTGGTCGCGATGTGCAATGACGCTGCAAATGCTGTGATAAAGATTTCCTCTGGCGGGCATTTCAGCAAAGTTTCAAATGCAAAAGAACTTGTTTGTGATTTCACTAATAACATCAATCGGCATATTTCTTCTTCGCGCATGCGCAAAGCGCGTGTGCCGAGATTTAGGCGTTCCATCGCGAGTGATGCTTTCTTTCTGACACAAGAACATAAGAAATAGGAGCAGGAGCAGGTGGATCGGTGGCCATGCTGTCACCTCGCCAGCAGGGGGAGTCCAGAACCAGGGGTCACAGTCTAAGGATAAGGGGTAAGCCATTTAGGACAGAAATGAGGAGGAATTTCTTCACCCAGAGAGTGGTGAACCTGTGGAATTCTCTACCACAGAAGACAGTAGAGGCCAATTCATTAAATATATTCAAGAAGGAGTTGGATATATTTCTTAAGGCTAAAGGGATCAAGGGATATGTGGAGAAAGCAGGGACCGGGTACTGAATTTGGATGATCAGCCATGATCGCATTGAATGGCGGAGCAGGCTCGAGGGGCCGAATGGCCTACTCCTGCTCCTATCTTCTAGGTTTCACTCCGAAACCACGTATCTCATGATGGATTCGCGAGAGTTGGCAATACTGACACCTGCTGTGGAAAACCTAGTTCCACATAACTCGATGAATCAATAAGAAAAATGGCGCAAGGCCTGAAGTCACATTGCTTTGCCTGATCACCCGCTTGGTTGCCAAGAAGGGTTGTTGTTTTGTTCCTCAGCTGATTACACTGAAAACCTCGCTCATTATTAAATCCCACATCACCATCAAAGGTAATTTATCTGTACTGTCAGCTCAGTACTCTTCAAACCAGACTGGAGCAGTGGAAACCTGGCAGAGACACCAGTACAAGGGGCAAAGTGAAGGATAATGAAATGTTGTGTGGAATATGATGGGATTGTGGAATTTTCACGTCAGCATTAAGAATGGAGGATGTGAGGTTGCATTGAACATTCTAGAGCTTTGATTCATTAACATTTTGGACAGAGAGACTTGCAGTTCTTCCCCTCAGGAGATTAAACGGGTGGGTCGAGTCCATGGGCTGAGTTTTGCCGGCGCTCAGAGGGTGTGTTTGGAGGCGGGTCTGCTGTCAAAATCGAAATGATTGACAGCGGGTTGGGAACCCGCCTCCATGTAAGTTTCCAAAGTGTCAGGTCTGTGATTTCAGAACAGACCAGACACCAAGCGGCGGGGGAGGCATTTAAGATATTTAACTGCTTGTTAAGTGCTTGTTAACTACTATTTTGCCAGCCTATTTCTATTTTACCACATTTTTTACGGGGTTCACATCGTTCGGAGATCACGTCAGGTAAGTAGGTCGGGTTCTCTGTGTCTCCCCTTTGCTGTGAATAGGTGAGGGCTGCAAAAGTGGTCTGAAAGCTACCATTTCACAGCTGGTCACTTTCCAGTGTCAGAAGCTTGAGCCTTCAGGACTTGGAAGACACTTTCGAGCTGTATGCAGTTTGGAAGTGTTTGGGGTAAACTCTCTATCCACTGTCACCTCCTTGGATCAAGCTCTCTCACCATTGACAGATCGCTTCCGTCATCTCAACTTCAGCTGCCATCTATTCCATCAACATCAGTGCCCTTGAAAAAATCTCACCTTGGTCCTCTGAATCCTTCCACGATCAGCCCCAGCACCAACTTCACCAGGCACACCAACATCACCAACAACAATACCAACCTTCTCCGCAATCACCTGATGCTGCACAGGACACAGGGCATCAGCACCCGACCACATTGCTGCCCGGGAGGCCAGCAATGGCCTTACCATGGCCAGATTTACTTCACTTGACACTGTACACCCTGGCTGCCACATGATGCACCAGATTAACACCACCCCACACCATCACCATAAAGCATTCCTACAATGACCAAGCCGTTCCTTTCATATTCATCACCATTGCGGGGGATACAGTTATGTCTCACCATTCACTGCAACTCACTAAGACACTTCCAAAGGCGAGCACAGATCTGTCCAATAAGGCAAAGTGTTGAAAATAAAGATTTCAATGTTTGACAACACATTAACCGAAAGTTTACATGAACATTGCATAAAACAGCCAAGTGCCTACCCTTCTGTGTTGGGTGAGTGTGAGGGATGGCTAGTGAGATGGGGAAGTGATAATGTAGATAGAGGGGCATGGGTGGAGGTACAAGGAAAGTTGGTGTGAGTAAGGATGTGCAGGAGTAGGGTAGGGAAGGCAGAGTGATGGGGATGTGATGAGTGGCAAAGCAGGATGAGGTTGAGTGTGGCTTTGTAGTAACGTATCGTGATCTACTGAGATCATTGAAAGGTTTGCACCACTGCAGCCTGATCCTCCTGACAACATCCCTGGTTGTGTACTCCTATGCAATGTGCAACCAGGCTGCTTTGGTCTCCTGGGGTGGTCTCTTCCGCCCATTGGGAGGGAAGAGAACCTCCCTGTGTGCTGTGACTCCCTGCATAAGCATATGGAGGGAGTCATGAGAGAGCCTAGGTGCAGCCGCGCACCTCTGTGCAGTGATTGTCAGTGTTTGCAGCACCTGAATGCTGCAGAACACTGACAGCACAACTGTCAAAATCAAAGTGGCCGTGGCCCCTTTAAGGAAACCGGCTGATGATGAGTCATCAAATGACATCATCAGGCATGCTTCCTTTTAATTGGCCGGGAACCCCCAAGGGCGGGTTTAACAAGTTCTGTTAACGGAAAATCCTTTTTACAGAACGGATGCAGCCAGGAGTGGGACCGGAACCCGCCAATCAGCACTCCCACCGCGACGCCACCTCCACTGGCAAAATCACGGCCAAAGATAGAGGAGAGTGTCCATGGGCTGTGGGAGGAGATTAAATGGGTGGGTAGAGTCTGTGATAGGGGAGAGTGTGCATGGGCTGTGGGAGGAGAGTAAATGGGTGGGTAGTGTCTGTGATAGGGGAGAGTGTACATGGGCTGTGGGAGGAGATTAAATGGGTGGGTAGAGTCTGTGATAGGGGAGAGTGTACATGGGCTGTGGGAGGAGATTAAATGGGTGGGTAGAGTCCGTGATAGGGGAGAGTGTACATGGGCTGTGGGAGGAGATTAAATGGGTGGGTGGAGTCCATGATAGGGGAGAGTGTACATGGGCTGTGGGAGGAGATTAAATGGGTGGGTAGAGTCCGTGATAGGGGAGAGTGTACATGGGCTGTGGGAGGAGAGTAAATGGGTGGGTAGAGTCCGTGATAGGGGAGAGTGTACATGGGCTGTGGGAGGAGATTAAATGGGTGGGTAGAGTCTGTGATAGAGGAGAGTGTACATGGGCTGTGGGAGGAGATTAAATGGGTGGGTAGAGTCCGTGATAGGGGAGAGTGTACATGGGCTGTGGGAGGAGATTAAATGGGTGGGTAGAGTCTGTGATAGGGGAGAGTGTGCATGGGCTGTGGGAGGAGATTAAATGGGTGGGTAGAGTCCGTGATAGGGGAGAGTGTACATGGGCTGTGGGAGGAGATTAAATGGGTGGGTAGAGTCCATGATAGGGGAGAGTGTACATGGGCTGTGGGAGGAGATTAAATGGGTGGGTAGTGTCTGTGATAGGGGAGAGTGTACATGGGCTGTGGGAGGAGATTAAATGGGTGGGTAGAGTCTGTGATAGAGGAGAGTGTACATGGGCTGTGGGAGGAGATTAAATGGGTGGGTAGTGTCTGTGATAGGGGAGAGTGTGCATGGGCTGTGGGAGGAGATTAAATGGGTGGGTAGTGTCTGTGATAGGGGAGAGTGTGCATGGGCTGTGGGAGGAGATTAAATGGGTGGGTAGTGTCTGTGATAGGGGAGAGTGTGCATGGGCTGTGGGAGGAGATTAAATGGGTGGGTAGTGTCTGTGATAGGGGAGAGTGTGCATGGGCTGTGGGAGGAGATTAAATGGGTGGGTAGTGTCTGTGATAGAGGAGAGTGTAAATGGGCTGTGGGAGGAGATTAAATGGGTGGGTAGTGTCTGTGATAGGGGAGAGTGTACATGGGCTGTGGGAGGAGATTAAATGGGTGGGTAGAGTCCATGATAGAGGAGAGTGTACATGGGCTGTGGGAGGGGATTAAATGAGTGGATAGAGTCCATGATAGGGGAGAGTGTCCATGGGCTGTGGGAGGAGATTAAATGGGTGGGTAGAGTCCGTGATAGGGGAGAGTGTACATGGGCTGTGGGAGGAGATTAAATGGGTGGGTAGAGTCCATGATAGGGGAGAGTGTCCATGGGCTGTGGGAGGGGATTAAATGGGTGGGTAGAGTCCATGATAGGGATAGGGGAGAGTGTACATGGGCTGTGGGAGGAGATTAAATGGGTGGGTAGTGTCTGTGATAGGGGAGAGTGTGCATGGGCTGTGGGAGGAGATTAAATGGGTGGGTAGAGTCCATGATAGAGGAGAGTGTACATGGGCTGTGGGAGGAGATTAAATGGGTGGGTAGTGTCTGTGATAGAGGAGAGTGTAAATGGGCTGTGGGAGGAGATTAAATGGGTGGGTAGTGTCTGTGATAGGGGAGAGTGTACATGGGCTGTGGGAGGAGATTAAATGGGTGGGTAGAGTCCATGATAGAGGAGAGTGTACATGGGCTGTGGGAGGGGATTAAATGAGTGGATAGAGTCCATGATAGGGGAGAGTGTCCATGGGCTGTGGGAGGAGATTAAATGGGTGGGTAGAGTCCGTGATAGGGGAGAGTGTACATGGGCTGTGGGAGGAGATTAAATGGGTGGGTAGAGTCCATGATAGGGGAGAGTGTCCATGGGCTGTGGGAGGGGATTAAATGGGTGGGTAGAGTCCATGATAGGGGAGAGTGTACATGGGCTGTGGGAGGAGATTAAATGGGTGGGTAGAGTCTGTGATAGGGGAGAGTGTACATGGGCTGTGGGAGGAGATTAAATGGGTGGGTAGAGTCCATGATAGGGGAGAGTGTACATGGGCTGTGGGAGGAGATTAAATGGGTGGGTAGAGTCCATGATAGGGGAGAGTGTCCATGGGCTGTGGGAGGGGATTAAATGGGTAGGTAGAGTCCATGATAGGGGAGAGTGTACATGGGCTGTGGGAGGAGATTAAATGGGTGGGTAGAGTCCATGATAGGGGAGAGTGTACATGGGCTGTGGGAGGAGATTAAATGGGTGGGTAGTGTCTGTGATAGGGGAGAGTGTACATGGGCTGTGGGAGGAGATTAAATGGGTGGGTAGAGTCCATGATAGGGGAGAGTGTACATGGGGTGTGAGAGGAGATTAAATGGGTGGGTAGAGTCCATGATAGGGGAGAGTGTACATGGGGTGTGAGAGGAGATTAAATGGGTGGGTAGAGTCCATGATAGGAGAGAGTGTCCATGGGCTGTGGGAGGAGATTAAATGGGTGGGTAGAGTCCATGATAGGGGAGAGTGTCCATGGGCTGTGGGAGGAGATTAAATGGGTGGGTAGAGTCCATGATAGGAGAGAGTGTCCATGGGCTGTGGGAGGAGATTAAATGGGTGGGTAGAGTCCATGATAGGGGAGAGTGTACATGGGCTGTGGGAGGAGATTAAATGGGTGGGTAGAGTCCATGATAGGGGAGAGTGTACATGGGGTGTGAGAGGAGATTAAATGGGTGGGTAGAGTCCATGATAGGGGAGAGTGTACATGGGCTGCAGGAGGAGATTAAATGGGTGGGTAGAGTCCATGATAGGGGAGAGTGTACATGGACTGTGGGAGGAGATTCAATGGGTGGGTAGATTCCATGATAGGGGAGAGTGTACATGGGCTGTGGGAGGAGATTAAATGGGTGGGTAGAGTCTGTGATAGGGGAAAGTGTACATGGGCTGTGGGAGGAGATTAAATGGGTGGGTAGAGTCCATGATAGGGGAGAGTGTACCTGGGCTGTGGGAGGAGATTAAATGGGTGGGAAGAGTCCATGATAGGGAGAGTGTACATGGGCTGTGGGAGGAGATTAAATGGGTGGGTAGAGTCCGTGATAGAGGAGAGTGTGCAAGGGCTGTGGGAGGAGATTAAATGGGTGGGTAGAGTCCATGATAGGAGAGAGTGTCCATGGGCTGTGGGAGGAGATTAAATGGGTGGGTAGAGTCCATGATAGGGGAGAGTGTACATGGGCTGTGGGAGGAGATTAAATGGGTGGGTAGAGTCCATGATAGGGGAGAGTGTACATGGGGTGTGAGAGGAGATTAAATGGGTGGGTAGAGTCCATGATAGGGGAGAGTGTACATGGGCTGTAGGAGGAGATTAAATGGGTGGGTAGAGTCTGTGATAGGGGAAAGTGTACATGGGCTGTGGGAGGAGATTAAATGGGTGGGTAGAGTACATGATAGGGGAGAGTGTACCTGGGCTGTGGGAGGAGATTAAATGGGTGGGAAGAGTCCATGATAGGGAGAGTGTACATGGGCTGTGGGAGGAGATTAAATGGGTGGGTAGAGTCCATGATAGGGGAGAGTGTACATGGGGTGTGGGAGGAGATTAAATGGGTGGGTAGAGTCCATGATAGGGGAGAGTGTACATGGGCTGTGGGAGGAGATTAAATGGGTGGGTAGAGTCCATGATAGGGGAGAGTGTACATGGGCTGTGGGAGGAGATTAAATGGGTAGGTAGATTCCATGATAGGGGAGAGTGTACATGGACTGTTGGAGGAGATTAAATGGGTGGGTAGAGTCCGTGATAGGGGAGAGTGTACATGGACTGTGGGAGGAGATTAAATGGGTGGGTAGAGTCTATGACAGGGGAGAGTGTACATGGGCTGTGGGAGGAGATTAAATGGGTGGGTAGAGTCTATGATAGGGGAGAGTGTGCATGGGCTGTGGGAGGAGATTAAATGAGTGGGTAGAGTCTATGAGAGGGGAGAGTGTACATGGGCTGTGGGAGGAGATTAAATGGGTGGTTAAGTCCATGATAGGGGAGAGTGTACATGGGCTGTGTGAGGAGATTAAATGGGTGGGTAGAGTCCATGATAGGGGAGAGTGTACATGGGCTGTGGGAGGAGATTAAATGGGTGGGTAGAGTCCATGATAGGGGAGAGTGTACATGGGCTGTGGGAGGAGATTAAATGAGTGGGTAGAGTCCGTGATAGGGGAGAGTGTACATGGACTGTAGGAGGAGATTAAATGGGTGGGTAGTGTCCATGATAGGGGAGAGTGTACATGGGCAGTGGGAGGAGATTAAATGGGTGGGTAGAGTCTATGACAGGGGAGAGTGTACATGGGCTGTGGGAGGAGATTAAATGGGTGGGTAGAGCCCATGATAGGGGAGAGTGTCCATGGGGTGTGGGAGGAGATTAAATGGGTGGTTAAGTCCATGATAGGGGAGAGTGTCCATGGGGTGTGGGAGGAGATTAAATATGTGGGTAGAGTCCATGATAGGGGAGAGTGTACATGGGCTGTGGGAGGAGATTAAATGGGTGGGTAGAGTCAGTGATAGGGGAGAGTGTACATGGGCTGTGGGAGGAGATTAAATATGTGGGTAGAGTCCATGATAGGGGAGAGTGTCCATGGGGTGTGGGAGGAGATTAAATATGTGGGTAGAGTCCATGATAGGGGAGAGTGTACATGGGCTGTGGGAGGAGATTAAATGGGTGGGTCGAGTCAGTGATAGGGGAGAGCGTACGTGGGCTGTGGGAGGAGATTAAATGGGTGGGTCGAGTCAGTGATAGAGGAGAGTGTATATGGGCTGTGGGAGGAGATTAAATGGGTGGGTCGAGTCAGTGATAGAGGAGAGTGTATATGGGCTGTGGGAGGAGATTAAATGGGTGGGTCGAGTCAGTGATAGGGGAGAGCGTACGTGGGCTGTGGGAGGAGATTAAATGGGTGGGTCGAGTCAGTGATAGAGGAGAGTGTACATGGGCTGTGGGAGGAGATTAAATGGGTGGGTAGATGCCAGAAGCAAGTCTCTAAAACCAACCCAAAATGTTGCCAGGAAAATCAGATACAGAGAGCTTCTTACACTCGAGTTCCAACTAGTTTCCCGACACATGTTGGCAGTGTACAAAGCTCTGCTGATAGCACGCAGCTTCTGAAAAGAAGGCTGTGTGCCTAAATGCAGGAATGTTTGTCTCCTCCAAAGAGTGGTACAGTCTTTCCAGGGGATCTCTCCTCTAAGTTAATCCTTTCTCTGCTCTTCTTGTTTTTGTGTTCCCTCTCAGATAAACATGAATTAATAACACAATCGATACCATGAATGTGAGACTCAACCGCTCCAACCATATATTACAGAATGAACAAAGAATGCAAAACTTCAAATGCAGACTTTCACTTGTCATCACGGGACACGGGCATGATGCTGAAAGTGCCAAGACCATGCTGGGCACAGAGTCGGAAGCTAGATACAAAGAGGGTGGAGAGAGGATGGGCAAAGAGGAGAAAGGGAAATTTGTCAGAGGACCTGGCACAGGGAGAAAAGGAAATCCAAATTCTGTTCTCTCAGACACTGGTCAACAAACAACCCAAATATCACACAAGTATCAAACGTAAAAAATTGGAAAAGAAGATTGAAGAGGTGTTTCCTTTCACAGTTCATTTTAATGAAGACATTTCACTGGATAAATTCAAACAGAAATGTTCATAAGCTGGAAGAGTAGATTCTGAAGACAGTGTAAAATCTGCGGGGGGTGGGGTGAAGAGCACCACAGCACAATTAATATGCACTGCACGTTTTTTGTGATTTGATGGATTCTCCTATTTTGTCCCCTGTTGTCACTGGGTCACGGACGGGGCTATGGACGCAGGCATTCTCCTGGGACCAAGCTAATTACGCTCTGCCCTATTTTATTGCATCCTTAGGTAGAGATGTCCGGCCTCCACCCGTGGCCTGATTCTTTCCTAGAGCCTTACTGCATAGTGGGAAACGAAGGGAGGGGAAAATCAAGCCTGTTCCCCCCCACTCCATGGCACCCATGTATTGATGCATTGTATTGGCTCCATCCTGCAAATAAATACTGCTCAAGGGAACAGTTCGGAATGGCAGCTAAAAACACACCAGAAATATTTATCGATACTACTTCATAATCCAGCATAGAAGGAAAATCAACATAGATGCACAAGACTGATTGATGACCAGTGCATCAGCGAAGTACATCATCTCGCCAGTATCCATCCACCTCCTTGAGATATAGTGCAGTGTCATGAGCAGTTTGTCCTGACAGAGGTGGGAGATTCAGGATAGCTGAGCTGCTTAGGTCTAACGTCATTCCCCATTGATGGTCTCCTTCTCCGTCAAGTCCCAGCTGTCACTCAAATGGTTCACAATCTCCCAACTTCCCGAAGAATCCATTCGATGCCTTCGAGAAACCCGACAAGAGACTCTGCATCAGTATCATGTGCCTAATCAAATAAATAACCGGAAATGGAGGGAGCTGTTAGTTCACACACACTGACGACAAAGGTACACTCATCTAACCTGTTGACAATCTGCATTATTTGGAGCTTGCCAGTGATAACTAGCTTTCTCCCCAGGTAACAGATGCAGCAGGCGGTTAAGAAGGCAAATGGTATGTTGGCCTTCATAGCGAGAGGGTTCGAGTACAGGAACAAGGATGTCTTGCTGCAGTTGTACAGGGCCTTGGTGAGACCACATCTTGAGTATTGTGTGCAGTTTTGGTCACCTTATCTGAGGAAGGATGTTCTTGCCATGGAGGGAGTTCAGCGAAGATTCACCAGGCTGATACCTGGGATGGCAGGAATGACGTATGAGGAGAGATTGGGTCGATTGGGCTTATAGGCCTAGAAATTCAGTATAGCCACTTTTGGGGCGGTAAAGTCGGGCGTTCGCTGAAGTTAGCGCCCGCCAGAAAGTGGAGGCCACTTCGCAGAAATTCAGTAGCTTTGGCCAAGGAGTTTGGGCGAGCGCTGAAACTGGCGTTGCACTCCTATCTTTAGGCGCTAAGCCGGCGGTGCGGACTGATAACGCCAAGGCCGGGCGCAGCGCAGGTGCGGTCATGTTTTGATTGACAGCAGACACCCTGACGCCGGCCAGCTCTTAAAGGGGGAAGGGTCGACTTTGTCTGCAGCCACGCCCTGGATAGTGGAGCCCTGCAGCTAGGCCTGAACACTGCTGGTGGACCCAAATAGCGCCTGAAGCCATGCAGAAGGCCCGTGAATGAGCGCAGCGCTTCTCAGAGCATGCTTTGAAGGTGCTGCTTAGGGGGTTGCAAAAGAACAGAGAGATCTTGTGCCCGGACAGTGGCAAGAAGGCTCCCAGGAGGCAGTACAGGAGAGCCTGGAGGGAAATCGCCCAGAGGGTGTCAGCCAACAGCGAAGTCCCCAGGACTGGTGACCAATGCCGCAAGAAGTACAACAACCTCACTCGGTTGGTCAGGGTGAGTACCCTTTCCAGTGTCCTCCTCATCCTTGCATGTGCACCTCACATTATGGGCAAAGGGACCTCAAAGGCCTAATGGCCAGCCCTCCTCCCGCAGCTATGGCACTGGCATGATCATCAATAGCACTTTCTGCACTTAACACACTGGCCAAGCTATTCGACCATGAGAGGCAGTGCACACAACAACAGGGCACCACAATGTACTTAGAGGCCGTCCTTTCTCTTGCAGGCCAAGCTGGCGCAGAATTTGAAGAGCCAGAATGTCACCGGGGGAGGCCGTGCCCAGTTCCAGGAGCTCAGTGAGCTGGAGGAGAGCGTGGCTCGACTCATGCGTGGCCGGGTGACTGGCCCCGTTGCCATTGAAGATGCCGACCCTGTGCTGGGCCCCAATGGTAAGGACATGACCGTTTGGACCTCTCTCGTTCCCCTTGCGCTTCAGATCTACATCCTTTGCCACTGTCCGACCAATGCGCATAATGCCACCACTCATGCCTCCCTCGCTGATGCCCTGTCCTCACTTTAAAGCTACTCTTGTGCCTTCCTGCTTTCAGCTGGTGAGGAGGAGGTCCTTGAAGCTGAGAGTGCCAGTCCCTCGGAAGAGGAGGACGACGAGGACCAAGAGGAAGGCGGCACATCGGGGGAACCCTCATCCGCGCCAGGGGATGGCAATGGAGGGGACACGTCTTGCCTGCAGGAGAGCCAGGGGGAAGTGTTGCAGGGGGGTGTAGCTCCTGGGCCCAGTGGCGTCCAGGCACGCGGGAAGGGTCAGGCAGCACGGCGGCCTTCTCCCCAGAGGGGGGAAGTGTTGCAGGGGAGGGCAGTTGCTGGTCCCAGTGGCGTCCAGGCACGCGGGAAGGGTCGGGCAGCTCGGCGGCCTTCTCCCCAGAGGGAGAGTCCGGAGACGGTCCTCGCCCAGGAGGTGCGCCTCCTTGATGAAATGTCCGCGGCCTCGGAGCGGCGCCACAACGAGTTCATGGGAGTTGTGGGACAGTTGCCTCAGGCCATTGAGTCCCTGGCTCATAGTGTGGCCGCTTTCGGGGACTCACAGGCCAGGGGTGTGGAGCAACTCGCGGCAGCACAGGCCAGGGGTGTCGACCAACTCGCGGCAGCACAGGACAGGGGTGTCGACCAACTTGCGGCAGCGCAGGACAGGGGTGTTGACCAACTCGCGGCAGCACAGGACGCGAGTCGCGAGTTCATGAGTGGTGCCGTGCAGACACTGGCTGATCTGATGCGGGCACAGAACAGGGCAGTTCGGGCACTCACTTCTGCCACGCTCGCTGTGTCACGGAAGCATCGCCAGGGCACCCGCCGCCCTGCTGCAGCACAGCGGTCTGGCCTCCACCAGATTGCTGCGCTTGCTGCAGTGCCAGCCCGGCCGAGTGCCAGTGTCTCTGGCGACCAGCGAGCGCCTGGCATCAGCCAGCTTGCCCCCATTGCTGCAGCCGCCACTGCCACTCCCCCAGCCAAGGAGCGACGAGCTGCTGGAGAGACTGATGCTGGCCAGCCACAGCTGCAGCAGTCAGCAGCCGGCCCCTCCAGGGCCGGACCTCGTCTAGGCCGACCCCCAAGGGCATCTGCCGTCACGCATTGTGCCCCTCAGGAGCCTTCCCCCAGCCGTGCAACACCCACAGGGCCCAGGTTGAGGCGGAGCAGCAGGTCGGGCAGGGGCCGGAGAAGGCTGCACAAGGACTCGCCCTCTCGGCACACCAAGTAGAGTGTGTTGCCAACTGTTTTTTTTATATGGGGGTGTTTGTGTTCTGGAAGGGGGGGGCTTATTTTGGTAAGGCCGAGGATGAAGGCCAATTGGATGGACAAGTTTTGTTATTCCTCCCCAGGTTGTGGGAGTGAGATGTGTTTCTGACTGTTTTTTGGGGGTCTTGTCTGTTTTTCTGTTTCATGTGGGAAGGGCCCTGAGTTTGTTAAATAAAGCTTTTTATTTATTCAGCTTGTCCAGGTGCCATGTTTCAAGTGGTTGTTGCGTTAACCGGCTGAGGGCTTGCGGAGCGGCTGCATTCAGGTGCGTTCATTGCCACAAGCCATTCCCTGACAGGGGGCCTAGAAGTGTCGTTCAATAAGCCGCCGGCGGACGGCCCTTGGACCTTGTGGCTCCCTCCTGGGCTGGTACTCCTCCTCCTCCTCCTCCTCCTCCTCATGGTCCTCCTGCTCGTCCTCCTGAGGTGGTGGTCCAACGTGAGGTGGCAGTGCCTGAGTCCTGCGGAGAGCCAGGTTGTGCAGCATGCAGCAAACGACGACGAACTGGGAGACTCTCTCCGGCGAATACTGTAGAGATCCGCCGGAACAATCCAGGCAGCGGAACCGTTGCTTGAGGACGCCAATCGTTTGCTCTATGATGTTCCTTGTGGCTTGATGGCTTTCGTTGTATGCCTCCTCCGCAGGGGTCCTGGGCGCACGGAGCGGGGTTTAGAGCCATGTACACAAAGGGTAGCCCTTGTCCCCGATAAGCCATCCCCTTGGTGGAGGCTGTGCCTCAATCATGTCAGCCACAGTAGTCTGGCGCAGGATAAATGCATCGTGGCTGCTTCCTGGAAAGCAGGCATTGACAGCTAGGATGCGCTGCCTGTGGTCACACACCAGCTGTACATTGAGGGAATGGTAGCCCTTCCGGTTGCGGTAATCCTCGGCATTGTCGATAGGTGCCCGCATAGCCACATGCGTGCAGTCAATGGCGCTCTGCACCATGGGGAAGTCGGCGATCCTGGCAAATCCGACTGCACGCTGCTCCTGCCTCTCTAGGGTCATGGGGAAGGAGATGAATTGGTGTCTCCTTGCGAAAAGGGCATCGGTGACCTGCCGGATGCAGCGATGCACGGCGAACTGGGAGATGTTCGCTATGTCCCCAGCAGCGGCTTGGAAGGAGCCGCTTGCATAAAAGTTCAGAGCCACCGTGACCTTCACTTCGACCGACAGAGACGTCCTGCACATCAGCTGTGGACGCAGAACTCTGTGAAGCAGCTGGCAGATCTCTGCAACCGCCTCCCTTCTGAAGCGCAGCCTCTTAACACAATGCGCGGCAGTCATGGTGAGATAGGACACCTGCTGCCGGTATTCCCTGAGTGGGTAAGGCCTACGTTGCCGACGCCTGATGGCCCCTCTGCGTCTAGGCATGGCTGGCCCTCTCACACAGCGTCTGCGAGCCCTTCGCACATAATGCTGGAACTGAGGGTTGGAACCCCATGCAGCCCCCATAATAAACTTGCAAACAGTGAAATCACAATGAGTCAAATTTCCAAGCTCTGGCCAGAAGCCAAAAATACCTCTCCTATGTTGGCCCAAATCAGTAAGGTCTGTTCCTTGGTCTCTGTCCAGAAATCCAAAGCACTAAAGTCATTGCAGCAAAATGGCTGGCCTTTATAGTTCAGTCTAAGTGCCCTTTAATTAGTGCTCCCCGAGGCCCGCAGGGCCTCTGCTGCGTTCCACTTCACAGTTCTTAACAGCGCCACGCCCACATTGGGCGGGCGCCACTGAATTTCCGGTTTGGGGCGCACAAACAGCGTTGCACGACGAAATGACGTCATAAGCTGCGCGCGCAGCTGAGCGGGCGCAAACACTTTGTCAACTGAAGTTGGGCGTAGGCGCAGATCGGCCTGCGCCCGGGCGCTAAGTGCCTAGCGCTGGAAATCTACCCCTCTTATGGCGTTAACGGCTGGCGAAAGCAACTGAATTTCTAGGCCATACTCACTGGAGTTTAGAAGAATGAGAGGGGATCTCATTGAAACTTATAAAATTCTGACAGGACTGGACAGACTAGATGCAGGAAGGATGTTCCTGATGGCCGGGTAGTCCAGAACCAGGGGTCACAGTCTAAGGATAAGGGGTAAGCCATTTAGGACAGAAATGAGGAGGAATTTCTTCACCCAGAGAGTGGTGAACCTGTGGAATTCTCTACCACAGAGGGCGGTTGAGGCCAATTCATTAAATATATTCAAGAAGGAGTTGGATATATTTCTTAAGGCTAAAGGGATCAAGGGATATGGGGAGAAGGCAGGGACAGGGTACTGAATTTGGATGATCAGCCATGATCGCATTGAATGGTGGAGCAGGCTCAAGGGGCCGAATGGCCTAATCCTGCTCCTATCTTCTATGTTTCTACGTTAACTGTTGTAAGACAGCTGCTCCATCCCTCATATAA
Organism: Somniosus microcephalus; assembly: GCF_052327205.1. NCBI lineage: Eukaryota > Metazoa > Chordata > Chondrichthyes > Squaliformes > Somniosidae > Somniosus > Somniosus microcephalus. The sequence continues at coordinate 386,745,629 of NC_140988.1, read as the reverse complement.
AACACTGGTTCGGCCCCAGCTGGTGTAGTGTCTCCAATTCTGGGCTCCACACTTAAGGAAGGATTTGACGGCTTTGGAGAGGGTGCAGAGGAGATTTACTAGATTGGTTCCAGGGATGAGGAAATATAGTTACGTGGATAGTCTGGAGAAGCTGGGATTGTTCTTCCTAGAGCAGAGAAGGCTAAGAGGAGATTTGATAGAGGTGTTTAAAGTCATGAAGGGTTTAGATAAAGTAAATAAAGAGTGACTGTTTCCAATGGCTGAAGGGCCAATAACGAGAGGACACAGATTTAAGGTGATTGGCAAAAGAACCAGAGGCGACAGAAAGAAAACCTTTTTTACACAACGAGTGGTTAGGATTTGGAATGCACTGCCTGATGGAGTGGTAGAAACAGATTCAATTGTAGCCTTCAAAAGGGATGGGTCTCTGCTTGGAGAAAAAATTGCAGGGCTCTGGGGAAAGAGCGGGGAGTGGGACTAACTGGATCACTCTTCGCAAGATACGGCGCAGACTCGATGGGCCAATGAGCTCCTTCTGTGCTGTACTATTCTATGGTAGCTCTGATCTCTGTAGAATTGATGGTATAGGGTTGCTTGGTAAGCTTGGGTACGGTTTCACGGGTGCCCTATGGTACCTTGCCCAAGTGTGAGCATTCCTGAATGGGCGTAAACAGCGATAGCCAACAGGATACTTGGCCAATAGGAGCGGGAAATCACAGCTGATCCTGATGATGTCCTCACCTGATGCGCATTCTCCAGCAGGGGGATCGCTGGATAGCAGTGAGGAGCAGGAACCCTGGCTGACCTTCCGCTCTCGGGCCCAGGGAACGCTGATGCTGATCATAGAATCAATACCACCAGCCTAGCTGAGATCCACGAAATCAGCCCAGACTCGGCATGGAACCTGCAACCTTCTTGCTCTGCTTGGCTCTGCTTTGTCCCCCTTTTGTCAGCTCTCTTAGCAATGGTGCAGGGATGTGGTATAAGAGCAGCTGTTCATGTGCTCTGTGTTTATTAGTTTGATTCAGGAACATTACAAGGGAAGCCTATTGTACTTACCAGCCAAGGTCTGTCCAGCAGGCTTAACTGCAACTGGTGAGATACATAAACACATGGTATCCGTTGGGCGTCAGGCTGGGAAATGCAGCACAGTACTAGGAGTGGGCGGTTTGGAGAGCCAAGACTTGGGTCGATCATGGCCTGGATCTGGAGCAGTTCCTTTTTTTGCTCGTGCTCTGAGGGGGAGAGTACGAGATAAATACATCCCAATCAAAGAATATTATGCTTTACATGGTACTGCACAAAGGAAGTCATGCCAAGATCCAGCTTTGCCTATTATGTCCGTGTGTAATTGAGACACGGACTGCAGGAGTTGGTTATAACAGGTCTTTACTGAGTGGAGACAAACTGGAACTAACTATGCAAAGTTACTGCACAGGCTTATATACAGGGGTGGTCACTACCGGTACTGCAGTATACAGGGGCTGCAGAATATAGTTCCTTCTGCAAAGTACATACACTACAATTCCTCCCCTTTTAGCTAAACAGTACATAACATTTGATTAATAATTAAATAACATATTTACAATTACAGTTGTCATATACATTAGCTGAAGTTAAGCAATTAAAGTTCAGTCTTTGAGGAGGCTTCCTGATTCTGTCTGGATAACGCCTCTTTGGGGTATCAGGTTCTTCTGGCAGAGTTGATTCGGAATCAACGTCGTTGTTGGGTTCGTTTGCTTCCAATATTCCCGATTCTGAGGTAGATGCAATTGGTACTTCGGTTCCATCATCAGGTGTATCGGATCGTGGTGTGGAGTTGACGTTTTCCAGTGACTCTAGAATCTGGTCAGCATGGCATCTTACAATGCTCTCTCCAACGTCCACGGTATACATTAGAGGTCCTTGCCGTGTACAGATCGTTCCTGGCTGCCATTTCTCTGTGCGGTAGACCCGGGCCAAAACTGGTTGACCTATCTTAAAACTCCTGGTCGGCCTTTCATTCATATTCTGAAACTGCCTGTTCTCCACATCTCTTCTGATGTTTGGCTTAACCAAATCCAAGCGGCATCGTAGTCTTCGATTGAAGAACATCATGGCTGGAGTTTGGTTGGTAACCGCATGTGTCGCATTCCGGTAGGCAAACAAGAAGTTATCCACCTTGTGTTGTAGGGGTATGTCTTCATTGCACATTGCATTGATAGCCTTCTTGAATGTTTGAACGAACCTCTCAGCCAATCCATTGGTGGCTGGATGATATGGGGCGGATGTGTAATGCTTAACACCATTGTTTTTTAAGAACCTCCGGAACTCTTCAGACACAAACTGTGGTCCATTGTCGGAGCAAATCTGTTCAGGCAGCCCATTTCTGGCGAATATGGTTCGTAAGACTGTGATAGTTTTGTCTGTGGTGGTTGAGGACATTTTTATTACCTCTGGCCACTTTGAATGTGCATCCACCGCAATTAAAAACATCGAGTCCATTTGCAAAATCAATGTGCACCCTTTGCCATGGAGATGAGGGCCACTCACATGGATGTAGAGGGGCTTGTGGTGGGGCGTTTTGGACCTTCTGGCATCCTGTACAGCTCTTGGTCATCTCTTCGATTTCTCTATCAATTCCCGGCCACCACACAAACGCTCTGGCTAAGTTCTTCATTTTTACCCCTCCCAGATGACCCTCATGAAGCTCATTGAGCACTCTATCCTTCAATTTGGGTGGAATTACTACTCTGGATCCACACATCAAGGTTCCTCTGCACACTGACAGCTGTTCTCTCCTCGGCGAGAATGCTGGCAACAGTGGTTCGCCATGTGCTGGCCATCCCTTCACCGTTAAATCATAGACCCAGGCGAGTGTCGGGTCATTTCGTGTTTCCTTTTCTATGTTTGCATTCGTCACAGGTAGACATTCGACTATGGTCGAGTGGAATATCTCCACTGGATCCACTGCAGGTGCTTCTTCCACCATCGGCAACGGTAGGCGCGACAATCCATCAGCATTCCCATGCTGTTTAGTTCCTTTGTACTCGATGTCATATTGGTGTGCCCCTAGGGAAAGGGACCACCTCTGTAGCCGTTGTGCTGTCATTATCAGGACGCCCTTCTGAGGGTTGAAAATGGAGACAAGAGGTTGATGATCAGTTAGTAGAGTAAATTTCTGACCGTGCAGGTAGTGATTGAACTTCTTCACCCCCCACACCAGGCTGAGGGCCTCTCTGTCAATCTGGGCGTAGTTACGCTCGGCTGCAGTTAACAAGCGTGACGCAAAAGCTATCGGCCTCTCTGAACCATCAAGGGATTTATGTGATAGTACCGCTCCAACGCCGTAGGGAGACGCATCACACGCCAGTCTTATCGGTAGTGATGGGTTGTAGTGAGCCAATAATTCTCTTGAAGTGATCAGGCCTTTACACTTCTGAAAGGCCCGCTTACATTCATCGCTCCATTTCCATGCTACTCCAGTTTGTAGCAGGCTGTTCAGTGGGTGCAGAATTGTGGACAAATTCGGCAAAAACTTATGGTAGTAATTCACCAATCTGAGGAATGACCTTAGTTGCGACACATTTTCAGGCGCTGGAGCTTTAACTACCGCTTCAATTTTGTCAGGGGACTTATGTAACCCCTCTTCAACAATCACGTGGCCACAATACGATACCTGTTTCTTAAAAAACTCGCACTTGGGGCGGTTGGCTCGTAGCCCATGTTCTCTTAGTCTAGTGAGCACCTGCTCTAGTTTGGCAAGGTGTTCACTGTCATCTTCACCTGTCACTAGGATGTCGTCCAAGTAACACTGAGTCCCCGGAATCCCTTGCAGGACTTGTTCCATCGCTCTTTGCCATATCGCCGGAGCTGATGCTACTCCGAATACCAGTCGATTATACTGGTAAAGACCTTTGTGAGTGTTTATCGTGAGATACTTCCTAGAGGATTCTTCAACCTCCATCTGCAAATATGCTTGTGCTAGGTCAATTTTTGTAAAACGCTTCCCTCCAGATAGTGAGGCGAAAATATCTTCTATCCTCGGGAGAGGACATTGTACTGTGTGAAGGACTGGGTTCACCGTCACCTTGAAGTCCCCACAGATGCGAACCTTCCTTGGCTCCTCAGACTTATTGTTTAACATTTTCTTCATGACAGGAACGATGGGTGTCGCCCACTCGCTCCAGTCTACCTTAGATAACACGCCTGCATTCTCCAGATTCTCCAGCTCTGCCTCGACGGCTGGGCGAATTGCATATGGCACCGGTCTTGCTTTGAAAAACTTGGAAATTGCATTCTCTTCTATTTTTATCAAGGCGGTTACGCCTTTAAGAGTTCCCAGTTCTTGTTGAAATACCTCTTTGGCGTTAGCTAAGATTTTTGACAATCTTCCAGGTGTGACGTCATCATCCTTTTTACCAGCCACCGTCAGTGCCTGAATGGAGTGCCAGTCTAAACTTATCTTTCTGATCCATTCACACCCCAATAACGGTGGTCCACCATCCTGCAGTATGTACAGATAAAATTTCTGTATTTCCTTGCCGTTGTATTCGACAGGCACCCTTATTCTCCCTCTGGGGTATACTTTTTGCCCCGTATACGTCTTCAAGACAATGGATGTCTCTTTCAAGGGAATGTGCGAGAATAGCCGCTCGTAGTCTCATTGATTCATGACGGTCAGGGTTAATCCTGTATCTAATTCCATTTTGACTTGGGACCCTGCTATCGTGAGGTTGACCCAAATGGTTCAGTGATCCTCTTTTGCGATTACGTTGTGAAGTTTGAGACAGCTTAGTCTCTTGTTCCCGGATTCACTATCGCTCATCTGGTCTTCGGAACTACTGTCCGTCATCTTTTTACTTTCCTGTACTGTTCCTTAGTAGCCTTTTTGTTGCCGTTAGTCTTCTTCCCAGACCTGCAAACTCGTGCAATATGTCCCATCTTTCGGCATTGCCTGCATATTTTGTCCTTGGACCAGCAGTCCTTCTGGTCATGGGTTGTTCTGCCGCAATGATAACATTTTTCAAATCCCCGTGTCATTTCGTGGGTGCCGTATTCCTGTGCCTTTTGCTGTATTTCCGCAGCTCCCCTTGCTGCTGCTTCGTACGATACTGCCACGCTGAAAGCCTTATCTAGCATCAGCTCTTTCTCTGAGAGTAACCTCTTCTGGGTTTCTTCACTCAGGAGTCCACAGACAAATTTGTCCCGTAGGGTATCTGCCAGTCCTGCTCCGAACTGGCAGTGCTTTGATAGCTTGCGTAGTTCTGTAAGGTAATCAGCATTGCTCTCATCTTTATGCTGATTTCTCCTGTGGAATTTAAATCTTTCTGCTATCAGCAGCGGTGTAGGATTTAGGTGTTCCTGTAGGATATCAACAATTTCGTTAAAACTCTTCGCCATCGGTTTGGCTGGAGTAAGCAGGTTCCGCAATAGGCCGTACGTTCTTGCGCCCATTAAGTTTAGTAGTACCGATGCCTTTTTCTCATCGGCTACTTCGTTTGCCTTGCAATATACTTCGACTCTTTCCACATACGTGGTCCAGTCTTCTATTGCATTATCGAAAGCAGTGATATTGCCAGTCTTCGGCATCTTGGAAATCTAAGATGGCACCTCCCACGCTTTGCCTTCTTCCCCGATTTAACAAAATGGCGCCTCCCGCGCTTTGCCTTCTTCTCCGATTTAACAAAATGGCGCCTCCCGCGCTTTCCGTCTTCTCCGCTGCTGCTAGCGCTGTTGCTGGTGTTTTATGCCTTGATGGCGACGCCCTATGGTCTTCGCGCACTTCCCCCCGCGTTGCTGCTAACGCCGCTCTCCGCGGTTCCCGTGGCAAACGGCAGCTCCTCGCGGCTTTCTGCGCTTCTAATTTCTTTTATTTCCCCGTCGTTGGAGCAACCCTGCGGGACACTTTCCTCCCTCTTCTCGGGTCTGTACGCTGCCCGGCTTCGTAGCACCGGCCGCGCCCTGTGTGCTCCACCCTCTCTCTCTCTCCTCTTCCCGACAACGCTGCTCGGCCCCGTTGAAAAGTCACCCGATCGAGCTCTAGCCCGCCGCAGCCCAGGAAGGATCAGTGTACTACCTGCCACCAGCCCGATTAGCTGGAACACCATCGACAGGATAACCAAGCCCCACTCTCGACAGCCTCTCCTGCAAATCTTTCACTCCGATGAATCAGAGGCGGTTGCCCCACGGTCGACGCCCGTTTCTTCTGATCGTTTTATTTATTTATTTTTTATTTTTTATTTTTTTCTTCTGGCCTCGGCCTCTGACAACTTCGCTTCAGGGATGGATCCCCATGAGGTGGTGCCGACTGTAGGTAAGTTCGGATCTGCTCGTCGCCAGTATTATGTCCGTGTGTAATTGAGACACGGACTGCAGGAGTTGGTTATAACAGGTCTTTACTGAGTGGAGACAAACTGGAACTAATTATGCAAAGTTACTGCACAGGCTTATATACAGGGGTGGTCACTACCGGTACTGCAGTATACAGGGGCTGCAGAATATAGTTCCTTCTGCAAAGTACATACACTACATTGCCTGCAGGCCCTGGCACACCTACCTGGGAATGGCAAGGTGACCTCATCTGCCTTCTCAGGGTCTGGATCAGCAGGGAGGCAAATGTAGAGCTGCGCTATCTGCTGTAAGGACATCTGCAGCTACCATGGAAACATGCAGGGGCTTAAACAGACATTGGAACCTCAAACTAAGATAAACAGGCAGACACTCCAATCGTCCTACCCATTAACACAAGACCCAGACAATGGCTGTTGATGCTTGACACCTTGCTTTAGGACACTATTCTTCCACTTGGGACTATGATGTTGAATCTTGCCTGGAGTAATTAGATGAAACTCTCCTCACTTTCCTTTGACAATAAAGTCAAACACCTTTAGATGTCTCAAACATAGTTCCTAAAGGGCATGGGCAAAAGTTATAAACGGATAGTATCTGGCATTACATTGCCATTAAACTGATAGCCTGACTCAGAGAAGTCACAATGATGGCTCCTGCTCAAAATTTATAATATAAAATCAAAAAAATTACACCAGAACTGCGAGGGTTTTCCTATCGGGAAAGGATGAACAGGCTGGGTCTCTTTTCTCTTGAAAAAAGAAGGCTGAGGGGTGACCTAATAGAGGTCTTTAAAATCATGAAAGGTTTTGATAGAGTGGACACAGAGAGAGTGTTTCCACTTGTGGAGAAGAGCAAAACTAGAGGCCATCAACATAAGATAGTCACCAAGAAATCAATCGGGAATTTAGAAGAAACTTCTTTACCCAGAGAGTGGTGAGAATGTGGAACTCGCTACCACAGGGAGTGGTTGAAGCGAATAGTATAGATGCATTTAAGGGGAGGCTAGACAAGCATACGAGGGGGAAGGGAATCGAGAGTTATGCTGATAGATTTAGATGAGGAAAGACGGGAGGAGGCTCGAGTGGAGCATAAACTCCGGCATGGACTGGTTGGGCTGAATGGACTGTTTCTGGGCCGAATATCCTATGTAATATGTAAAAAATAGAAAGATTCGCACTGGAGCTTTACTCTGTATCTAACCCATGCCACAGCTGTCCGGGTAGTGCTTCATGGGAGTGTCTCTGCCTCGGTCACTCCCTGTGACGAAACATTCCTGCTCCAACAACCCTGTGTAAAGAAATTTCTCCTAACGTCGGTCCTCACTTTTAATCTTAAATTGATGACCATTCATCACTGATTCCGTAACCAGGAAAAATAGTCTTTTCCCATTCACTCTATCAAAATTAATAGTTGTAAAACCTGTATGGAATTTCTTCAGCCTACTTTGCTCCAGTGAAAATAGTCCCAATAGCTCTAGTCTCTCGCCATGAATATAGTTTCCCATCCCTGCAATGTTCATGGTGAACCTAACCTCAACACTCTTTATGGCTTTAATGTCCTTTCTAGAATGGGGTGTCCTAGAACTGTGGCTTAAACATTGATTTGTACAAATCTATCATTACTCCTTTACTCTCTTGTCTACTATGCTGTACCTGCCCTGGGAGTGTTTGATAGAATCATAGAATGGTTACAGCACAGAAGGAGGCCTTTGGCCCATCGAGCCCGTGCCGGCCCTCTGCAAGAGCACTTCAGCTAGTCCCACTCCCCGCCCCTTCCCCGTAGCCCTGCAAGTCTTTTTCCTTCAGGTGCTTATCCAAAGCCACAATTGAATCTGCCTCCACCGCCCTTTCAGGCAGTGCATTCCAGATCCTAATCACTTGCTGAGTAAAAAAGTTTTTCCTCGTGTCACCTTTGGTTCTTTTGCCAATCACCTTAAATCTGTGTCCTCTGGTTCTCGACCCTTCCGCCAATGGGAACAGTTTCTCTCTATCTACTCTGTCTAGACCCCTCATGATTTTGAACACCTCTATCAAATCTCCTCTCAACCTTCTCTGCTCTAAGGAGAACAACGCCAGCTTCTCCAGTCTATCCATGTAACTGAAGTCCCTCATCTCTGGAATCATTCTTGTAAATCTTTCCTGCACCCTCTCTAAGGCCTTCACATCCTTCCTAAAGTGCAGTGCCCAGAATTGGACCCAATACTCCAGTTGAGGCCGAACCAGATGCTATCAGTGATGATCAAAGTGCCGCATTGTTCACCACTAAATTGACATAAATGTAAAATTATCTAAAAAGCTGCTAGCGGCCGCAGGAAAATGTATGGTTGGCTCCCTGTTATTACGCAGCTGTTGAGAGGTGTGTTATATATTCACATCCCGTCACGGGACCAAACCCCCGCAGCAGCCATATTCACTCAATGACAGTACCGAATGAAAGAGATGCACTAACTTCTTCTGGCTTCAGCATTTGCCACATAGATGAAACCATCCACCACCCTGCACACTTTCTGGACCTGAGGGATGATGCTGTAACGTGCCTCCCGCCTCGGGACACTCTCTGCATCACCTTGGTCCATATCAGCAACGCCTTGCTGCACAAACAGTTGATTAATGGCTGCATTTTCCTCCATTCTTGCGCTCTCTCTTTCCTTCCTGAAGTAGATAAACAAAAGAAGCTGATAATGTATTTAGTATTACAGGAAACTCTTTTTTTATCCGGCACCGACGGGACCGGCGTGGTGCCGGTTTATCAAAAAGTCCGGATTACAGAGAGGTATAAACATAGAAACATAGAGATAGGAACAGGAGTAGGCCATTCGGCCCTTCGAGCCTGCTCCGCCATTCAATGAGATCATGGCTGATCTTCGTCTGAGATCATAGCTGATCTTACCAGTTCAGTACCCCGTCCCCGCCTTTTCTCCGTAACCCTTAATCCCCTTAGCCTTCAGAAATATATCCAATTCTCTCTTGAAAATATTTATTGAATTAGCCTTCACAGCCCTCTGTGGCAGGGAATTCCACAGGCTCACCACTCTTTGAGTGAAGAAATTCTTCCTCATCTCTGTTTTAAATGATTTGCCCGCTATTTTTAGACTGTGGCCCCTGGTTCTGTGCTCCCCTGCCATTGGAAACATTCTCTCTGAATTCAGCCTGTCCAGGCCTGCCATAATTTTATATGTTTCGATGAGATCCCCTCTCAATCTTCTAAACTCCAGTGAGTACAAGCCCAAACTATTCAATCTCTCCTCGTAGGTCATTCCCGCCATTCCAGGTATCAGCCTGGTGAATCGCCGCTGCACTCTTTCCATGGCAAGAACATCCTTCCGCAGATGGGGCGACCAAAACTGTACACAATACTCCAGATGCGGTCTCACCAGCACCTTGTACAGCTGTAGTAAGGTATCCCTATTCCTATACTCGAACCCCCTTGATATGAAGGCCAACATACCATTTGCCTTCTTAATCGCCTGTTGCACCTGCATGCTCTCCTTCAGTGACTGGTGCACAAGAACACCCAGGTCCCTCTGCACTTCCCCATCTCCCAATCTATTGCCATTTAGATAATAATCTACCCTCCTGTTTTTACCCCCAAAGTGGATAACCTCGCATTTATCCACATTATAGTGCATCTGCCACGTATCCGCCCATTCCCCCAACCTGTCCAAATCGCACTGTAGCCTCCTGACATCCTCATCAGAGCCCACCCCTCCTCCTAGTTTAGTGTCGTCAGCGAATTTGGAAATATTGCATCCAATTCCCTGATCCAGATCATTTATATATATTGTGAACAGCTGGGGTCCCAGGACAGATCCTTGCGGCACCCCGCTGGTCACTGCCTGCCACTCCGAAAACGAGCCGTTTATTCCAACTCTCTGTTTTCTATCCGCCAGCCAGTTCTCTATCCACGTTAATACTTTGCCCCCAATCCCATGAGCCTTAATTTTGCATGATAATCTTTTGTGTGGAACCTTATCGAAGGCTTTCTGGAAGTCAAGGTGCACCACATCCACTGGCTCTCCCCCATCTATTTTACCAGTTACTTCCTCAAAAAATTCCAGCAGATTAGTCAAACACGATTTACCCTTTGTAAATCCATGTTGACTCTGTCCGATCCTTTCCCCATTTGTCAAGTGCTCCGCTATTTTATCCTTAATAATGGACTCTAGCATTTTGCCCACAACCGATGTAAGGCTTACTGGTCTATAATTCCCTGCTTTCTCTCTACCCCCCTTTTTAAATATTGGGGTAACATTAGCTACCCTCCAATCCACGGGTACTGTTCCCGAGTCAATGGAGTTCCGGAAGATGATCCTTAGAGCATCTGCTATCTCCAGGGCCACCTCCTTAAGTACCCTAGGATGTAGTTTATCAGGCCCCGGGGATTTGTCGGCCTTCAGTCCCCTCAACTTACCCAACACCATATCCCTAGAGATACTAATTTCTGTCAGCTCCTCCCTCTCATTAGTCCCTATGTTTGCCGATATTCCTGGGAGGTTATTTGTGTCCTCCTTTGTGAATACAGAACCAAAGTATGAGTTTAATTGGTCTGCCATTTCCTTATTCTCCATTATATATTCTCCCGAATCGGACTGCAAGGGACCGACTTGGGATTTTACCAGTCTTTTCCTCCTGATATACCGATAAAAGCTTTTGCAGTCTGTCTTTATGTTTGCTGCAAGTTTACTTTCGTATTCTATTTTCCCCTTCCTGATTAATCCCTTTGTCCTCTTTTGCTGTATCCTGTACTGCCCCCAATCTTCCGGTCTGGTGCTTTTTTTTGCCAGTTGATATGCCCTTTTTTTTGATTTTATGCTGTCCCTAATTTCCCTCGTTATCCACGGTTGAGTCACCTTTTTAGGTTTATTTTTATGCCAAACCGGTATAAACATGTTCTGGAATTCTTCCATTCTATCTTTGAATGCTTGCCATTGTCTATCCACTGTCAATCCCCCCAGAAACACCACCCAATCAATCTTACCCAATTCCCGTCTCATACCCTCGTAATTCCCTTTATTTAAGTTCTGGACCTTAGTCTCTGATTCAATTTCCTCACTCTTCATCTCGACTGAGAGCTCGATCATATTATGATCGCTCTGACCCAAGGGGCCTCGTACAAGAAGATTGCTGATAAGTCCCTTCTCATTGCACAATATCCAGTCTAAAATGGCCTGATCTCGAGTCGGCTCCTCGACATATTGGTCCAGATAACCGTCCCGAAAACATTCCAGGAATTCCTCCTCCTCAGAATTTTTACTAATTTGGGTAGTCCAATCAATATGTAAATTAAAGTCACCCATGATGACAGCTGTGCTCTTATCGCACGCTTCTCTAATTTCCCTTTTTATGCCTTCCCTCACCTCCATATTACTATTTGGAGGCCTATATATCACACCCACTAACGTTTTCCTCCCCTTGCTATTTCTCATTTCTACCCATACAGATTCCGTTTCATCCGAGTTAATATCCTTCCTTTCCATTGCATTAATCCCCTCCTTTACCAGCAATGCTACCCCACCTCCCCTACCTTTTTGCCGATCCTTCCTAAATATTGTATATCCCTGGATGTTAAGTTCCCAGCCTTGCCCACCCTGCAGCCACGTTTCTGTAATCCCAATCAAATCATACTTGTTTACCTCTATTTCCACAACTAATTCATCCACCTTGTTCCTAATGCTTCTAGCATTAAGATACAAAGCCTTCAGGCTTGCTTTTTTCACACTCTCATTATGAATTAGTTTGGCCCTTTGTGTTTCTCTCCTTTGCTTATTGCTTCTCACCTTTCTACCATCTATTTCTGACTTCATATGACTTCCCTCTTTTCCACTACCTAGGTTCCCATCCCCCTGCCAAATTAGTTTAAATCCTCCCGAACCGCCCTAGAAAATATTACCCCGAGGACATCGGCTCCCTCACAGTTCAGGTGTAGACCGTCCCCTTGGTACAGGTCACTCCTCCCCAAGAACTGGTTCCAATGCCTCAAGAATTTAAATCCCTCTCCCTTGCACCACTGCTCAAGCCACGTATTTAGCTTATCTATCTTACTCTCTCTAAACTTATTAGCTCGTGGCACTGGTAGCAATCCAGAGATTACTACCTTTGAGGTCCTACTTTTCAATTTAGCTCCTAACTCCCTAAATTCAGCTTGTAGGACCTCTTCCCTCTTTTTACCTACATCGTTGGTACCTACATGTACCACGACAACTGGCTGATCCCCCTCCCCCTTCAGAATGCTCTGCACCCGCTCCGAGACATCCTTGACCCTTGCACCAGGGAGGCAACATACCATCTTGGAGTCTCGGTCTCGGCCACAGAAACTCCTATCTATCCCCCTTACAATTGAATCCCCTATCACTATAGCCCTATCCCTCTTTTTCCCGCCCTTCTGTGCAGCAGAGCCAGTCATGGTGCCCTGAACCTGGCTGCTGGTGCCTTCCCCTGATAAGTCATCTCCCCCAACAGTACCCAAAACGGTAAACCTGTTTTGGAGGGAGATGACCGCAGGTGACTCCTGCACTACCTTCCTGCCTTTACCCTGCCTTTTGGTCACCCATTTACTGTCTGAGCTAGCCTTTACCTGCGGTGTGACCAACTCACTGAATGTGCTATCCACAACATCCTCAGCATCGCGTATGCTCCAGAGTGAGTCCATTCGCAGCTCCAGCGCCGCCATGCGGTCTGCTAGGAGCTGCAGCTGGACACACTTCCTGCACACATAGTTGTCAGGGACAGTGTCCCTGATTTCCCACATGGCACAGGAGAAGCATGACACGGGTCCGAGCTGCCCTTCCATGACTTAACCCTTACAATGCCCTTTTATTTACTACGATTTAGCTTAATTATTGAATTCTACTTAGAATAAGTTAGAATTAGTTAAAGGTATACGAGAGCCCCGTACACGGCCACAGATCCAGGCATCCCTGTTGCATAGCAACAGGTGCAGGAATCCTGGTTACATGGCCAAAAATCCAGGAACGGCCACTAATCTGAAGTAAAACTTACCTGAACCTACTCCTGAATTTTGCCGGTTAACAGAGATTTCCGGTTATTTAGGTGCCGGTAAATCGAGAGTTTCCTGTACATGATATTTACAGCACAGGATCAGGCTGTGCGGCCCAACAGGTCTATGTCAGTGTTTATGCTCCACACGAGCCTCGTCCCACGTTACTTCATCTCATAATTAAGATTATTCGACTACATCTATTTTTGGAAAGAGCCTTCGGGCTTGCTGTGCTTGAGTTACGCCTGTTACTGGGGTGATGAGGCTTGAGTAGCCGTGCAACCTCCAGACTTGACTATTCCAACACACTCCTGGTCGACCTCCCACATTCTACCCTACGTAAGCTTGAGCTCATCCAAAACTGCTGTCCGTGTCCTAACTCGCATCAAGTCCCATTCACCCATTACCCCTGTGCTCACTGGCCTACATAAGCTACCGGTCTGGCAACACCTCAATTTTAAAATTCTCATTCTTCTTATTTTCAAATTCCTCCATGGCCTCACTCTTCCTTATCTCTGTAACCTCTTCCAGCCCTACATCCCTCCGAGATCTTTGTGCTACTCCAATTCTGCCCTCTTGTGCATCCCCGATTTTCATCACCACCATTGGTGGCCGTGCCTTAAGCTGCCGGGCCCTAAACTCTGGAATTCCCTCCATAAATCTCTCCGCCCCTTTCTACCTCCTTTAAGACGCTCCTTAAATCCTACCTCTTTGACCAAGCTTTTAGTCACCTGTCCTAATATCTCCTTATGTGGATCGGTGTCAAATTTTGTTTGATAATCGCTCCTGTGAAGCGCTTTGGGATGTTTTACAACATTAAAGGTGCTGTATCAATGCAAGTTGTTGCTGTAGGCTCAATCGTGAAGAATGATGCCTCGGGGAACTCCTGGTGGGCTTATATTGTCACAAAGAAAGCAATGGCTGCCATTCGGGTCGGGTGACGTACCGTCGATCTGTCGCTGTGGGAAACCCGCGACTGGCAGCAGCCTTGGTGAATTCATCATCTTTGTGACCAGGGAGGAGTCCAATTGCTTGAGGCTGTTGTGTATGTACCTTTAAGGGAATAACTGGTCTCAGACTGCAGTACCGGCAGTGACCACCCCTGCATAAAAGGCCCTAGCAGGCTTCTGTAGTTTCAGTTTCCAGGTTGTCTCCATTCAGTAAAGACTTGTTATAATCAACTCCTGCAGTCCGTGTCTCAATTATACACGGACATAATACTGGCGACGAGTAAGAAACAAACTTACCTGCAACTCGGCAGCACCTCAGACGACGTTATTGAAGGTCGAAGCCAGGAGAAAGAAAAAAAAAAATAATCCAAAGAAACTCGAGAAACGGGCGTCGACTGTGGGCAACCGCCCTCCAAATCATCGAATTGAAAAGTGCAGGAGAGACTGTCGAGAGCCAGGCTTTGTTCTCCAGTCTGTGGTTTCCCAGCTAATCGGGCTGGTGGCAGGTAGTGCACTGATCCTTCCTGGGCTGCGGCGGGCTAGAGCTCGATCGGGTGGCTCTGCAACGGGGCCAGGCAGCGAGTCAGGAAGCAAAGAGAGAGAGAGAGGGTGGAGCACACAGGGCGCGGCCGGTGTCGAAGCCGGGCAGCGTTCGGACCTAAGAAGAGGGAGGGAAGTGTCCCAGAGGGTCCGCTCCACGACGGGAACAGTTCTTCAATTAACGGAGCAAATATTGAAGCGCGACAGAAAAATAAAAATACCGCGGAGAGCGGCGTTGGCAGCAGCGATCGGGGAGGCGCGAAGACCATAGGGCATCGCCATTACAGGATAGTAAAATAAATATAATCGCCAGCAACAGCGTTGGCAGCAGCGGCAGCGGCGGGAAAGCGCGGGAGGCGCCATCTTAACTAGGCGGGGAAGAAGGAAAAGCGCGGGAGGCGTCATTTTGATCCATCGGGGACGAAGGCAAAGCGCGGGAGGCGCCATCTTAGATTTTCAAGATGCCAAAGACTGCCGATATCACTGCCTTCGATAATGCAATAGAAGACTGGACCACGTATGTGGAAAGAGTCGAGGTATATTGCGAGGCAAACGAAATAGCCGATGAGAAAAAGGCATCGGTATTGCTAAATTTAATGGGCGCAAGAACGTACGGCCTATTGCGGGATCTGATTACTGCAGCCAAACCGAAGGCGAAGAGTTTTAACGAAATTGTTGCTATCCTACAGGAACACCTAAATCCTACACCGCTGCTGATAGCAGAAAGATTTAAATTCCACAGGAGAAATCAGCATAAAAATGAGAGCAATGCTGATTACCTTACGGAACTACGCAAGCTATCAAAGCACTGCCAGTTCAGAGCAGGACTGGCAGATACCTTACAGGACAAATTTGTCAATGGACTCCTGAGTGAAGGATTCCAGAAGAGGTTACTCTCAGAAAAAGAGCTGACGCTAGATAAGGCTTACAGCGTGGCAGTATCGTACGAAGCAGCAGCAGGGGGAGCTGCGGAAATACAACAAAAGCCACAGGAATACGGCACCCACGAAATGACACGGGGATTTGCAAAATGTTATCGCTGCGGCAGAACAAACCATGACCAGAAGGACTGCTGGCCCAAGGACAAAATATGCAGGCAGTGCGGAAAAATGGGACACATTGCACGAGTTTGCAGGTCTGGGAAGAAGACCAACGACAACAAAAAGGCCAGTAAGGAACCGTACAGGAAAGTACAAAAGATGACGGACAGTAGTTCCGAAGACCAGATGAGCGATAGTGAATCCGGGAACAAGAGACTAAGCTGTCTCAAACTTCACAACGTAATCGCAAAAGAGGATCACCGAACCATTTGGGTCACCCTCACGATAGCAGGGTCCCAAGTCAAAATGGAATTGGATACAGGATCAGCTCTAACCGTCATGAATCGATGAGACTACGAGCGGCTATTCTCACACATACACTTGAGAGAGACATCCATTGTCTTGAGGACGTATGCGGGGCAAAAAATAAGGGTGCCTGTCGAATACAACGGCAAGAAAATACGGAAATTGTATCTCTACATTCTGCAAGATGGTGGACCACCGTTATTGGGACGTGAATGGATCAGAAAGATAAGTTTAGACTGGCACTCCATTCAGGCTCTGACGGTGGCTGGTAAAAAGGATGACGACGTCATACCTGTAAGATTGTCAACAATCTTAGCTGACGCCAAAGAGGTATTTCAACAAGAACTGGGCACTCTTAAAGGCGTAACCGCCTCGATAAAAATAGAGGAGAATGCAATTCCCAAGTTTTTCAAATCAAGACCGGTACCATATGCAATTCACCCAGTCGTTGAGGCAGAGCTGGAGAATCTGGAGAATGCAGGCGTGTTATCTAAGGTAGACTGGAGCGAGTGGGCGACACCCATCGTTCCTGTCATGAAGAAAATGTTAAACAATAAGCCTGAGGAGCCAAGGAAGGTTCGCATCTGTGGGGACTTCAAGGTGACGGTGAACCCAGTCCTTCACACAGTACAATATCCTCTTCCAAGGATAGAAGATATCTTCGCCTCACTATCTGGAGGGAAGCGTTTTACAAAAATTGACCTAGCACAAGCATATTTGCAGATGGAGGTTGAAGAATCCTCTAGGAAGTATCTCACGATAAACACTCACAAAGGTCTTTACCAGTATAATCGACTGGTATTCGGAGTAGCATCAGCTCCGGCGATATGGCAAAGAGCGATGGAACAAGTCCTGCAAGGGATTCCGGGGACTCAGTGTTACTTGGATGACATCCTAGTGACAGGTGAAGATGACAGTGAACACCTTGCCAACCTAGAGCAGGTGCTCACTACACTACGTGAACATGGGCTACGAGCCAATCGCCCCAAGTGCAAGTTTTTTAAGAAACAGATATCGTATTGTGGCCACGTGATTGATGAAGAGGGGTTGCATATGTCCCCTGACAAAATTGAAGCGGTAGTTAAGGCTCCAGCGCCTGAAAATGTGTCGCAACTGAGGTCATTCCTCGGATTGGTGAATTACTACCATAAGTTTTTGCCGAACTTGTCCACAATTCTGCATCCACTGAACGCCCTACTATGAACGGGAGTAGCATGGAAATGGAGCGATGAATGTAAGCGGGCCTTTCAGAAGAGTAAGGACCTAATCACTTCAAGAGAAGTATTGGCTCACTACAACCCATCACTACCGATAAGACTGGCGTGTGATGCGTCTCCCTACGGCATTGGGGCGGTACTGTCACATAAATTCCTTGATGGTTCAGAGAGGCCGATAGCTTTTGCGTCACGCTCGTTAACTTCAGCCGAGCGTAACTACGCCCAGGTTGACAGAGAGGCCTCAGCCTGGTGTGGGGGGTGAAGAAGTTCAATCACCACCTGCACGGTCAGAAATTTACTCTACTAACTGATCATCAACCTCTCGTCTCCATTTTCAACCCTCAGAAGGGCGTACCGATAATGACGGCACAACGGCTACAGAGGTGGTCCCTTTTCCTAGGGGCACACCATTATGACATCGAGTACAAAGGAACTAAACAGCATGGGAATGCTGATGGATTGTCGCGCCTACCGTTGCCGACGGTGGAAGAGGAACTGGCACTGGATCCAGTGGACTTATTCCACTCAACTATAGTCGAATGTTTCCCTGTGACGAATGCAAACATAGAAAAGGAAACACGAAATGACCCGACACTCTCCTGGGTCTATGATTTAACGGTGAAAGGATGGCCAGCACATGGCGAACCACTGCTGCCAGCATTCTCGCCAAGAAGAGAACTGCTGTCAGTGTGCAGAGGAACCTTGATGTGTGGATCCAGAGTAGTAATTCCACCCAAATTGAAGGATAGAGTGCTCAATGAGCTTCATGAGGGTCATCTGGGAGGGGTAAAAATGAATAACTTAGCCAGAGCGTTTGTGTGGTGGCCGGGAATCGATAGAGAAATCGAAGAGATGACCAAGAGCTGTACTGGATGCCAGAAGGTCCAAAACGCCCCACCACAAGCCCTCTACATCCATGGGAGTGGCCCTCATCTCCATGGCAAAGGGTGCACATTGATTTTGCTGGTCCCTTTATGGACTCGATGTTTTTAATTGCGGTGGATTCACATTCAAAGTGGCCAGAGGTAATAAAAATGTCCTCAACCACCACAGAAAAAACTATCACAGTCTTACGAACCATATTCACCAGGAATGGGCTGCCTGAACAGATTTGCTCTGACAATGGACCACAGTTTGTGTCTGAAGAGTTCCGGAGGTTCTTAAAGAGCAATGGTGTTAAGCATTACACATCCGCCCCATATCATCCAGCCACTAATGGATTGGCCGAGAGGCTTGTTCAAACATTCAAGAAGGCTATCAAGGCAATGTGTAATGAAGATATACCCCTACAACACAAGGTGGATAATTTCTTGTTTGCCTACCGGAATGCGACACATGCGGTTACCAACCAAACTCCAGCCATGTTGTTCTTCAATCGAAGACTACGATGCCGCTTGGATTTGGTTAAGCCAAACATCAAAAGAGATGTGGAGAACAGGCAGTTTCAGAATATGAATGAAAGGCCGACCAGGAGTTTTAAGATAGGTCAACCAGTTTTGGCCCGGGACTACCGCACAGAGAAATGGCAGCCAGGAACGATCTGTACATGGCAAGGACCTCTAATGTATACTGTGGACATTGGAGAGAGCATTGTAAGACGCCATGCTGACCAGATTCTAGAGTCACTGGAAAACGCCAACTCCACACCACGATCTGATACACCTGGCGATGAATCCGAAGTATCAATTGCATCTACCGCAGAATCGGTGATATTGGAAGCAGACGAACCAAACAACGACATTGATCCCGACTCAACCTTGCCAGAAGAACCTGATATCCCAAAGTGGCGTTATCCAGACAGAATCAGGAAGCCTCCTCAAAGACTGAACTTATAATTGCTTAACTTCAACCAATGTATCTAGCAACCGTAATTGTAATTGTAATTAGTTATTATTTAGTTGTTAAATGAATGTTATGTACTGTTTATCTAAAAGGGGAGGAATTGTTGTGTATGTACCTTTAAGGGAATAACTGGTCTCGGACTGCAGTACCGGCAGTGACCACCCCTGTATAAAAGGCCCTAGCAGGCTTCTGTAGTTTCAGTTTCCGGGTTGTCTCCATTCTGTAAAGACTTGTTATAATCAACTCCTGCAGTCCGTGTCTCAATTATACACGGACATATAGAGGCCAGGTCCAAACATGGCAAACCGGGGTTCTGCCCGAGACACTAGGGAGTAGAGGAAGGAAGTCATCGGGCTGTAGGCCGGGTGGCTCAGTTTCCAGTGCTTTCTGCCCTCAGGAAAGCTCTTCAAATACCTGCCCAAAAAAACCGAAGTGGGTATGATTTATTTGATGTCATCATCTCACCTTATTCTATTGAGAAGCCTGGGCAAAGGGCCCAAGCCCAGAGTGCAGGACATAACAAGGATGAAAAGTGTAGGAAAGCCAAGGAGGTACATTAAGAAATAGTCACAACAAGCTTGGATTTTAAAAGGCCACAGGTTGTGGAACACAGGAACAGGAGGCGGCCATTCAGCCCCTCGAGCCTGTTCCACTATTCAATGAGATCATGGCTGATCTGTATCCTAATTCCATTCACCTACCTTGGCTCCATACCCCTAATAACTTTGGCTAGCAAAAATCTATCGATCTCAGATTTAACATTATTAATTAGAGCCCCGGCATCGACTGCTGTTTGTGGGAAAGAGTTCCACACTTCTAGCACCCTTCGCGTGAGGAAATGTTTCCTAACTTCTCTCCTGAATGGCCTGGCTCTGAATTTAAGGTTATGTCCCCTTGTACTGGACTCCCCCTCCTGTGGAAAAAGTTTTTAAGAACATAAGAAATAGGAGCATGAGTCGGCCATTCGGCTTCTCGAGCCTGTTCTGCCATTCAATGAGATCATGGCCGATCTTCTGCCTCAACTCCATTCACCGGCCCTATCGCCATATCCCTTGATACCCTCACTAGTCAGAAATCTATCGACTTCTGTTTTGAATATACCCAATGACTGAGCATCCACAGCCCTCTGGGGTAGAGAATTCCAAAGATTCACCACTCTCTGTGTGAAGAAATTTCTTCTCATCTCAGTCCTGAATGGCCGACCCTTTATCCTGAGGCTGTGGCCCCTGGTTCTAGACTCCCCAGCCAAGGGAAACATTCTCCCAGCATCCACACTATCAAGCCCTGTAATAATTCTGTATGCTTCAATGAGATCCCCTCTCAGTCTTCTGAATTCAAGAGAATGCAGGCCTAGTTTACTCAATCACTTCTCATATGACAGTCCCGCCATCCCAGGAATCAATCTCATGAACCATCATTGCACTCCCTCTATGGCAAGTATATCCTTCCTTAGGTAAGGAGACCAAAATTGTACACAGTACCCCAGGTGTGGTCTCACCAAGCCCTATAATTGGAGTAAGACTCCTTTACTCCTGTACTCAAATCCTCTTGTGATGAAGGCCAGCATACCATTTGCCTTCCTAATGGCTTGCTGCACCTGCACATTCACTTTCAGTGACTCATGTACAAGGACACCCAGGTCCCTTTGAGCATCTGCATTCCCCAAGCTTTCACCATTTAGGAAATACTCTGCCTTTCTGTTTTTTCTACCCAAGTGGATAACTTCACATTTATCCACATTATAATCCATCTGCCATATTCTCGCCCACTCACTGAGCCTGTCGAGATCCCCTTGAAGCCTCTTCACATCCTCTTCACAACTGACACTGCCACCCAAATTTGGAAATGTTACATTTAGTCCCCTCATCCAAATCATTGATATAGATGGGGCCCAAGCACCGATCCTTGCGCTACCCCACTCGTCACAGCCTGCCATCCTGAAAAAGACTCGTTTATCCCTACTCTTTGTTTTCTGTTTGTTAACCAATTCTCAATCCATGCTTGTATATTACCCCAATTACTTCCATTAGGAAGGCCTGTATTCTCCTGAATTCAGAAGAATGAGAGGGGATCTCATTGAAGCATACAAAATTATTACAGGGCTTGATATGATAGATGCTGGGAGAATGTTTCCCTAGGCTGGGGACTCTAGAACCAGGGGCCACAGCCTCAGGATAAAGGGTAGGCCATTCAGGACTGAGATGAGAAGAAATTTCTTCACACAGAGGGTGGTGAATCTTTGGAATTCTCTACCCCAGAGGGCTGTGGATGCTCAGTCATTGGGTATATTCAAAACAGAGGTCGATAGATTTCTGACCCACTGAACGCCCTCCTTCAAACTGGTGTAACATGGAAATGGAGTGATGAGTGTAAGCATGCCTTTCAGGAATGTAAATGCCAAATCACTTCAAAAGAAGTATTGGCCCACTACAACCCAACACTACCGATTCGGTTGGCATGTGATGCGTCACCTTACGGCATTGGAGCGGTGCTGTCACACAAATTCCGTGACGGTTCAGAGAGGCCAATAGCCTTTGCATCGCGCTCGCTAAACTCAGCCGAGCGTAACTACGCCCAGATTGACAGGGAGGCCCTCAGCCTGGTGTGGGGGGTGAAGAAGTTCAATCACTATCTGCACGGGCAGAAATTCACCCTACTGACTGATCATCAACCCCTGGTCTCAATTTTTAACCCAAAGAAGGGCGTTCCGGTGATGACAGCGCAACGGCTGCAAAGATGGTCACTTTTTCTAGGGGCACATCAGTATGACATAGAGTACAAAGGTACGAAACAACCTGCTGATGGGCTGTCGCGCCTACCATTGCCTACGGAGGAAGAAGCACCTGCAGTGGACCCGGTGGAGATATTCCATGCGACCATAGTCGAATGTTTGCCTGTTACAAACGCAAGTATTGAGAAGGAAACCCGAAATGACCCGACACTCTCTCGGGTCTATGATTTGACGGTGAAGGGATGGCCAGCATATGGCGACTCACTGTTGCCAGCATTCTCGCCAAGGAGGGAACAGCTGTCAGTGTGCCGGGGAATCTTGAAGTGTGGATCCCGAGTGGTAATTCCACCCAAGTTGAGAGATAGGGTACTCAATGAGCTTCACAAGGGTCATCTGGGAGGGGTAAAAATGAAGAGCCTAGCCAGGGCGTTTATGTGGTGGCCGGGAATCGATAAAGAAATCGAGGATGTGACCAAGAGATGCACAGGATGCCAGAAGGTCCAAAACGCTCCACCAAAGGCCCCGCTACATCCATGGGAGTGGCCCTCATCACCATGGCAACGGGTACACATTGATTTCGCTGGTCCATTTATGGACTCAATGTTTCTAATCGCTGTGGACACCCATTCGAAATGGCCAGAGGTCATTAAAATGTCCTCCACCACCATGGAGAAAACTATTGCAGTCCTAAGGACCATCTTCGCCAGGAATGGGTTGCCAGAACAGATCTGTTCCGACAATGGACCACAGTTTGTGTCTGAGGATTTCCGGAGGTTCCTGAAGAATAATGGGGTGAAACATTACACATCTGCCCCATATCATCCAGCCACAAATGGATTGGCTGAGAGGTTTGTTCAGACCTTTAAAAAGGCCATAAAGGCGATGTCTAATGACGACATACCAGTGCAACACAAGGTGGATAACTTCCTGTTTGCTTACCGGAATGCGACACATGCAGTAACCAACCAAACTCCAGCCGTACTGTTTTTCAACTGGAGACTAAGATGTCGCTTGGATTTGCTCAAACCAAACATAAGACGAGATGTTGAGGATAAGCAGTTCCAGCACATAAATGAGAAGCCAACCAGGAGCTTCAAGATATGGCAACCAATCTTGGCCCGCGATTACCGAACAGAAAAATGGCAGCCAGGCACGATATGCACACAGCAGGGACCACTAATGTACACAGTGGACGTTGGAGAGAGCATCGTGAGATGCCATGCTGACCAGATTCTAGAGTCACAGGAACAAGCCAAACCTGTACCACAAACATGTGCACCTGGTAATGAGCCCGAAGTACAGATTGTGTCTACCTCAGAAGCAGGGGTATTGGAAGCTGACGAACCAACCAATGACAATGAGCCAGAATTGACTCCACCACCAGAACAGGATACTCGAGAAAGGCGCTATCCAGTCCGGATCAGGAAGCCTCCTCAAAGACTGAACTTATAAATGACTATTTCAGTTGATGTATATATTACTGAGAAAATTGTAATTGTAATTAGTTATTATTTAGTTGTTAAATGAATGTTATGTACTGTTTATCTAAAAGGGGAGGAATTGTTGTGTATGTACCTTTAAGGGAATAACTGGTCTTAGACTGCAGTACCGGCAGTGACCACCCCTGTATAAAAGGCCCTAGCAGGCTTCTGTAGTTTCAGTTTCAAGCTGCCTCTTGTTCAGTAAAGTACCTGTTAAACTGTTCTCCCGAACTTCGTGTATTATTGAGGCGCGGACTTTACAGGTAGGGTGATTGGAGTGTCGGCCTGTTTATGTTAGTTTGAGGTTCCAATGTCTGTTAAAGCCCCTGCATGTTTCCATGGTAGCTGCAGATGTCACAGCTCTACATTTGCCTCCCTGCTGATCCAGACCCTGAGAAGGCAGGTGAGGTCACCTTGTCATTCCCAGGTAGGTGTGCCAGGGCCTGCAGGCAAAGCTGGATCTTGGCATGACTTCCTTTGTGCAGTACCATGTAAAGCATAATATTCTTTGATTGGGATGTATTTATCTCGTACTCTCCCCCTCAGAGCACGAGCGAAAAAAGGAACTGCTCCAGATCCAGGCCATGATCGACCCAAGTCCTGGCTCTCCAAACCGCCCACTCCTAGTACTGTGCTGCATTTCCCAGCCTGACGCCCAACAGATACCATGTGTTTATGTATCTCACCAGTTGCAGTTAAGCCTGCTGGACAGACCTTGGCTGGTAAGTACAATAGGCTTCCCTTGTAATGTTCCTGAATCAAACTAATAAACACAGAGCACATGAACAGCTGCTCTTATACCACATCCCTGCACCATTGCTAAGAGAGCTGACAAAAGGGGGACAAAGCAGAGCCAAGCAGAGCAAGAAGGTTGCAGGTTCCATGCCGAGTCTGGGCTGATTTAGTGGATCTCAGCTAGGCTGGTGGTATTGATTCTATGATCAGCATCAGCATTCCCTGGGCCCGAGAGCGGAAGGTCAGCCAGGGTTCCTGCTCCTCACTGCTATCCAGCGATCCCACTGCTGGAGATTGCGCATCAGGTGAGGACATCATCAGGATCAGCTGTGATTTCCCGCTCCTATTGGCCAAGTATCCTGTTGGCTATCGCTGTTTACGCCCATTCAGGAATGCTCACACTTGGGCAAGGTACCATAGGGCACCCGTGAAGCCGTACCCAAGCTTACCAAGCATCCCTATACCGTCAATTCTACAGAGATCAGAGCTACCATAGAATAGTACAGCACAGAAGGAGCTCATTGGCCCATCGAGTCTGCGCCGTATCTTGCGAAGAGTGATCCAGTTAGTCCCACTCCCCGCTCTTTCCCCAGAGCCCTGCAATTTTTTCTCCAAGCAGAGACCCATCCCCTTTGAAGGCTACAATTGAATCTGTTTCCACCACTCCATCAGGCAGTGCATTCCAAATCCTAACCACTCGTTGAGAAAAAAGGTTTTCTTTCTGTCGCCTCTGGTTCTTTTGCCAATCACCTTAAATCTGTGTCCTCTCGTTATTGACCCTTCAGCCATTGGAAACAGTTTCTCTTTATTTACTTTATCTAAACCCTTCATGGCTTTAAACACCTCTATCAAATCTCCTCTTAGCCTTCTCTGCTCTAGGAAGAACAATCCCAGCTTCTCCAGACTATCCACGTAACTATATTTCCTCATCCCTGGAACCAATCTAGTAAATCTCCTCTGCACCCTCTCCAAAGCCGTCAAATCCTTCCTTAAGTGTGGAGCCCAGAATTGGAGACACTACACCAGCTGGGGCCGAACCAGTGTTTTATATGAGGGATGGAGCAGCTGTCTTACAACAGTTAACATAGAAACATAGAAGATAGGAGCAGGAGGAGGCCATTCGGCCCCTCGAGCCTGCTCCACCATTCAATGCGATCATGGCTGATCATCCAAATTCAGTACCCTATCCCTGCTTTCTCCCCGTATCCCTTGATCCCTTCAGCCTTAAGAAATATATCCAACTCCTTCTTGAATATATTTAATGAATTGGCCTCTACTACCTTCTGTGGTAGAGAATTCCACAGGTTCACCACTCTCTGGGTGAAGAAATTCCTCCTCATTTCTGTCCTAATTGGCTTAGCCCTTATCCTTAGACTGTGACCCCTGGTTCTGGATTCCCCGACCATCGGGAACATCCTTCCTGCATCTAGTCTGTCCAGTCCTGTCAGAATTTTATAAGTTTCAATGAGATCCCCTCTCATTCTTCTAAACTCCAGTGAGTATAAGCCCAATCGACCCAATCTCTCCTCATACGTCATTCCTGCCATCCCAGGTATCAGCCTGGTGAATCTTCGCTGAACTCCCTCCATGGCAAGAACATCCTTCCTCAGATAAGGTGACCAAATCTGCACACAATACTCAAGATGTGGTCTCACCAAGGCCCTGTACAACTGCAGCAAGACATCCTTGTTCCTGTACTCGAACCCTCTCGCTATGAAGGCCAACATACCATTTGCCTTCTTAACCGCCTGCTGCACCTGTTACCTGGGGAGAAAGCTGGTTATCACTGGCAAGCTCCAAATAATGCAGATTGTCAACAGGATAGATGAGTGTACCTTTGTCGTCAGTGTGTGTGAACTAACAGCTCCCTCCATTTCCGGTTATTTATTTGATTAGGCACATGATACTGATGCAGAGTCTCTTGTTGGGTTTCTCGAAGGCATCGAATGGATTCTTCGGGAAGTTGGGAGATTGTGAACCATTTGAGTGACAGCTGGGACTTGACGGAGAAGGAGACCATCAATGGGGAATGACGTTAGATCCAAGCAGCTCAGCTGTCCTGAATCCCCCACCTCTGTCAGGACAAACTGCTCATGACACTGCACTATATCTCAAGGAGGTGGATGGATACTGGCGAGATGATGTACTTCGCTGATGCACTGGTCATCAATCAGTCTTGTGCATCTATGTTGATTTTCCTTCTATGCTGGATTATGAAGTAGTATCGATAAATATTTCTGGTGTGTTTTTAGCTGCCATTCCGAACTGTTTCCTTGAGCAGTATTTATTTGCAGGGTGGAGCCAATACAATGCACCAATACATGGGTGCCATGGAGTGGGGGGAACAGGCTTGATTTTCCCCTCCCTTCGTTTCCCACTATGCAGTAAGGCTCTAGGAAAGAATCAGGCCACGGGTGGAGGCCGGACATCTCTACCTAAGGATGCAATAAAATAGGCCAGAGCGTAATTAGCTTGGTCCCAGGAGAATGCCTGCGTTCATAGCCCCGTCCGTGACCCAGTGACAACAGGGGACAAAATAGGAGAATCCATCAAATCACAAAAAACGTGCAGTGCATTTTAATTGTGCTGTGGTGCTCTTCACCCCCCCCCGCAGATTTTACACTGTCTTCAGAATCTACTCTTCCAGCTTATGAACATTTCTGTTTGAATTTATCCAGTGAAATGTCTTCATTAAAATGAACTGTGAAAAGAAACACCTCTTCAATCTTCTTTTCCAATTTTTTACGTTTGATACTTGTGTGATATTTGGGTTGTTTATTGACCAGTGTCTGAGAGAACAGAATTTGGATTTCCTTTTCTCCCTGTGCCAGGTCCTCTGACAAATTTCCCTTTCTCCTCTTTGCCCATTCTCTCTCCACTCTCTTTGTATCTAGCTTCCGACTCTGTGCCCAGCATGGTCTTGGCACTTTCAGCATCATGCCCGTGTCCCGTGATGACAAGTGAAAGTCTGCATTTGAAGTTTTGCATTCTTTGTTCATTCTGTAATATATGGTTGGAGCGGTTGAGTCTCACATTCATGGTATCGATTGTGTTATTAATTCATGTTTATCTGAGAGGGAACACAAAAACAAGAAGAGCAGAGAAAGGATTAACTTAGAGGAGAGATCCCCTGGAAAGACTGTCCCACTCTTTGGAGGAGACAAACATTCCTGCATTTAGGCACACAGCCTTCTTTTCAGAAGCTGCGTGCTATCAGCAGAGCTTTGTACACTGCCAACATGTGTCGGGAAACTAGTTGGATCTCCAGTGTAAGAAGCTCTCTGTATCTGATTTTCCTGGCAACATTTTGGGTTGGTTTTAGAGACTTGCTTCTGGCATCTACCCACCAATTTAATCTCCTCCCACAGCCCATATACACTCTCCCCTATCATGGACTCTACCCACCCATTTAATCTCCTCCCACAGCCCATGGACACTCTCCCCTATCATGGACTCTGCCCACCCATTTAATCTCCTCCCACAGTCCATGTACACTCTCCCCTATCATGGACTCTACCCACCCATTTAATCTCCTCCCACAGTCCATGCACACTCTCCCCTATCATGGACTCTACCCACCCATTTAATCTCCTCCCACACCCCATGTACACTCTCCCCTATCACAGACTCTACCCACCCATTTAATCTCCTCCCAGAGTCCATGTACACTCTCCCCTATCATGGACTCTACACACCCATTTAATCTCCTCCCACAGTCCATGTACACTCTCCCCTATCACAGACTCTACCCACCCATTTAATCTCCTCCCACAGCCCATGTACACTCTCCCCTATCATGGGCTCTACCCACCCATTTAATCTCCTCCCACAATCCATGTACACTCTCCCCTATCATGGACTCTACCCACCCATTTAATCTGCTCCCACAGCCCATGTACACTCTCCCCTATCAGAGACTCTACCCTCCCATTTAATCTCCTCCCACAGTCCATGTACACTCTCCCCTATCATGGACTCTACCCACCCATTTAATCTCCTCCCTCAGCCCATGTACACTCTCCCTTATCACGGACTCTACCCACCCATTTAATCTCCTCCCACAGCCCATGTACACTCTCCCCTATCATGGATTCTACCCACTCATTTAATCTCCTCCAACAGCCCATGTACACTCTACCATATCATCGATTCTACCCACTCATTTAATCTCCTCCCACAGCCCATGTATACTCTCCCCTATCATGGATTCTACCCACTCAGTTAATCTCCTCCCACAGTCCATGTACACTCTCCCCTATCATGGACTCTGTGGTGTATGTGCCTTTAAGAGCCCCTGTGTACTGTAATGCCGGTAGTGGCCACTCGGGCTATATAAGCTTGTATAGTGTCTTGTATCTTTTAGTTCACCTCCAGACTTTGTTCAGTAAACAGCTGTTAAACCAACTCCTGCATTCCGTGTCTCCATTAACACACGAATACAACAGTGGCGACGAATTGGAAACGGACTTACCTGCAATTCGGCAGCACCTCAAGGAGATCGATTCCTCAGATGAATGTCGAAAAAAAAAACAAACTGTTGTTTCACCAGCTAGCCGGGCTGGTGGCAGGTACTGCAATAATCCTTCCTGGGCGGCGGGCTGGGGCTCAATCGGCTGGCTCTGCAACGGGGCCGAGCAGCGAAGGCGGAGGCAAACAGAGACAGAGGGTGGAGCACTCGGGAGACGGCCGGTGCTGCAAAGCAGGTCGGCGTTCGGACCAAGCAGAGGGAGGGAAAAGTCCCAGAGAGTCCGGCGGGAACAAGTCTCCAACTATTAAAAATATCTGTATAAATAAAAACCACGGAGAACAGCGTTGTCAGCAGCGGCAGCGGCGGGAAAGCACGGGAGGCGCCATTTCTTTCCAGGATGCCTAAGACTGGCAATATTACTGCTTTCGATAGTGATATAGAGGATTGGACCACATATGTGGAAAGAGTGGAGGTATATTGCACAGTGAATGAAATAGAGGATGATAAAAAGGCATCGGTACTTCTAAATCTAATGGGCGCAAGGACATACGGGCTGTTACGAAACTTAATCACTCCAGCCAAACCGATGGACAAGAATTTTAAGGAGATTGTTGATACCCCACAGGAGCACTTAAACCCAACACCGCTGCTGATAGCGGAACGATTCAAATTCTTCAGGAGGAATCAGCACAAGAATGAAAGTGACGCTGATTACCTCACCGAATTAAGGAAGCTGTTAAAGCACTGCCAATTCGTGGCAGGACTGGCAGATTCTCTTCGAGACAAATTCGTCTGCGGTCTCCTAAGTGAAGGAACACAGAAAAGGCTACTTTCTGAGAAAGACTTAACACTGGACAAGGCTTTCGGTGTGGCTGTATCATACGAAGCAGCAGCAAGAGGAGCTGCAGAGATACAGCAAAAGCCACAGGACTTCGGCACCCATTAAATGACACAGGGTTTCGAGAGATTTTATCGCTGCGGCAGATCCACTCATGACCAGAGGGACTGCTGGTTCAAGGACAAAGCATGCAGGCAATGCGGAAAGATGGGACACATTGCACGTGTATGCTGATCTGGAAACAAAAAATCCACTGACAGAAAAAAAATCAATAAAGAAAAGTACAGAAAGGTACAAATGATGACAGACAGTAGCTCCAAAGACCAGAAGAGCGATAGCGACTCCGGAAACAAGCGACTAAGCTGTCTCAAATTACATAATGTAATTGCCAAAGAAGATTACCAGACCATTTGGGTTACCCTCACGATAGCGGGGTCCCCAGTTAAAATGGAGCTAGATACAGGATCAGCTCTGACCGTCATAAGTCGATGGGATTACGAGCGGCTATTTCCGCATATACCTTTGAAAGACACATCCATTATCTTGAAAACATATACGGGGCAGAAAGTATACCCCAGAGGGAAAATAAGGGTGCCTGTTGTATACAATGGCAAGGAAATACAGAAGTTGTATTTATACGTTCTGCAAGATGGTGGTCCACCGTTGTTGGGACGTGAATGGATCAGGAAGATACGTTTAGACTGGCACTCCATTCAGGCACTGACGGTGACCAGTAAGAAAAAAAATGATGATGACGTCATACCTGAACGATTAAAAGACATCTTGGCCAACGACAAAGAAGTGTTTCAACAGGAACTAGGAACCTTGAAAGGCGTCACCGCCTCAATAAAAGTGGAAGATGCGGCAATTCCCAAGTTTTTTAAGGCAAGGCCGGTGCCATACGCAATTCGTCCAGCAGTCGAGGCAGAGCTGGAGAATTTGGAAAAGGCAGGCGTGTTATCCAAGATAGATTGGAGCGAGTGGGCAACACCCATCGTCCTGGTCATGAAGAAAACGTTGAATAATGAAAAATCTGAAGAACAGAGAAAAATTCGCATCTGTGGGGACTTCAAGGTGACTGTAAACCCGGTCCTTCACACAGTACAGTATCCTCTTCCGAGGATAGAAGATATTTTCGCCTCACTATCCGGAGGGAAACGTTTCACCAAAATTGACTTGGCACAGGCATATCTACAGATGGAGGTTGAGGAGGCCTCTAAAAAGTATCTCACGATAAACACACACAAAGGCCTGTACCAGTACAATCGACTGGTTTTCGGAGTAGCATCAGCTCCAGCTATCTGGCAAAGAGCTATGGAGCAAGTCCTGCAAGGAATTCCGGGGACTCAATGCTACCTAGACGACATCCTTGTAACAGGAGAAAACGACAACGAGCACCTTGCCAATTTGGAGCAGGTGCTCACTAGGCTGAGAGAACGGGGCCTACGAGCAAATCGCCCCAAGTGCAAATTTTTCCAGAAACAAATATCATATTGTGGCCATATAATTAACGAAGAAGGGTTGCATAAGTCACCTGAAAAAATTGAAGCGGTCATAAAAGCCCCAGCACCTGAAAATGTCTCACAATTAAGGTCGTTCCTGGGATTGATAAATTACTATCATAAATTTTTACCGAACTTGTCAACGGTTCTGCACCCTCTTAACGAACTGCTACAGACGGGAGTAATTTGGAAAGGGAGCGAAGACTGTAAACGTGCCTTCCATAAATGCAAAGGCTTGATCATGTCCAAGGAAGTTTTGGCTCATTACAACCCATCACTGCCAATCAGACTGGCGTGCGATGCATCCCCTTACGGCGTTGGAGCGGTATTATCGCATAGATTCCCTGATGGCTTGGAGCGGCCGATAGCTTTTGCGTCACGCTCATTGAACTCAGCTGAGCGTAACTATGCCCAGATCGACAGGGAAGCACTCAGCCTGGTGTGGGGAGTGAAGAAATTCAACCATTACCTACATGGACAAAAATTTACCTTGTTGACTGACCATCAACCCCTCGTCTCCACATTCAACCCTAAAAAGGGCATTCCCATTATGACAGTGCAAAGGCTACAGAGGTGGTCCCTTTTCCTAGGGGCACACCAATATGACATAGAATACAAAGGATCAAAACAGCATGGAAATGCTGACGGTTTATCGCGCCTACCGTTGCCAACGGTAGAAGAGGCACCTACAGTGGACCCAGTGGAGATGTTCCACTCAACCATAGTGGAATGTCTACCAGTAACAAATTCTACCATTGAAAAGGAAACGAGAAATGACCCAACTCTCTCACGAGTCTACGATTTAACGGTGAAGGGATGACCAGCACATGGCGAACCACTGTTGCCAGCATTCTCGCAAAGAAGAGAACAGCTGTCAGTGTGCCGAGGAACCTTGATGTGTGGATCCAGAGTGGTGATTCCACCCAAACTCCAGGATAAAGTGCTAAAGGAGCTTCACGAGGGGCATCTGGGTGGAGTGAAAATGAACAACCTAGCCAGAGCGTTTGTGTGGTGGCCAGGTATCGATGGAGACATCGAAGAAATGACCAAGGGCTGCCTAGGATGCCAGAAGGTCCAAAACGCCCCACCACAAGCCCCTCTACATCCATGGGAGTGGCCCTCATCTCCATGGCAAAGGGTACAAATCGACTTTGCTGGTCCATTTATGGACTCAATGTTCTTAATCGCAGTTGATGCACACTCCAAGTGGCCGGAGGTAATAAAGATGTCCTCCACCACCACGGAAAAACCCATCACAGTATTAAGGATCATATTTGCCAGGAATGGGCTGCATGAACAGATCTGTTCTGATAATGGACCGCAATTTGTGTCCGAAGAATTCAGGAAGTTCTTAAAAAACAATGGGGTTAAGCACTACACGTCAGCCCCATACCATCCCGCCACCAATGGATTGACTGAAAGGTTTGTCCAGACCTTCAAGAAGGCCATAAAGGCCATGGGTAATGAAGACATAAATCTGCAGCATAAGGTAGGTAACTTCTTGTTTGCATACAGGAATGCAACACATGTGGTTACAAACCAAACTCCCGCCATGATGTTTTTCAATAGAAGACTAAGATGCCGGCTAGATTTGATCAAGCCAAACATCAGAAGGGACGTGGAGAACCGGCAATTTCAAGGCATGAATGAAAGGCCAACTAGAACCTTCCAGATAGGTCAACAAGTTTTGGCCTGGGACTACCGTACCGAGAAATGGCAGCCTGGAACTATTTGCACACGACTAGGACCGCTGATGTATACTGTGGACATTGGAGAAAGCATAATAAGGCGCCATGCTGACCAGATCATAGAGTCATCCGAAAAGGGACAACGTACACCACAACTCTATACGCCTAATGATGAAGCAGAGATACCCATAGTATCTACCTCCGATCCGGTGATACTGGAACCAGATGAACCCGAAACTGGCATTCAAGCCGAATCGACCTTGCCAAAAGAACCTACTACACCACCGAAAACTACTACACCACCGAGGCGTTATCTGGACCGAGTCAGGAAGCCTCCAGGGAGACTGACTTATAATTGATTACCTGCAGCAAATGTGTAGATTATTGTTCTTGTAAACATGTTAATTAATGATTACTTAAAATGTTATGTACTGGTTGTCTAAAAGGGGAGGAATTGTAGTGTATGTGCCTTTAAGAGCCCCTGTGTAATGTAATGCCGGTAGTGGCCACTCAGGCTATATAAGCCTGCATAGTGTCTTGTATCTTTTAGTTCACCTCCAGACTTGGTTCAGTAAACACCTGTTAAACCAACTCCTGCATTCCGTGTCTCCATTAACACACGGATACAACAGACTCTACCCACCCATTTGATCTCCTCCCACAGCCCATGTACACTCTCCGCTATCATGGACTCTACCCACCCATTTATTCTCCTCCCACAGCCCATGTACACTCTCCCCTATCATAGACTGTACCCATCCATTTAATCTCCTCCGACAGCCCATGTACACTCTCCCCTATCATGGACTCTACCAACCCATTTAATCTCCTCCCACAGCCCATGTACACTTTCCCCTATCACGGACTCTACCCACCCATTTAATCTCCTCCCACAGCCCATGTACACTCTCCCCTGTCACGGACTCTACCCACCCATTTAATCTCCTCCCACAGCCCATGTACACTCTCCCCTGTCACGGACTCTACCCACCCATTTAATCTCCTCCCACAGCCCATGTACACTCTCCCCTATCATGGAGTCTACCCACCCATTTAAACTCCTCCCACAGCCCATGTACATTCTCCCCTATCACGGACTCTACCCACTCATTTAATCTCCTCCCACAGCCCATGTACACTCTCCCCTATCATGGACTCTACCCACCCATTTAATCTCCTCCCACAGCCCATGTACACTCTCCCCTATCAGAGACTCTACCCACCCATTGAATCTCCTCCCACAGCCTATGTACACTCTCCCCTATCATGGACTCTACCCACCCATTTATTCTCCTCCCACAGCCCATGTACACTCTCCCCTATCATAGACTCTACCCACCCGTTTAATCTCCTCCCATAGCCCATGTATACTCTACCCTATCATGGACTCTACCCACCCATTTAATCGCCTCCCACAGCCCATGTACACTCTCCCCTATCACGGACTCTACCCACCCATTTAATCTCCTCCCACAGCCCATGTACACTCTCCCCTATCATGGATTCTACCCACTCATTTAATCTCCTCCCACAGGCCATGTACACTCTCCCCTATCACGGACTCTATCCACCCATTTAATCTCCTCCAACAGCCCATGTACACTCTCCCCTATCATGGACTCTACCCACCCATTTAATCTCCTCCCACAGCCCATGTACACTCTCCCCTATCATGGACTCTATCCACCCATTTAATCTCCTCCCACAGCCCATGTACACTCTCCCCTATCATGGACTCTATCCACCCATTTAATCTCCTCCCACAGCCCATAGACACTCTCCCCTATCATGGACTCTATCCACCCATATAATCTCCTCCCACAGCCCATGTACACTCTCCCCTATCATGGACTCTACCCACCCATTTAATCTCCTCCCACAGCCCATGTACACTCTCCCCTATCATGGACTCTATCCACCCATTTGATCTCCTCCCACACCCATGTACACTCTACCCTATCATGGACTCTAACCACCCATTTAATCTCCTCCCACAGCCCATGTACACTCTCCCCTATCATTGGCCGTGATTTTGCCAGCGGAGGCGGAGTCATAGAAACATAGAAACATAGAAGATAGGAGCAGGAGTAGGCCATTCGGCCCTTCGAGCCTGCTCCGCCATTCAATGTGATCATGGCTGATCATGCAAATTCAGTACCCTGTCCCTGCCTTCTCCCCATATCCCTTGATCCCTTTAGCCTCAAGAAATATATCCAAATCTTTCTTGAATATATTCAATGAACTGGCCTCCACCGCCCTCTGTGGCAGAGAATTCCACAGGTTCACCACTCTCTGGGTGAAGAAATTCCTCCTCATTTCAGTCCTAAATGGCTTACCCCTTATCCTCAGACTATGACCCCTGATTCTGGACTCCCCGGCCATCAGACACATCCTTTCTGCATCTAGTCTGTCCAGACCTGACAGAATTTTATAGGTTTCGAAGAGATCCCCTTACGCTTATCAATTACTCCATAAAAGGCGATGAATTAGGAAAGTAATGAAGAGGCTTTTATTAACTAAAGAACAGAGCATGCCTCTCGTGGCCAACTGGTTCCAAGAAGGAAGTGGGTTGCCGAAACACCCACCTTTATACCTGGTCATGTGGGCGGAGCCAGCTGAGGCATGCATTGGTACACAGCGCCAACCAGAGGTAACAATATGCAATAACGATAACAGTAGGATACAATAACAGTGGTTTACCACATTCACCCCTTGTTTAAAATTTAGTCCGGCGGGGTGATGTGTACTACAAGTTCGTGTAGGTAAGTCTATCAGGAGGCCTTGTATGACGTCCTGATCATCGTGGTGGCGGCGGCGGTGGTGCAGTGTCCAACGTCGAATCTGGTGTCTGGGTGGTCAACGAAGGGTCCTGGGGCTCCGGCATGCCGTCTACAGGGGTTGGGTTGGGAGAAGTGGTGGGGAATAATGGTGGTAATTCAGGGGCACCCGAGGGTGCGAGGTCTCGTATGGAGACCGTGTCCTCCCGCCCGTCTGGATACGCCACGTAGGCATACTGGGGGTTGGCGTGTAGGAGGTTCACCCTCTTGACCAGGGGGTCCATTTTATGGGTCCTCACGTGCCTCCGAAGTCGGACGGGCCCAGGAGAAGTCAGCCATGTCGGTAGCGAGGTTCCCGATGTGGACTTCCTGGGGAAAACGAACATTTGCTCATGAGGGGTGGCATTAGTGGCAGTACAAAGCAGTGACCGGATGGAGTGGAGCGCCGCAGGGAGGACCTCCTGCCAGCGAGAGTTCGGAAGGCCCTTAGATTTTAAGGCTAAGAGGACGGCCTTCCAAACCGTCGCGTTCTCTCTTTCCACCTGGCTGTTCCCCCGGGGGTTGTAGCTGGTGGTCCTGCTCGTAGCAATACCTCTCGCGAGCAGGTACTGACGAAGTTCGTCGCTCATGAAAGATGAGCCCCTGTCGCTATGTATATAGCTAGGGAACCCGAACAGGGCGAAGAGGTCATTCAGACATTTGATGACCGTGGTACTGGTCATGTCTGGGCAAGGGATGGTGAACGGGAAACAGGAGTACTCATCAATTATTTTGAGGAAGTACACGTTGCGGTCAGAGGAGGGGAGGGGCCCTTTAAAATCGACGCTCAGGCGCTCGAAGGGGCGAGTGGCCTTGATCAGGCTTGCTCTGTCTGGCCTATAAAAATGCGGTTTGCACTCGGCACAGATTTGGCAGTTCCTGGTCATGGCCCTGACCTCCTCGATGGAGTAGGGCAGGTTACGGGATTTGATGAAATGGAAGAACCTGGTGACCCCCGGGTGGCAGAGGTCATTGTGGAGGGACTGCAGTCTATTAACCTGCGCGTTGGCGCATGTACCATGTGATAGGGCATCTGGGGGCTCATTGAGTTTCCCGGGCCGGTACAAGATATCGTAATTGTAGGTGGAGAGTTCAATTCTCCACCTCAAGATCTTGTCGTTCTTGATTTTGCCCCTCTGCTTATTATTGAACATAAAAGCAACTGAACGCTGGTCAGTGAGAAGGGTAAACCGTTTTCCGGCCAGGTAATGCCTCCAGTGACGCACCACTTCCACAATAGCCTGGGCCTCCTTTTCGACAGAGGAGTGTTGAATCTCGGGGCCCTGGAGGGTCCTTGAGAAAAAGGCCACGGGTCTCCCCGCCTGGTTAAGGGTCGCAGCTAGGGCGAAGTCGGATGCATCGCTCTCCACTTGGAAGGGGATGGACTCATCCACTGCGTGCATTGTGGCCTTCGCAATATCGCTCTTGATAAGAGTGAAGGCTGCACACGCCTCTGGTGTCAGGGGGAAGGAGGTGGATTTGATGAGGGGTCTGGCTTTGTCCGCATAGTGGGGCACCCACTGAGCATAGTAAGAGAAAAACCCCAGGCATCTCTTCAGTGCTTTTTGGCAGTGGGGGAGGGGGAGCTCCATAAGGGGGCGCATTCTGTCGGGGTCGGGCCCGATGACTCCATTCTCCACTACGCAGCCGAGAATGGCAAGGCGTTTGGTGCGAAACATACATTTCTCCTTATTGTACGTTAGGTTCAGCCGCTGGGCCGTACGGAGGAATTTTTCTAGATTAGCGTCATGGTCCTGCTGGTCGTGGCCGCAGATGGTGACGTTATCCAGATAGGGAAAGGTGGCCTGCAGCGCGTTCTGGTCAACCATCCGGTCCATCTCCCTTTGGAAGACCGAAACCCCGTTGGTGACGCCGAAGGGAACCCTAAGGAAGTGGTAGAGGCGGCCGTTCGCCTCGAAGGCAGTATACTGGCGGTCCTCATGGCGGATGGGGAGTTGGTGGTATGCTGACTTAAGGTCAATGGTGGAGAATACTCTGTATTGCGCAATCTGATTGACCATATCAGATATGCGAGGAAGGGGGTATGCGTCCAGCTGAGTGTACCGGTTTATGGTTTGGCTGTAGTCAATGACCAGGCGGCGTTTATCGGTGGTTTTAACGACTACAACCTGGGCTCGCCAGGGGCTGGTGCTCCCTTCGATAATGCCCTCCTTCAGGAGCCGCTCCACCTCAGAGCTAATAAAAGCTCTGTCCCCGGCGCTGTACCGCCTGCTCTTGGTAGCGATGGGTTTACAGTCGCGGGTGAGGTTAGCGAACAAGGGAGGGGGGGGACTTTGAGTGTGGAAAGGCTGCAAGTGGTGTGCGGCGGGCGATTTAAAAGGTGTTGGTTGCAGACTGTGAGTGGGGGGAGGGGTCCACCGTATGCTAATGTGACACTTTTAAGGTGGCACTGAAAATCCAACCCTAGCAGCACGGCAGCGCAAAGACGGGGCAGGACAAGAAGTTTAAAATTTTTATATTCTGTGCCCCTAACCGAAAGGGTCACCACACAGTAGCCGCCGGCGTCCATTGAATGGGACTTAGACGCCATAGAAATCCGATGGCGCGTTGGCAGGACCGTGAGGGAGTGGCTACGTACCGTGTCGGGGTGAATAAAACTCTCTGTGCTCCCGCTGTCAAATAGGCAAGTGGTGGCGCGGCCGTTTACCGTGATCTCCATCATGGACCTGGACAGATGATGAGGCAGGGCTTGATCCAGCGTAACGGAGGCCAGTGTATGGCTTAGTGGGTCGATATGATCGTCCGACGAGACGGTGGTCGAGTCCGGAGAAAAAATGGCGGTTGAGTGCGGCGGACAAAATGGCGGCGGCCATGATTCAGGTCCCCACGCGACCGGAGGTGCACAAAATGGCGGATAAGATGGCTGCCCCCACGGTTCGCACGCGGCGCTGCTGGCGTTCGCGGGTTTCCCCCTGCAGGCATTGGCGTAATGGCCTTTCTTCCTGCAGCCCGAGCAGGTAGCGGTCTTAGCCGGGCAGCGTGCTCTAGGGTGTTTTAACTGGCCACAGAAATAGCATTTTTGGGCCTGGTTACAGGGCATCGCTGCGGTTGGTACCGGGGGCGGCGGTCCCGGTTGATTTCGGGACATCGCTGCAGCAGTTGGTACCGGGGGCGGCGGTCCCATGTCCCAAGGTCGCGATGGCCATGGCGCGGCGCCGTTACGTGAGTATGCTTCGAGGTTTCGGTGGGCCGCATCTAACGAGAGCGCAAGGGCTACGGCCGTCTTCAGGTCGAGCTCCTTGCTTTTGAGCAGTCTCTGCCAGGAGTAGTCGGACTGGAGGCCCCTAACGAAGGCATCACAGGTAAGTCCCTCCGCGTGCCCCGCAGCCGTTACCTCCTTACAGTCGCAGTCCCTGCAGAGTGTCTGTAACGCCCGTAAAAATGCTTCTACCGATTCCCCCGGTTGCTGCCTGCGGGATCCCAAGAGGTGTCTGGCGTAAATCGTATTCACTGGGCGCGTGTATTGCCCTTTTAGTAGTTCGAGGGCCGCCGTGTACGTAGTAACGTCCCGGATGAGTGTATATACTTGAGGGCTCACCTGGGCGGTCAAAACTTTTAGTTTGTTCTCCTCCGATGTCACGGCGGAGGCTTCTAGGAAGGATGCAAAGCAGCTCAGCCAGTGTTCGAAATTGGTCGATGAACCCGCTGCTTGAGGGTCGGGGTCCAGGCATGCTGGTCTGAGGGCTCGCAGTAACGCCTGCTGTTGTTGCTGCTCAGTTCCGGACATTTTACTTTTAGTTAATAAAATTGATACGCTTATCAATTACTCCATAAAAGGCGATGAATTAGGAAAGTAATGAAGAGGCTTTTATTAACTAAAGAACAGAGCATGCCTCTCGTGGCCAACTGGTTCCAAGAAGGAAGTGGGTTGCCGAAACACCCACCTTTATACCTGGTCATGTGGGTGGAGCCAGCTGAGGCATGCATTGGTACACAGCGCCAACCAGAGGTAACAATATGCAATAACGATAACAGTAGGATACAATAACAGTGGTTTACCACACCCTCTGGGCTAGAATTTCAGTTGCTTGCGCCAGCAGTTAGCGCCTTAAGAGAAGTGAATTTCAGGCGCTATGCGTGTAGCGCCCGGGCGCAGCGCAGTTTGCGCCTCGCCCCAAATTAAGTTGGCCGTTAGCGCCGGCGCAAAGTTTAGCGCCCGCCCGGATGCGCGCGCAGAAAATGACGTCACATCCTCGTGCAACGCCCTTTGGCCGCCCCGATTCCAAACTTCAGTCGGACCGCCCCATTGTGCGGCTGGCGGCCGGAGCGTTTGAAAAAAGGAACGCAACACAACCAGCGCGGGCCCCGGGGGGCGCAAATTAAAGGGGACGTACCCTCCAGTATAAAGGCCAGCCATTTTTCAGCAAACACTCTTGTGCAACGCATTTCTGGACACACAACAAGGAGGATAGCTAACTGGTTTCAAGCAGCAACAGCTCAGGTATTTTTGGACTCAGGCCAGAGCGCTGCAAGTGGCCTTTTGGAAATTTGACTGTTTGCCAGGATCTGATGGGGGCTGCATGGGGTGCCAACGCGGAGCTGCAGCGCCATATCCGTAGGGCTCGCAGACGCATTGTGAGAGGGGCAGCCCTGGCTAGAGGCAGAGGGGGCTACAGGCGTCGGCCACGTAGGCCTTACCCAGTCAGGCTATACCGCCAGCAGCGCTCCTACCTCAACATGAGTGCCGCGCGATGTGTTAGAAGGCTCCGATTCCGAAAGGAGGTGGTTGCAGAGATCTGCCACCTGCTTCGCAAAGATCTGCGTCCAAAGCTCAGGTGCAGGACGTCTCTGTCGGTGGAAGTGAAGGTGACGGTGGCATTGAACTTCTATGCCACCGGCTCCTTCCAATCCGCTGCTGGGGACATAGCAAACATCTCCCAGTACGGCGTGCATCGCTGCATCCGCCAGGTGACCGAAGCACTGTTCAGAAGGAGAAGCCAATTCATTTCCTTCCCCATGGCCCTGGAGAGCCAGCATCAGCGCGCATTGGGATTTGCAAGACTCGGGGACTTCCCCTTGGTGCAGGGCGCCATTGACTGTACGCATGTGGCTTTGCGGGCCCCTCTGGAGCATGGCGAGCAGTATCGCAACAGGAAGGGCTACCATTCTCTGAATGTGCAGCTGGTGTGTGACCACAAGCAGCGCATCATGGCTGTCAATGCCAGCTTTCCAGGCAGCAGCCACGATGCGTTTATCCTGCGGCAGAGTACTGTGCATGACATGTTCGAGGCACAGCCTCCCCCAAGAGGATGGCTACTCGGGGACAAAGGCTATCCTTTGTGTACCTGGCTCATGACCCCGCTCCGCGCACCCAGGACCGCTGCTGAAGAGGCCTACAACGAGAGCCATCAAACCACCCGCAACATCATCGAGCAAACTATTGGGGTCCTCAAGCAGCGGTTCCGCTGCCTTGATTGCTCCGGAGGAGCTCTGCAGTATTCGCCGGACCGGGTCTCCCAATTTGTGGTAGTTTGCTGCATGCTACACAACCTGGCTATCCGCAGGACTCAGGCACTGCCACCTGACGTTGGGGCAGCACCTCAGGAGGAGGAGCAGGAGGAGCAGGAGGAGGAGGAGGAGGTGCAGGAGTACGTTCCCAGGAGGGAGCGACCAGGGCCAAGGGCCGCGCGACGCCACCTTATTACACGGTACTTCTAAGCCCCCTGTCAGGGAATGCCTTGTGGCCATGAGGGAAGATGAATGCAGCCGCTCCGCATGCCCTCAGCCGGCGAAGCCAACAAACACTAACAAGAACAACCATGGAGACTCTATGAATAAAGATAATTATTTATTACACAAAAATGAAAACCCCTTCCCACATGAATCCCCCAAAACAATCAACGGGCCCCACAAAAAGCCCAACAAATGACTCACTCCCACAAACTGGGGAGGAGTAACTCCACATTTGTACAAACCTGGCCTCAACCTCGGCCTTAACGCAAAAAATAAGCCCACGAACCAAACAACCATGGGCAAAAGAAAGATGGCCACCGCCATATAAAATGAAAGCTGGCCACACCCTCTACTGAGTGGCCCACGAGGGCGAGACCTTGTCCAGCCTTTTGCCTCCCCTGCCCGGCCTGCTGCTCCTTCGCAAGCTCTGCCCAGTGGCTGCTGCGAGGCTGGGGGAAGGCGCCTGAGGCTCAGATGTCCTTCCGCCAGATGCCCTTGGGGGGCGGCCTAGACGGCCTTTGGGCCTCGAGGGGCCGGCTGCTGAGTGGCGCACCTGAGCCTGGCCAACATCAGCTCCAGCCGCTTGCCCTTGACGCCCCAGTGGGGGAGTGTCGGCGACGGATGGCGCAATGTGGGCAAGCTGGCGTCTGGGATGCGCTGGCTGGTGCTGTGGCGCGCTGGCACTCGGCCGGGCCCGCACTGCAGGATCCACAACAATCAGCCGAGGGGCGGCTCGCTGGGATGCTGCAGCGCGGCGGGTGCCCTGGCGATGCCTGCCTGAGACAGCGCGTGTGGCAGCAGTGAGTGCCCCTGTTGTCCTGGTGTGCGCCCGCATCACACCCGCCAGGGACTTGACGGCATCAGTGAGCATGCGGCCACTCGCGGCAGTTGATACCCCGAACTCGCGCACACTGGTCGCCAGCGACTCGATGGCCTCAGGCATGCGCCCCACCACGCGCATGAGCTCCGTGTGGCGCCGGTCCGAATCCTCGGCCATCTTGTCCAGCTTCCGCCCCTCCTCCGAGGTGAAGGTGTCCGGACTGGAGTCGCGACTCTCCCGCTGGGGAGCAGGGGACCGAACTAGGGGAACCTTGCCACGTTGGTGGCGGCGAGTGTCCCGATCAACTGCACTCCCCTCTGATCCTTCCCCCCTTTGGGGGGAAGGCCGCGGCCCACGCGCAGGGCTCCTGGGTGGCTGGACGCCACTGGTCCCAGAACCTGCAATCCCCTGCGACAGTTGGTCCAGGCACTCGTCCAGTGAGGACGTGTCAATCATTTCGTCCTCTCCTGCGGGATCTGAGTGTTCCCCTGATGGTCCGGCTTGCTCTTGCTCCTCCTCCTCCTCCTCCTCCTCCTGCTCGGAGGGGCTGTCACTGGCAGCTTCAGGGACCTGGTCATCACCAGCTGAAAGCAGGAATGCACAAGAGTAGCTTCAGAGTGAGGAGACGGCGTCAGCGAGGGAGTCAGGACTGGTGGCATTCAGCGCATTGGTGGGACAGTGGCAAAGGAGGTAGCTCGGATGCGCAAGTGCAATGCGAGAGGGCCAAAAGGCGAGGTCCTTACCATTGCCGGGCAGTGGAGGGTCGGCTACTCCGCATGCTGTGGGCACGATCAGCCGGGCTCCCATGAGCACACTCACGCGCTCCTCCAGGGGAGTGAGCTTCTGCAGCTTGGCGCGGCCTACCCTGGTCCTGGCACGGGCCTGGCGATTATAGGCTACTTTAGCCTGCAAGAGAAAGGACGGGCTGTAAGTACGGAGTGTAGCCCTGATGTAGTGTGCACTGCCTCCCATGGTGGAATAGCTTGGCCAGAGTATAGCCCTGATGTAGTGTGCACTGCCTCCCATGGTGGAATAGCTTGGCCAGAGTGTAGCCCTGATGTACTGTGCACTGCCTCCCATGGTGGAATAGCTTGGCCAGAGTGTAGAGTGCAGAATGGGCAATTGATGCTCATGACTGTCCCAAAGCTGCTGGCTGAGGGCTGGCCATTAGGACTTTCAGCTCCCTTTGCCCATCATGTCAGGTGTACATGCAAGAATGAGGAGGAGACTGGAAAGGGTACTCACCCTGACAATCCTGGTCAGGTCGTTGTACTTTTTCCGACATTGTTTGTGGGTCCTGGGGGCATCGCCAGTGAACGTCACCCTGTTGGCGATCTGCTTCCAGGCTCTCGTGTATTCTTGGTGGTTCGGATTCCTCCCACTCTCTGGGAACAAGATCCTGCGCCTCTCCTCCAGAGCTGTCACCATTATTTCCAGATCGCGCTCTGAGAAGCGCAGGGCACGCTCACGGGCCTTCTCTGGCGTTGCCATGACTCCCTGGGGCTGAGCAGCAGTGTTGAGGCCTATTTGCAAAGCTGCAGTGTGCAGGGCGTGGCAGCAGACCAAATCG
The DNA here is from genome assembly GCF_052327205.1 of Somniosus microcephalus. Taxonomy (NCBI): domain Eukaryota; kingdom Metazoa; phylum Chordata; class Chondrichthyes; order Squaliformes; family Somniosidae; genus Somniosus; species Somniosus microcephalus. Next base: position 386,702,062 of record NC_140988.1, on the reverse strand, counting down.
TCCCTTCCCCCTTTAAGAGCTGGTCGGCGCCACGGGGTCTGCTGTCAATCAAAAAATGACCGCACCCGCGCTGCGCCCCGCCTGGGCGCTATCCCTCTGCACCGCCGGCTTAGCGCCTAAAGATAGTAGTGGAACGCCTCTTTTAGCGCTCCAGCAACCTCTTAGGGCGAAGCCACTGAATTTCCGGCAAGGGGGCGCAACTTTGGGGTGGGCGCTAACTCCGGGCGGGCGCTAACGTTAGCGCCCCAAAACTGGCTATACTGAAATTCTAGTCCTCTCAATCTTCTAAACTACAGTAAGTATAAGCCCAATTGCCACAATCTCTCCTCGTACGTCATTCCTTCCATCCCAGGTATTAGCTTGGTGAATCTTCACTGCACTCCCTCCATAGCAAGAACGTCCTTCCTCAGATAAGGTGACCAAAACTGCACACAGTACTCAAGGTGTCGTCTCACCAAGGCCCTGTACAACTGCAGCAAGACATCCTTGTTCTTGTACTCGAACTGTCTTGCTACGAAGGCCAACATACAATTTGCCTTCTTAACCGCCTGCTGCACCTGCATGCTTACCTTCAGCGACTGGTGCACAAGAACAATCAGGTCTCTTTGCACTTCCCCTTCTCCCAATCTATTGCCATTCAAATAATAATCTGCCAGTACTGGGGCAGGAGGGAGCTGTTCCGTTGGGATGGGCTTCACTTGGCCAGTGCTGGGACTAGAGTCCTGGCGGATCATATAACTAGGGCTGTAGAGAGGGCTTTAAACTAACTAGTGGGGGGGGAGGTTCCTAGAGAGCAAATAATAAAAATGACAACAGAGAAGGTCATAGACTTAGGTAGCAGTGGGGAAATTAAAAACCAGAGCGTGTCAGGAAGGTGCAGAAGGTATGGAGTAAAAGGTAAAGTGATAAAAAGGGCAAAAGCAGGAACTAAGTGTCACAAAACAGATTTGAAACTTCTCTATCTGAATGCACGTAGCATTCGTAACAAAATAGACGAGTTAATGGCACAAATAACTACATATGGGTATGATCTTGTGGCCATTACAGAAACATGGCTGCAGGGTGACAATGCCTGGGAATTAAACATACCAGGTTATTTAACGATCAGGAAGGACAGGCAGGAAGGAAGCGGAGGTGGGGTGGCTATGTTAATAAAGGAAGGAATCACTGTAATACAGAGAAATGATATTGGGTCAAAAGATCAGGATAATGAAACAGTTTGGGTGGAGATAAGGAATAATAAGGGGAAAAAAACATTAGTGGGCATAGTCTATAGGCCTCCGAACAGTTGCAACTCTGTTGGACGGAGTATCAATCAGGAAATAGTTGAGGCTTGTAATAAGGGAACATCTATAATTATGGGGGATTTTAACTATCATATTAATTGGACAAATCAAATTGGGCAGGGCTGCCTTGAGGATGAGTTCATTGAGTGTATTAGGGATGGGTTTCTTGAGCAGTATGTAACTGAACCGACCAGGAGGCAAGCAACCTTAGATCTGGTCCTGTTTAACGAGACAGGATTAATTAAAAATGTCCTAGTAAAGGATCCCCTTGGAATGAGTGACCATAACATGGTTGAATTCCATATTCAATTAGAGGGTGAGAAGGTTGGATCTCAAACAAGCGTGCTAAGCTTGAATAAAGGAGACTATGAAGGTATGAGAGCGGAATTAAGTAGAGTGGATTGGGAAAATAGATTAAAGGGTAAGACGATACATGATCAGTGGTGTACATTTAAGGAGTTATTTTACAACTTCCAAAAAATATATATTCCCTGAGAAGAAAAGGGTGTAAAAGAAAAGACAGCCATCCGTGGCTAAGTAAAGAAATTAAGGATAGTATTCGACTAAAAACAAGGGCATATAAGGTAGCCAAATCTAGTGGGAGGATAGAGGATTGCGAAAACTTTAAAAGACAGCAAAAAATAACAAAAAGATTGGTTAAGAAAGGGAAGATAGATTATGAAAGTAAATTAGCAAAAAATATAAAAACAGATAGTAAGAGTTTTTTTGTTATATAAAAAGAAAAAGGGTGTTTAAAGTAAATGTTGGTCCCTTAGAGGATGAGACCGGGAAATTAATGGTGGGAAATATGGAGATGGCAAAAACACTGAATGAATATTTTGTATCAGTCTTTACAGTAGAAGACACTAAGGTCTAGAAATTGGGTTGGGGCGCCAAAGTGGCGCAAAAGTCGCCTGAGCGCAGGATTTAGCGCAGCGATCGGAGTGATACCGATCGCCAGAAATTCAGTTTCAGTGCCCCTCGAGGGAGACGGGGCGTGGCTCGAGGCGCTCCGCGTCCCTCTTAGGGCGCTGAAACTGATTATCACAGCGCAACATGCCGCAGCGCCACATGCTGCGGCACGGCACGCAGCGGTACTGCAGGCCTTCCTCTCACTGTTAAGGGGGAGGTGCCTGCAACAGCGCGATCCCCGATCGCGAGTGCCGGCAAATGAGCCCGGCACCAAGTAGAAGTGCCGGGCTCTCGGGAAACAGCCGGCAATGCCGCGGGGGGGGGGGTTAGGAGGCCGGGGACGGAGGTGCGGGCAGGTGGCCGCCCCGCACCTCCACCTTAACTTGCGCCGCTGCCGGCACAGTAAGGCCCCGTGAACCGGGCGCGGGTAGCGAACGGCACAACTGCGGCGTTCGCTACCAAATATCGCGAACGGGGCACGAATGGGGTGCTGCGCACACCGATGACGTCATCGGTGGCAGCGCAGCGCAAATGCCTAACGCCACCATTAGCGCCCCTACTGAATATCGCCGGAGACGCAGCCAGTGGCGCTACAGCCACTGACTGCCTCTTTAGGCGCTAACAGGTGGCGCTACTCACCCAATTTCTCCCCCTAAGAATATCCCAACACTGGACAAACAGGGGCTATAGGGGGGGAGGAGCTAAACACGATCAAAATCACTAAGGAAGTGGTACTCGGTAAAATAATGGGACTCAAGGCGGATAAATGTGGGCAGAGATTTGGCAGATGGAATACAATACTGGAAAGTGTGAGGTTATGCACTTTGGCAGGAAAAATCGTAGAGCAAGTTATTGGCCCAGTAATTCTGTTCCAAACGCGTGAGTACGGTCGGGGTACTCACGCGTCTGGCCGGAGGAAATGCTGGTTTTCAGCATGCACAGCGCATGCGGGGAAAACCGGCATTTCCTGTCCTCTGAACGAAGGGGTTCAGAGGCACAGCGCGTGCGACTGCACAGGCAGCGCACTTCGTCGATTTCATTCATGGATTCAGTGAGGTTAAGTCCTTACAACTTACACATGAAAACAGGAGTAAAGTTGCTCCAGAGGCTGCGGAGGAAGATATATTTTATCGTGGAGCTTCTGAAAGGCAATATTTTTGTTTGGGAAAGGGTTGAAAGTTATTTTAAGAAATGATGAGGTAAGTTTTAAAGTTTAATTTTTTTTTTTTAAACGGGTTTTCACTACTGTAGGTAGAAGGAGCAATTGTGGCTGTGTGAATTGAATTTGCTGTGTTTATTAAATGTGAAAATGACTGTTCTAAAATGAATAATGTAACATTTCCAACATTTTTCAGAAAGAAACTTTTCATCAGAAAGTAATTATGTATGTATGTCTGTATATATTCCTTTACGTATATGTATGTATGTATATATTCCTTTACTTATGTGTATGAATGTATGTATTTAATTATGACTTTGAGAGAAAGTAACTTATTGGAAAATCATCTCGGGCTGTGAAATTGATCAGGCGGGTATGATGTATTACCAAGACGATAACGCGTTTCTCCTGCCATAGGCCGGGGTGATTATCTAACCAGTCACTTCATTAAAATTACTTTAACAACTCTTTCCATTTCTTCCTTGCAAGGACGTCTGTGTAAGCAGGAGGCCTGTGAGCGAGAAAAATGCCTGGGAACTGCTAGTAGCCAACACCTTCACGAGCTAGTGGCGCCTTGTTCCTCCCCCTCCCCCCACAAGGCAAAGAAAGGAGCAGACACAATTTAAAGTGAAGCAGTGAACTTTTATTGCATCATAAAACAGTTTTCAGGGTCAGTTTTGATGTAGATAGTTTATAACTTTAAAATGTTAACTAGCTATTTCCTGCTTTTCAAACATTTGTAAACATGAATAGTTCAGAAAAAAATGTGTTAACATTTTAAAGTGACTTTTTCTGTTTTCTTAGTGCAATAAAGACATTCAAGGTGGAAACTAGCTATGTTCTAATTTTCAAATAGTTGTTGTAAAAATACTTTGGCTCCAATAAAAGTTGCTAATTTTTTTCAAACTGACGACAGGCTGCACTGTTTAAAGGAAAAGGTTACATATCCTTTCAGTCACAAATAAACATTTCAATGAAAACAGCAAACACAACATTTTACATGTCAATAAAATGAAAAATTTAACAATTGCACGATTTGCCCCTTCGCATCTGCGACTGAGGGCCCAAGGAGGTGCATTGCGCAAGAGGTCATCGTCGTACCTATCCTCACACTGTTCCCTTTCGGGAACTGTATGAAGTGGTGGAAGGATTTCTGGCCACGTTAACACTCCTTCCGTGACCATAACCATCTTCATACCAGCCATTAGGGTGGTTAGTCCTATGGCGCGAGGGTTTTACGGGCTCCCACAACCCATCTGAGGGGGGGGCCACCCACACCCGCGGACGCAAGTATCCCGCTGGATGTCCACCCAGAATTTATAGTTGGAGCTCCGACTCCACTTGCCGGGACTGTCTGGAGCGGGGTTCTAAACCCTACTCCTTCTGGCCCAGCGGCGGGGCTGCTTACCGCTACGCAATAGGCCCACTCCGCGCAAAAGGTGACACCCATACGTTTCCTGCGCCTTTTCCCTCCCCGTGACTGGAGCCCTGTGCTGCCACTTGAAAGACCAAGCTATCATCTGTCCTTTTTGCGGCGCCTTGGACTTCTCATTACCAATGATGAGCAGGCGCTGCGCCTCCACCTCGTTGAGGAGATTGCTGAGGTCATCATCAGTTCAATTGTGAGTTCTTTTAATGCCGTGAATTGTCCTCATTCCAGCCATTTCACGTTGCTAATCGGAGTGGGCCTTTGGTGTAGCGGTAGGATCCCCGCCGCTGGGCCAGACGGGGTGGGGTTTCGAACCCCGCTCCAGACAGTCCCGGCAAGTGGAGTCGGAGCTCCGGCTCTAAATTCTGGGTTGACATCCAGTGGGATATTTGCGTCCGTGGGTGTGGGTGGCCCCCCCCCCTCGTATAGGTTGTGGGAGCCCGTAAAACCCTCCCGCCATAGGACTAACCACCCTAATGGCTGGTACAAAGATGGTTACGGTCACAGAAGGAGTGTTAATCACGGCCATAAATCCTTCCACCACTTCATACAGTTCCCCAAAGGGAACAGTGTGAAGACACGTACGACGACGACGTTGCTAAATAAATAAATGGAATGAAAAAAAATCTTTCAGGGCTTTTAAAAGTCTTTAAATTGCTTTAATTCTGTTTAAAACTACTTCAGATTCTTCAAAATAATTTAAAAGTTTATAAAAGTTACCAAAAGCTTCATAAAAATACCAAAAACCTATTTAAAATGCTGCTCTCCATGTAAAAATGCTTTTCAGCTTGTGAGAAACATTGGGGGCATGTCCTATTAAACTGAGACCTCAAGGGGCATGTCTCAGTTGCACAGCGCGCTACAGGCTTCGCGCTGGCTGCACTCCTGGGCGGCGTGACGTCAGACGCTGCCCGGGATTCTTCTCTTTCAAAAAAGAATTCCAGGCGTCCCTGGAGGTGAACGGCAGGCGCGTCGGGTAAGTGCAGATCGGGGGCTTGCATGCGCGGCAAGCCCCCAATCTGAATTTCTGCCCCATTATCTTAATGGCAAGAAACTGGAAAGTACTGAAGTACAAAGGGATCTGGGGGTCCTGGTGCACGAAACTCAAAAGGTTAGTATGCAGGTGCAGCAAGTGATTAAGAAGGCCAATAGAATGTTGGCTTTCATTGCTAGGGGGATAGAATATAAAAATAGGGAGGTATTGCTTCAGTTGTACAAGGTATTGGTGAGACCACACCTGGAATACTGCGTACAGTTTTGGTGTCCATACTTTAAGAAAAGACATACTTGCTCTCGGGTCAATACAAAGAAGGTTCACTCGGTTAATCCCGGGGATGAGGGGATGGACATATGAGAAGAGGTTGAGTAGATTGGGACTCTACTCATTGGAGTTCAGAAGAATGAGAGGCGATCTTATTGAAACATATAAGATTGTGAAGGGGTTGGATCGGGTAGATGCGGGGAGGATGTTCCCGATGATGGGTGAAACTAGAACTAGGTGGCATAGTCTTAGAATAAGGGGCTGCTCTTTCAAAACTGAGATGAGGAGTGTTGTGTATGTAACCTGTTCCACCTTAAGAGAGCTTAAGCCTGTTCCACCTTAAGAGATGTACTACTTTCTCAGGCTGCTGTAGACGTAATACCGGGGGTGAACACACCGGTATATAAGCACTGTGCAGTAATCTTGTATTCAGTATAGTCCCTACCTCCAACCAGTAAAGACCTGTTTTTATTGTTACTCATTAGTCTGTGTCTTAATTAACTAAATAATTCACAGACTTAACACTGGCGACGAGTCAGGTTCTTACCCTGCGGCAGTTATTCCACGGTGGCTTCGTCCACAGACAGGACGTTGAAGAGAGGTTTCAAACCGCACCACCCCACTGGAAGCGACAGGCATTAGGACCCTGAAGCCTCTATCAGCGACTGAAAACTGGAGGACAGAAGACATCCTGCAGCTTCTTTTTCAACCTCGGTGGTGGGTAAGCCGAGCAGCGTTGGCTGCAAAGACAGGGCTGGGGGAGTCGGAGGTACAAGGGCGATCGCAATCGGGAGATAAGGGCCATCGATCGCAATCCCTGATAAGGGCCGCACTCGGGCTGAAAGGCGCAGCGTCGGCAGACACTGAAGGCGCGAGAGCCGCGGTGAAAAGCGCGGGCCATCGATCGTGGCGGAGATAAGGGCCGCACTCGGGGCTGAAGGGAGGCGGCGTCGGGGGATGGGTGAAGACCGCCAACCGCGGGAAAACCGCCATTTTGTGGGCGGAGGACGACGGCAAGAGCGGGAAGCTGCCATCTTGGATAGCAGTAAAATAAATAAAAAAAAATCTGAGAAATTGCAAATCTGATAAAGTACTACAATGCCTAAACACGGGAATATTAGCAACTTTGATAGTGACATCGAAGATTGGGCCATATATGTTGAACGAGTTAAAAATTATTGTAAGGCCAATAAAATTCATGAGGCTGATAAAGCACTAACATTATTAAATTTAATGGGTGCGAAGACATACGGGCAATTGAAAGACCTGTTATCACCAGATGAACCGGCGGATAAGACGTTCGATGAGATTGTTACTGTCCTGAAAGATCATCTAAACCCCACGCCGCTGATGCTAGCGGAACGATTTAAATTTTACGACAGAAGGCAGCTACAGCATGAAAGCAATGCTGAATATTTGCTGGAATTGCGTAAATTAGCGAAATATTGCCAGTTTGGAACGGGACTGATAGATGCACTACGAGACAAATTTGTGTGTGGTTTATTTAAACAGGATACACAAAAGTGACTGCTCGAGGAGAATGAGCTGACGCTTGAGAAGGCGGTCACTATGGCAGCAGCACACGAAGCCGCAGCGAGAGGCACGGCAGTAATGCAGCTACGGTCACTGGAGCTCAGTGCACACAAATTGGGTGTGAGTTCTGTTAAATGTTATCGTTGTGGAAAGACAACGCATGATCAGAACCAGTGTTGGTTTAAAAACCAAGAATGCAGAACATGTGGTAAGCTTGGACATATAGCTAGAGTATGCAGGTCAGGGAAGAAGACCAGCAACAAGAAGTCACCGCAAGGGAAATACGCAAAGGTACACAAGGTGGCCGAACAGGAGTCCGATTCAGATGCTAGCAGTAATGAACTGGCTGGCTTAAGCAGTATTGAACTGGCTAGCTTAAGGGTACTCAACGTTGGTAAGGGTGCAGACCTCCAGACAATTTGGGTTACTCTTCAGATAGAAGGAGTCCAAGTAAAACTGGAATTGGACACTGGATCGGCATTGTCGGTCATGAATAAGAAAGATTACAGAAGGTTATTCCAACATATTCCCCTACAGGATACGGAGATTATATTGACAACCTACACGGGGCAGAGAGTGTACCCCATCGGGACAATAAAGGTTGCAGTGGCCAACAAGGGCGAAGGAAGTCAAATAATGGACTTATATGTGCTACCGGAGGGAGGTCCACCACTACTAGGCCGGGAGTGGTTTAGAAACATAAATATGGACTGGCATTCGCTAAAAGCCATAAAGAGTGAGAACTCGGTGCAGATAATCAGCCCAGACTCTAGAACTGATGATGGTAAGACCAACCCATGTGCAAAATACAAAGTTTCAGCACAGAATTCCACTGAGCAACAACAACATAGTTTAACAGAGAATTCTGAGTCTGTCAAGTCTACTGATATGCACATTTTTGGGGGACACTGGGCTCGAACTCAACTCCATTTCAAACTACAACAGCAATTAGAACAAATGATTCGCCGTTTTGAGCAAGAGATGAATGAAATAAAAAAGTTCTTTGTTACAGAGTGGGAGAATCTGGAAAGGCAACAGAAGCAACTGATGGAGAAAATGGAGCAGGAGCACACCAACCACCTGCGCGAGGAGGCCGAACGAATCAAAGCTGATTCAGGTTCTGAAGGTGCGTGCCATAATCTGGTGTCAGAAGAGTTAACGGTCAGCCAACTCCTTCATATGCTGAGGGACAATACTCTGAAATGGGAAAAACTTGAACACGAGCTGCGATCTTCAAAGGAAAAGGGTTCGGAGCTCTCAAAAGTCATTGAGATGGCTGATGTGACGACACAGACTGAAACGACTGCAACAGAGCAGCCATTGGATGCCAAAAGTACGCTGACTCACGTCAATGTAGAACAACAGACCGCTGAAACAGCTGCTCCGGTAGAGGGATTGCATAGTCCGATCAATCAATCTCCAAAGGAAGTTGAAGTATTAAAATCACAAATGAGGTCACTAGTAAACGATTTGCTGAAAGCCCAGAAAAAGCTGGATGCAGAGGTACACATGAAGAAGTCTCTTCAGGAAAGATGTCTGGATTTGGAACAAGAGCTGGCTAACGTCCAGCTGGGTATGGAGGAAATAGACGACCCTCTCACTGGTCTAGCTCAGGACGACACCGAATATTACCATGACCTGGTGGACGACACCGAATATTACGATGTCCTGTCCTGCCCAGCTTGTAACTTCGACTCCCAAAGTGCAGAAATCATGGAGGAGCACCAAAAGTCTACGGAACATCGGGAGAAGCTGGCTCTACGACGGAAACAGGAGGAAGAGAAGGAGGAACTGCGCATGCAGCTGGCAGCTGTGGCAGCTGACAATGGAGCCCAGAGAGTCTCCAAGAAGCAGAAAAGGAAAAGTAAAAACAGAAGATGACCCATCTGAACCATTATCACCTCTACCAGATCACACACGTGGTCCCTCCGAACGGAGCCAAATCAGTTCGGAAGTTCAAGCTGTTAAATCCATGAAAGGACTATTGAATGAGTAACGTGAACCGACTACACCACAGAGATTGAATCTGTGAACTGTTTTCCGCAGAGACTGAATCTGTGATATGTTACGTTAAACATGAAGTTATATATGTATATATGTTATTACGTTATGTTAAATGGGGGGGATGACTATAAAGCTAAGAAGGGAGGAGTGTTGTGTATGTAACCTGTTCCACCTTAAGAGAGCTTAAGCCTGTTCCACCTTAAGAGATGTACTACTTTCTCAGGCTGCTGTAGACGTAATACCGGGGGTGAACACACCGGTATATAAGCACTGTGCAGTAATCTTGTATTCAGTATAGTCCCTACCTCCAACCAGTAAAGACCTGTTTTTATTGTTACTCATTAGTCTGTGTCTTAATTAACTAAATAATTCACAGACTTAACAAGGAGGAACTATTTCACTCAGAGGGTGGTAGGTCCATGGAATATGCTGCCCCAAAAAGCTGTCGAAGCTACATCATTACATAAATTTAAAACAGAAATAGACAGTTTCCTAGAAGTAAAGGGAATTAAGGGTTACGGGGAGCGGGCAGGAATTTGGACATGAGTCTAGGTTCGGATCGGACATGGCCCTGTGGGTAGCGGAGCGGGCCCAGGGGCCGTGTAGCCTGATCCTGCTCCTATTTCATGTGTCTAATTCTGTTAGATTCAGGAGATGGTTCTGTGATAGTAGATTGGCGGTTAGGATCAGATCAGTCATGATCTTATTGAATGGCGGAGCAGGCTCGAGGGGCCGATTGGCCTACTCCTGCTCCTATTTCTTATGTTCTTATGTTCCTGTTTTTCCCACCAAAGTGGATAACCTCACATTTATCCACATTATAGTGCATTTGCCATGTTTCTGCCCAATCACCCAACCTGTCCAAATCGTACTGGAGTTTCATGACATCCTCCGCACAGCAGACCCTCCCACCCAGCTTTGTGTTGTCTGCAAATTTGGAGATATTACATCCAATTCCCTCGTCCAGATCATTAATAGATATTGTACACAGCTGGGGTCCTAGGACCGATCCTTGCGGTACCCCACTAGTCACTGCCTGCCACTCGAAAAATGACCCGTTTATTCCAACTCTTTGCTTTCTGTCCGCCAACCAGTTCTCTATCCAAGTCAATACCTTGCCCCCAATCCCATGTGCCTTAACTTTATGCGCTAATCTCTTATGCGGGACCTTATCGAAAGCCTTCTGAAAGTCCAAATACACCACATCCACTGGTTCTCCCTTATCTATTTTACCAGTTACATCCTCAAAAAATTCCAGTAGATTAGTCAAGCATGATTTACCTTTTGTAAATCCATGTTGACTTTGTCTGATCCTGTCACTGCTTTCCAAGTGCTCTGCTATTACATCTTTTATAATGGACTCTAGCATTTTCCCCACTACCGATGTCAGGCTTACCGGTCTATAATTCCCCGCTTTTTCTCTACCACCTTTTTTGAATAGTGGGGTAACATTAGCTACCCTCCAATCCATGGGTACTGTTCCAGAGTCTATTGAGTTCTGGAAGATGACCAGCAATGCATCTACTATTTCTAGGGCCACTTCCTTAAGTACCCTGGGATGTAGATTACCAGGCCCTGGGGATTTATCGGCTTTCAGTCCCATCAATTTTCCTAACACCATTTCCCTACAAATACTGATTTCTTTCAGTTCCACCCTTTCATCAGACCCTGTGTTCCGCGGTATTTCTGGGAGGTTATTTGTGTCCTCCTTTGTAAAGACAGAACCAAAATATGTATTTAGTTGGTCTGCCATTTCTTTGCTCCCCATTATAAATTCCCCTGATTCTGTCTGCAAGGGACCTACGCTTGACTTCACCAATCTTTTTATCTTTACATATCTATAAAAGCTTTTACAGTCAGTTTTTATGTTCCCTGAAAGCTTACTCTCATATTCTATTTTCCCTTTCTTAATTAATCCCTTTGTCCTCCTTTGTTGAATCCTAAACTGCTCCCAATCCTCAGGATTATTGCTTTTTCTGGCCAATTTGTATGTCCTCTCCTTGGACCTTATGCTATCCCTAATTTCCCTTGATAGCCACGGTTGAGTCACCTTTTTTGTTTTATTTTTATGGCAAACTGCGATTAACAACTTCTGTAGTTCATCCATTCGGTCTTAGAATGTTTGCCATTGCCTATCCACCGTCAACCCTTTCAGTGCTGATTGGCGGGTTCTGGTCCCACTCCTGGCTGCAGCCGCTCTGTAAAAAGGATTTTCCATTAATCGAACTTGTTAAGCCCGTGCTGCGGGGTTCCCGGCCAATTAAAAGGAAGCGTGTCTGATGCTGTCATTTGATGTCACCCATTTAATCTCCTCCCACAGTCCATGTACACTCTCCCCTATCATGGACTCTACCCACCCATTTAATCTCCTCCCACAGCCCATGTACACTCTCCCCTATCATGGACTCTACCCACCCATTTAATCTCCTCCCACAGCCCATGTACACTCTCCACTATCATGGACTCTACCCACCCATTGAATCTCCTCCCACAGCCCATGTACACTCTCCCCTATCATGGACTCTACCCACCCATTTAATCTCCTCCCACAGCCCATGTACACTCTCTCCTAACATGGACTCTATCCACCCATTGAATCTCCTCCCACAGCCCATGTACACTCTCTCCTAACATGGACTCTATCCACCCATTTAATCTCCTCCCACAGCCCATGTACACTCTCCTCTATCACGGACTCTACCCACCCATTTAATCTCCTCCCACAGCCCATGTACACTCTCCTCTATCACGGACTCTACCCACCCATTTAATCTCCTCCCACAGCCCATGTACACTCTCCACTATCATGGACTCTACCCACCCATTTAATCTCCTCCCACAGCCCATGTACACTCTCCCCTATCACGGACTCTACCCACCCATTTAATCTCCTCCCACAGCCCATGTACACTCTCCCCTATCACAGACTCTACCCACCCATTTAATCTCCTCCCACAGCCCATGTACACTCTCCCCTATCACAGACTCTACCCACCCATTTACTCTCCTCCCACAGCCCATGTACACTCTCCCCTATCATGGACTCTACCCACCCATTTAATCTCCTCCTACAGCCCATGTACACTCTCCCCTATCATGGACTCTACCCACCCATTTAATCTCCTCCCACAGCCCATGTACACTCTCCCCTATCATGGACTCTACCCACCCATTTAATCTCCTCCTACAGCCCATGTACACTCTCCCCTATCATGGACTCTACCCACCCATTTAATCTCCTCCCACAGCCCATGTACACTCTCTCCTAACATGGACTCTACCCACCCATTTAATCTCCTCCCACAGCCCATGTACACTCTCCTCTATCACGGACTCTACCCACCCATTTAATCTCCTCCCACAGCCCATGTACACTCTCCCCTATCACGGACTCTACCCACCCATTTAATCTCCTCCCGCAGCCCATGTACACTCTCCTCTATCACGGACTCTACCCACCCATTTAATCTCCTCCCACAGCCCATGTACACTCTCCCCTATCATGGACTCTACCCACCCATTTAATCTCCTCCCACAGCCCATGTACACTCTCCCCTATCACGGACTCTACCCACCCATTTAATCTCCTCCCACAGCCCATGTACACTCTCCCCTATCATGGACTCTACCCACCCATTTAATCTCCTCCTACAGCCCATGTACACTCTCCCCTATCATGGACTCTACCCACCCATTTAATCTCCTCCCACAGCCCATGTCCACTCTCCTCTATCTTTGGCCGTGATTTTGCCAGTGGAGGTGGAGTCACGGTGGGAGTGCTGATTGGCGGGTTCCGGCCCCACTCCTGGTTGCATCCGCTCTGTAAAAAGGAATTTCCGTTAACAGAACTTGTTAAACCTGCCCTTGGGGGTTCCCGGCCAATTAAAAGGAAGTGTGTCTGATGATGTCATTTGATGACTCATCATCAGCCGGTTTCCTTAAAGGGGCCACGGCCACTTTGATTTTGACAGTTGTGCTGTCAGTGTTCTGCAGCATTCAGGTGCTGCAAACACTGACAATCACTGCACAGAGGTGCGCGGCTGCACCTAGGCTCTCTCATGACTCCCTCCATATGCTTATGCAGGGAGTCACAGCACGCAGGGAGGTTCTCTTCCCTCCCAATGGGCGGAAGAGACCACCCCAGGAGACCAAAGCAGCCTGGTTGCACATTGCACAGGAGGACACAAGCAGGGATGTGGTCAGGAGGATCAGGCTGCAGTGGTGCAAACCTTTCAATGATCTCAGTAGATCACGATACGTCAGTACAAAGCCACACTCAACCTCATCCTGCTTTGCCACTCATCACATCCCCATCACTCTGCCTTCCCTACCCTACTCCTGCACATCCTTACTCACACCAACTTTCCTTGTACCTCCACCCATGCCCCTCTATCTACATTATCACTTCCCCATCTCACTAGCCATCCCTCACACTCACCCTCATCCTAGTCGAATCATACCAACTAACAACACAGAAGGGTAGGCACTTGGGTGTTTTATGCAATGTTCATGTAAATTTTCGGTTAATGTGTTGTCAAACATTGAAATCTTTATTTTCAACACTTTACCTTATTGGACAGATCTGTGCTCGCCTTTGGAAGTGTCTTAGTGAGTTGCAGTGAATGGTGAGACATAACGGTATCCCCCGCAATGGTGATGAGTATGAAAGGAATGGCTTGGTCATTGTAGGAATGCTTTATGGTGATGGTGTGGGGTGGTGTTAATCTGGTGCATCATGTGGCAGCCAGGGTGTACAGTGTCAAGTGAAGTAAATCTGGCCATGGTAAGGCCATTGCTGGCCTCCCGGGCAGCAATGTGGTCGGGTGCTGATGCCCTGTGTCCTGTGCAGCATCAGGTGATTGCGGAGAAGGTTGGTATTGTTGTTGGTGATGTTGGTGTGCCTGGTGAAGTTGGTGCTGGGGCCGATCGTGGAGGGATTCAGAGGACCAAGGTGAGATTTTTTCAAGGGTACTGATGTTGCTGGAATAGATGGCAGCTGAAGTTGAGATGACAGAAGTGATCTGTCAATGGTGAGAGAGCTTGCTCCAAGGAGGTGACAGTGGATAGAGAGTCACCTATTCACAGCAGAGGGGAGACACAGAGAACCCGACCTCCTTACCTGACGTGATCTCCGAACGACGTGAACCCTGTAAAAAATGTGGTTAAATAGAAATAGGCTGGTGTAGCGGAGCCACCAAGAGACACTGGGCAATTAGTAATCATCCCTTTAACTACCATGTAGTGCAGCTGTGGACTACACCTTTAAACTGTATGTAGTTTCTTGCATTTTCGCGTGATGACGTCATGACGCCGATCACGTGACCCCCAGTTGGCGCGGAGAACGTGATGATGTCATGACGTCAGCTTCCAGTACTTAGTAGCAGTCTTAGAGAGGCTGTGAGGCGGCACAGACCTGTTTACATCTGCTCCTGTAGTTCTACCAGTTAAGTTGTTTGTTTATTAAACTTTGTTATTTTGTTTCACTGCGTCGAACTTCATTATTCGGATAGGAACTTCCGTTCCTACACTGGCAAAATAGTAGTTAACAAGCACTTAACAAGCAGTTAAATATCTTAAATGCCTCCCCCGCCGCTTGGTGTCTGGTCTGTTCTGAAATCACAGACCTGACACTTTGGAAACTTACATGGAGGCGGGTTCCCAACCCGCTGTCAATCATTTCGATTTTGACAGCAGACCCGCCTCCAAACACACCCTCTGAGCGCCGGCAAAACTCAGCCCATGGACTCGACCCACCCGTTTAATCTCCTGAGGGGAAGAACTGCAAGTCTCTCTGTCCAAAATGTTAATGAATCAAAGCTCTAGAATGTTCAATGCAACCTCACATCCTCCATTCTTAATGCTGACGTGAAAATTCCACAATCCCATCATATTCCACACAACATTTCATTATCCTTCACTTTGCCCCTTGTACTGGTGTCTCTGCCAGGTTTCCACTGCTCCAGTCTGGTTTGAAGAATACTGAGCTGACAGCACAGATAAATTACCTTGTGAGATAAACAAGACGGTGGGCACCTCTTAACATATTAAGGAGGCAAGAGAGGAAAGTTTGAATCATTTAGATTCAAAATATCCTTTCTTGATGGGATGACAAAAACAATACAGCTCAGCTTTCAAACTTCTGTCAGGAAGGATATTGCCAGTCTACGCAGCTCAGTGCAAAGTTGTGTGTTATGACCATGCCAGGCCACAAGATGGTGATGTGGGATTTAATAATGAGCGAGGTTTTCAGTGTAATCAGCTGAGGAACAAAACAACAACCCTTCTTGGCAACCAAGCGGGTGATCAGGCAAAGCAATGTGACGTCAGGCCTTGCGCCATTTTTCTTATTGATTCATCGAGTTATGTGGAACTAGGTTTTCCACAGCAGGTGTCAGTATTGCCAACTCTGGCGAATCCATCGTGAGAGACGCGGTTTCGGAGTGAAACATAGAAGATAGGAGCAGGAGTAGGCCATTCAGTCCCTTGAGCCTGCTCCGCCATTCAATGCGATCATGGCTGATCATCCAAATTCAGTACCCGGTCCCTGCTTTCTCCCCATATCCCTTGATCCCTTTAGCCTTAAGAAATATATCCAACTCCTTCTTGAATATATTTAATGAATTGGCCTCTACTGTCTTCTGTGGTAGAGAATTCCACAGGTTCACCACTCTCTGGGTGATGAAATTGCTCCTAATTTCTGTCCTTAATGGCCTACCCCTTATCCTTAGACTGTGACCCCTGGTTCTGGACTCCCCCTGCTGGCGAGGTGACAGCGTGGCCACCGATCCGCCTGCTCCTGCTCCTATTTCTTATGTTCTTGTGTCAGAAAGAAAGCATCACTCGCGATGGAACGCCTAAATCTCGGCACACGCGCTTTGCGCATGCGCGAAGAAGAAATACGCCGATTGATGCTATTAGTGAAATCACAAACAAGTTCTTTTGCATTTGAAACTTTGCTGAAATGCCCGCCAGAGGAAATCTTTATCACAGCATTTACAACGTCATTGCACATCACGACCAGAGCAATACACCTTCTGTTGGCTACCATATATGCCTTTAATCTCTGATTCCAACCTACTGACCTATCAGTGGTCATTAATAGCAGTCTTCTAGAAGCCCTTTCAAAGCTGACAAATTTCTGCCTTCTGGTAAACCAGAGACGATTATCAAATAAAATTTGACATCAAGCCACATAAGTAGATATTAGGGCAGGTGACCAAAAGCTTGGTCAAAGAGGTCAGTTTTAAGGCGCGTCTTAAAGGCGGAGAGGTTTAGGGAGGGAATTCCAGAGCTTAGGGCCCGGGCAGCTGAAGACACGGCCGCCAATGGTGGAGCGATTAAAATCGGGAATGCGCAAGTGGCCAGAATTGGAGGAGTGCAGAGATCTCGGAGGGTTTTAGGGCCGGAGGAGGTTGTGTTCTGGAATGAGTGACGGTCTGGCCTTGCATTGTGTCATCAAAAGCTACGAACAGGCTCAGCAATTTGAACAAGGCAGGTTGGTAAATGCCTTCAGAAAAAGTGATCGGTAGCAAACTGATTTAAATAACTTGGTGAGATACACAAAGAGCTGTCAATTTTTTTTATTCGTTTATGGGATGTGGGGGTCGCTGGCAAGGCTGGCATTTATTGCCCATCCCTAGTTGCCCTTGAGAAGGTGGTGGTGTTCCCATGCACCTGCTGCCCTTGTCCTTCTAGGTGGTCGAGGTGACGGGTTTGGGAGGTGCTGCCGAAGATGTTCAGGCGAGTTGCTGCAGTGCATCTTGTAGATGGTCCACACTGCAGCCACGGTGCGCCGGTGGTGGAGGGAGTGAATGTTTAAGGTGGTGGATGGGGTGCCAATCAAGCGGGCAGCTTTGTCCTGGATGGTGTCGAGCTTCTTGAGTGTTGTTGGAGCTGCACTCATCCAGGCAAGTGGAGAGTATTCCATCACACTCCTGACTTGTGCCTTGTAGATGGTGGAAAGGCTTTGGGGAGTCCGGAGGTGAGACACTCACCGCAGAATACCCAGCCTCTGACCTTTGCTGGTTGCCACTTTATTTATGAGGCTGGTCCAGGTAAGTTCCAGTTAAATTAAACACATTTGAACAAATCCCAAAAGATGTCTGCATTTGAATTCAAAATGTTTGGTCATTCAGAGTAAGGTCCCTCTGCAATGTTCCATTAAATACTCACAGTTTACACAGCATAATCAGCTGACACCTGTAACAGTGGTACCAGCTAGGGCCTGATTTTTGAGAGTGAAGCTGGTTTTAAACCTCTTATATACTGGACAGAATTAAAGAAGCCTATACTAAAAACTAGGTAAAAATGCTTCATTTTTTTCATCATAACCTCGACACTATCTCAACCATTTCCCCAGGAATCAAGGATCCAAGGCCTATAAAGTATTATTCCACTGCTTTAACTGAAGTGTCAGCCATGGCTCAGTGGGCAGCATTCACGCCTCTGAGCCTGAAGGTTGTGGGTTCTAACTCCCACTCTAGAAACTTGAGCACAACTGTAATGTATGTACCTTTAAGGGGGAGAACTACTTTTTACAGCTCCTGTATCCTGTAGTACCGGCAGTGACCACACCTGTATATAAACCCTGAGTAGTACTCTGTACAGTCAGTTGCAGTTTGAACCTCATTCAGTAAACACCTGTTGATCGTTCCCTGCAGTCTTTGTCTGATTATTGAAGGGCACAACATTAAGATACCCGGATCCAACTGTATTGATTTCTTTGTGGGTTCAATGACGAGACATTTATGAAAGAGAGTGGCCTAGAAATTGGGTTTTGGCTTAGCCAGGGCTTTAGCGCCGGAAGTTAGTGCTGGTGCTAAGTCCCCCTGCGCGCGCCAAAAATTCAGTAGGGCCGCGCCCAAACGGCTGCCGGCGCTACTGAAGGGTCTTAGCGCCTGGAAAAGGGCGCTAACTGCCGTTTAGCGCCGCAATTCCGGCGCTGCGGCACCCGATGCGGTGCGGCAGGCTGGGGAAGTGCAGGCCTCCTCCTTCCGTTAAGGAGGAGCTGCCTGCACCCGGCCGCGGCCCGCGCAAATCTGTTTAAAAATGAGCCCGGCACCTCGGACAAGTGCCGGGCTTGCATCTGTTCCGGGGGGGGGGGGGGGAGAAGTCCGGGGAGGGAGCTGCGGGCAGGCGGCCGGCGGGAAAGCGGCCGGCCGCCGCGGGGCCTTTAATGCGCCGGCGCAAACACATGTTGGACTCTGTTGCCAGAGTCTTAGTTGCGGCTGCCACGGGCGAGGCGGCCGCAACTGAATTTCGGCGCTGGGGCCCGTCGGCATGGCAACCGGGACGCTGCGCACACCGATGACGTCATCGGTGCCGGCGCAGCGCTACCGGTACAACGCCGCTTTAGGGTCCCAGGGAATTTTTCAACTGGCCATAACTCTGGCGCTATTCCCTCTAGCGCCTCAAAAGCGGCGCTAAGGCTAGTGAATTTCTAGGCCAATGTCTTTTAATCTAAAGTCTGTTCAACTCTTTATACAGCTTTACAGGAGACACGATGCTTGTGATGCATCAAGAACGAAACTGAAACTAAACTAAACTCCCTTGCTTGTCTCGGTCACATGCCCTCTGCTGGTCAGGCACAAGCAATCAATACATGCAAACATGCTGTTAAGGCATCATAATCGAACAGGCAAATACCATCTCTATTTGCTGATATTATTACATCTCCTTTTCTTAAAACAAAAGTAATTTACTTTTAACTAACAACATGTTTTCTTTGTATTAACCTGCATTTTAACTGTAACACTTAATGAACTTACATTATCATTATCATGATCAAGGTTTTTTAACCTTGCTTTGTGTGTTCACATGAAATATGTCAATATACTAGAACTTGAAGAAAGAATAAGATAACATTACTTCCTTCTATAACAATAGTCCTTAAATTTGCTCAATGAGTCTCTCAGGAGGCTTCACGTGTCTTGAGGATTTTCTGATTGATTGTCCTTGAATCTGAGTTGTTGCCTCAGATGATGTGTTCTCAGCTGTGTGATCAGGTTGTTCAACAGTATCAGTCTCTTGACCTGCTGTGGCTGGTCCCATGAGAAGATCTCGATGATTTCTTCTCAGAACAGCACCCTCATCTGTCTGAATGGTGTATGATCTTGGTTGAACTTCACTCAGGACAGTTCCCTTCTGAGTCCATGTGTTTGTTTTGTCTTTCACTTTTAGTGTCAACATCCAGTCTCTTTTTTCTTCTTTGTTTTCAGACACTACATCTACATAGAACTCCTCTATCTCGCTTTCATCTACTGTATGGACCTTGCTTTGTTGCACTTGGTTCTTACAGCAACGGGCATAATGGTTGTTTTTGTTGCAACTATTGCATGTTTTACCATATGCTGGACACTTTCTTGGTGGATGCTGTGTACCGCATCGACTACATGTCTTTCGATTGTCCCTTTCTTTTTTGTTCGCTGGCCACGCCTCTTTTTTCACATTGGCGCTCTTTTTGTTAAATGGTTTATGTCCGTTCATTCTCACTGCATCCACGTTGCAGCTATTGTCACTGAACAGCTCCTTTGCCTGCAACTTCACAGTCTCTGTAGCCCTACACAGTGCTATGGCTTTTCCCAGGTCTAGATCTTGCTCTCTTAGCAGTCTTTCCCTTAGACCATTATTCAGAATACCACACACCAGTCTGTCTTTTATCAGCGAGTCTGTCAGTCCCCCAAATTCACACGATTTGCTTCTGTTTCTCAGTTCAGTCACATACTAATCAATAGTCTCACCCGTTTTCTGTACACATGTGAAAAATCTGTGCCTCTCAAACGTCACGTTACGTTTAGGTATGCAGTAGGCCTCAAACTGTTCCATTATTTTATCTAGCTTCATTTTGTCTCCATTAGCAACGAATGTGAAGTTATTATACACCTCCAGCACTTCATCACCCATGACATGTAAGAACAGTGACGATTTCCTTTTATTACTTTTCTCATCAGCTCCGATTGCTGATAAGTACAACCCCACACGTTGTTTGAACCTTCTCCAATTTTCACTTCGTTAGCTATTCTCTAATGGTAAGTAACGATGTTCTCTTTTGGCTTGCTAATCTGTGGAGAGCTGATTTAACTTCAGATTTTTCCTCTTCATCTCTTTCAATCCCACTTCTGACACCATGTATTGATTTCTTTGTGGGTTCAATGACGAGACATTTATGAAAGAGAATGTCTTTTAATCTAAAGTCTGCTCAACTCTTTATACAGCTTTACAGGAGACATGATGCTTGTGATGCATCAAGAACGAAACTGAAACTAAACTAAACTAAACTCCCTTGCTTGTCTCGGTCACATGCCCTCTGCTGGTCAGGCACAAGCAATCAATACATGCAACCATGCTGTTAAGGCATCATAATCGAACAGGCAAATACCATCTCTATTTGCTGATATCATTACACCAACAACAACAATCTAAGCTGACACTCCAGTGTAGTGCTGAGGGAGCGCTGCACTGTCGGAGGTGCTGTTTTTTGGATGAGACATTAAAACAAGGCCCTGTCTGACCCCTCAGGTGGATGTAAAAGATCCCATGACACTGCTTGAAGAAGAGCAGGGGAGTTTTCCCCAGTGTCCTGGCCAATATTTATCTCTCAACCAACAGCACTGGCCATTTATCTCATTGCTGTCTCTGGGATCTTGCTGTGCACAAGTTGGCTGCCACGAATTCCCGACATTACAACATTGACCATGTTAAGTTCGTGAATGATTGAGACACGGACTAGCAGGAGTGAAAACAAACAGATCTTTACTGGTGGAAGTCAATAACGAAACTAAACAACAGAGGCTCTCTAGCGCCTTTTATACAGGGGTGGCCACTGCCGGTACTGCAGTCTGAGACCAGTTATTCTCTTAAAGGTACATGCACAACAATTCCTCCCCTTTTAGATAAACAGTACATAACATTCATTTAACAACTAAATGATAACGAATTACAATCACAATTACTGTTACTAGATACAGTGGTTAGGTTTAAGCAATTATAAGTTCAGTCTTTGAGGAGGCTTCCTGATTCTATCTGGATAACGCCTCTTTGGGGTAACAGGTTCTTCTGGCAATGTTGAGTCGGAATCAATGTCGTTGTTTGGTTCATCTGCTTCCAATATTACCGGTTCTGCGGTAGCTGCAATTGGAACATCGATTTCATTACCAGGTGTATCAGATCGTGGTGTGGAGTTGACGTTTTCCAGTGACTCTAGAATCTGGTCAGCATGGCGTCTTACAATGCTCTCCCCAACGTCCATGGTATACATGAGAAGTCCTTGTCGTGTACAAATCGTTCCTGGCTGCCATTTTTCAGTGCGGTAGTCCCGGGCCAAAACTGGTTGACCTATCTTAAAACTCCTGGTTGGCCTTTCATTCATATTCTGAAACTGCCTGTTCGCCACATCTCTTCGGACGTTTGGCTTAACCAAATCCAAGCGGCATCGCAGTCTTCGATTGAAGAACATCATGGCTGGAGTTTGCTTGGTAACCGCATGTGTCGCATTCCGGTAGGCAAACAAGAAGTTCTCCACCTTGTGTTGTAGGGGTATCTCTTCATTACACATTGTCTTGATAGCCTTCTTGAATGTTTGGACAAACCTCTCGGCCAATCCATTAGTGGCTGGATGATATGGGGCAGATGTGTAATGCTTAACACCATTGTTCTTTAAGAACCTCCGGAACTCTTCAGACACAAACTGTGGTCCATTGTCAGAGCAAATCTGTTCAGGCAGCCCATTCCTGGCGAATATGGTTCGTAAAACTGTGATAGTTTTTTCCGTGGTGGTTGAGGACATTTTTATTACCTCTGGCCACTTTGAATGTGCATCCACCACAATTAAAAACATCGAGTCCATGAAGGGACCAGCAAAATCAATGTGCACCCTTTGCCATGGAGATGGGGGCCACTCCCATGGATGCAGAGGAGCTTGTGGTGGGGCGTTTTGGACCTTCTGGCATCCTGCACAGCTTTTGGTCATCGCTTCGATTTCTCTATCGATTCCCGGCCACCACACAAACGCTCTGGCTAAGCTCTTCATTTTTACCTCACCCAGATGACCCTCATGAAGTTCATTGAGCACTCTATCCGTCAACTTAGGTGGAATTACTACTCTGGATCCACACATCAAGGTTCCTCTGCACACTGACAGCTGTTCTCTTCTCGGCGAGAATGCTGGCAGCAGTGGTTCGCCATGTGCTGGCCATCCCTTCACCGTTAAATCATAGACCCGTGATAGTGTCGGGTCATTCAGTGTTTCCTTTTCTATGTTTGCATTCGTCACAGGAAGACATTCGACTATGGTCGAGTGGAATAACTCCATTGGATCCACTGCAAGGTCTTCTTCTTCCACCGTCGGCAATGGTAGACGTGACAATCCATCAGCATTTCCATGCTGTTTAGTTCCTTTGTACTCGATGTCATATTGGTGTGCCCCTAGGAAAAGGGACCATCTCTGCAGCCGTTGTGCTGTCATTATCGGTACGCCCTTCTGAGGGTTGAAAATGGAGACAAGAGGTTGATGATCGGTTAGTAGAGTAAATTTTTGACCGTGCAGATAGTGATTGAACTTCTTCACCCCCCACACTAGGCTGAGGGCCTCTCTGTCAATCTGGGCGTAGTTACGCTCGGCAGAAGTTAACGAGCGTGACGCAAAAGCTATCGGCCTCTCCAAACCATCAAGGAATTTATGTGACAGTACCGCCCCAATGCCGTAGGGAGACGCATCACACGCCAGCCTGATTGGCAGTGCTGGGTTGTAGTGAGCCAATACTTCCTTTGAAGTGATTAAGTCCTTACTCTTCCGAAAAGCACGCTTACAATCATCGCTCCATTTCCATGCTACCCCCGTTCGTAGCAGGGCATTCAGTGGGTGCAGAATTGTCGACAAATTCGGCAAAAACTTATGATAGTAATTCACCAACCCGAGGAATGACTTCAGTTGCGACACATTTTCAGGCGCTGGGGCCTTAACAACCGCTTCAATTTTGTCAGGGGACTTATGTAACCCCTCTTCATCAATCACGTGGCCACAATACGATATCTGTTTCTTAAAAAATTCGCACTTGGGGCGGTTGGCTCGCAGCCCATGTTCCCGTAGTCTAGTGAGCACCTGTTCTAGGTTGTTAAGGTGTTCACTGTCATCTTCACCTGTTACAAGGATGTCGTCCAAGTAACAATGAGTCCCCGGAATCCCTTGCAGGACTTGTTCCATCGCTCTTTGCCATATCGCCGGAGCCGATGCTACTCCGAATACCAATCGATGATACTGGTAAAGACCTTTGTGAGTGTTTATCGTGAGATACTTCCTAGAGGACTCTTCAACCACCATCTGCAAATATGCTTGTGCTAGGTCAATTTTTGTAAAACGCTTTCCTCCAGACAGCGAGGCGAAGATGTCTTCTATCCTTGGAAGAGGATATTGTACTGTGTGAAGGACAGGGTTCACCGTCACCTTGAAATCCCCACAGATGCGAATCTTCCTTGGCTCTCCGGCTTTATTGGTTAACGTTTTCTTCATGACAGGAACGATGGGTGTCACCCACTCGCTCCAGTCGACCTTAGACAACAGGCCCGCCTTCTCCAGATTCTCCAGCTCTGCCTCGACGGCTGGGCGAATTGCATATGGTACCGGTCTCGCTTTGAAAAACTTGGGAACTGCATTCTCTTCTATTTTTATCGAGGCGGTTACGCCTTTAAGCGTGCCCAGTTCTTGTTGAAATACCTCTTTGACGTTAGCTAAGATTGTTGACAATCGTCCAGGAGTAACGTCTTCATCTTTTTTACCGTCCACCGTCATTGCATGAATGGAATGCCAATCCAAGTTTATCTTCCTGATCCATTCCCATCCCAATAACGGTGGTCCACCATTTGACAGTATGTAGAGATACAATTTCCGTATTTTCTTGCCATTGTATTCGACAAGCACCCTTATTTTTCCTCTGGGGTACACTTTTTGCCCCGTATACGTCGTCAAGATGATGGATGTCTCTCTCAAGGGTATGTGTGAAAATAGCCGCTCGTAGTCTCGCCGATTCATGACGGTTAGCGCTGATCCTGTATCCAATTCCAATTTAACTTGGGACCCTGCTATCGTGAGTGTGACCCAAATTGTTCGGTGATCCTTTTTTGCGATTACATTGTAAAGTTTGAGACAGCTTAGTCTCCTGTTTCCGGATTCACTATTGCTCATCTGGTCTTTGGAACTACTGTCCGTCATCTTTTGTACTTTCTTGTACGGTTCCTTAGCAGCCTTTTTGTTGTTGCTGGTCTTCTTCCCAGACCTACAAACTCGTGCAATGTGTCCAATCTTCCCGCATTGTCTGCATATTTTGTCTTTGGACCAGCAGTCCTTCTGGTCATGGGTTAGTTCTGCCGCAGCGATAACATTTTGCAAATCCCCGTGTCATTTCGTGGGTGCCGTATTCCTGTGGTTTTTGTTGAATTTCTGCAGCTCCCCTGGCTGCTGCTTCATACGATACTGCCACGCTGAAAGCCTTATCTAGCGTCAGCTCTTTATCTGAGAGTAACTTCTTCTGTGTTCCTTCAGTCAGGAGTCCACAGACAAATTTGTCCTGTAGGGTATCTGCCAGTCCTGCTCCGAACTGGCAGTGCTTTGATAGCTTGCGTAGTTCCGTAAGATACTCAGCATTGCTCTCATCTTTGTGCTGAGTTCTCCTGTGGAATTTAAATCTTTCTGCTATCAACAGCGGTGCAGGGTTTAAGTGTTCCTGTAGGACAGCAGCAATTTCGTTAAGACTCTTCGCCTTCGGTTCAGCTGGAGTAATCAGGTCCAGCAATAGGCCGTACGTTCTAGCGCCCATTAAGTTTAGCAATATCGATGCCTTTTTCCCCTCCGCTATATCGTTTGCCTCAAAATATACCTCGACTCTTTCCACATACGTGGTCCAGTCCTCTAATGTATTATCAAAAGCAGCGATACAGCCAGTCTTCGGCATCTTGCAAATCTAAAATGGCGCCTCCCGCGCTTTGCCTTCTTCCCCGATTTAACAAAATGGCGCCTCCCGCGCTTTGCCTTCTTCCCCGCTGTTGTTAGCGCTGCTTTCCACGGTTTCTTGCGCGTATTCTTTTTCTTTTATTATTTTCCCGTCGTGGAGCGGACCCTCTGGGACACTTCCCTCCCTCTTCTTAGGTCCGAACGCTGCCCGGCTTCGAAACACCAGCCGCGCCCTGTGTGCTCCACCCTCTCTCTCTCTCTTTGCTTCCCGACTCGCTGCCCGGCCCCGTTGAAAGGCCACCCGATCGAGCTTCAGCCCGCCGCAGCCCAGGAAGGATCAGAGCACAACCTGCCACCAGCCCGATTAGCTGGGAAACCACGGACCGAGGAACCCAGCCTGGCTCTGGAAAGTCACTCCTGCAAGTTTTTAACCCGATGATTGACGGTCGACGCCCGTTTCTCGAGTTTCAATGGACTCTATTTTTTTTTTCTTTCTTCTGGCTCCGACCTTCAACAATGTCGTCGGAGCTGCTGCCGAGTTGCAGGTAAGTACGTTTCTTACTCGTCGCCAGTGTTAAGTCCGTGAATGATTGAGACACGGACTAGCAGGAGTGAAAACAAACAGATCTTTACTGGTGGAAGTCAATAACGAAACTAAACAACAGAGGCTCTCTAGCGCCTTTTATACAGGGGTGGTCACTGCCGGTACTGCAGTCTGAGACCAGTTATTCTCTTAAAGGTACATACACAACAGACCACACTTCAAATTGTACTTTATTGGTTGTAAATCGCTTGGGACGTTCTGAGGTGCTATATAAATGTGTGTTCTATCTTTCCGCTTTACTTATTCCCCTATAATGGGAAATGACTACCTCTGTCCGCTGTTGACAGTGAAATGGAGAATAGCTTTAAGAAGAATGTGTCTATGATTTTACTATCAATCTATGGCCAATTTTCCTTCACAATGTCTGTTTAATGATTCAGCAACAACAACGTGTATTTATATAGCACCTTTAACGTAGTAAGACGTCCCAAGGCGCTGCACAGGAGTATTTTAAGACAAAAAATTTGACACCGAGCCACATAAGGAGAAATTAGGGCAGGTGACCAAAAGCTTGGTCAAAGAGGTCAGTTTTAAGGAGCGTCTTAAAGGAGGAAAGAGAGGTAGAGAGGCGGAAAGGTTTAGGCAGGGAATTCCAGAGCTTAGGGCCTAGGTAACCATCTACAAAGTAGTTAACAACCCGTCTGAAAAAGAAACATTCATCAAAACTGCTGCAGGCAAAGAGAGGACAAATGGGGGTAGAAATTACTTCGCTGGATCCAAAGTGGGCGCCACAAAGTTGAATTCTGCAGCTCGACGTCCCTTGCTGGAAGCACGCCTGACATCATATTGGTTTGGGTGCTCAAACGGTATCCTTGGTGGTCACCAACAACAAACACAGGCATCAGTTACCTGTTCTAGTGCTACTAGAGGTGGCTCCCCAGTGGCTACAGCTTGGGAGGTGGAAGGTTGCTGAATCTCCAGTGAGAGTCCTTGAGATAGCCATAGTGGACCACCTCAAGGAGCTGTGACCGGTGGTGACTGCTGGGACTCGGCTTCAGCTGTCCCAGGTGGCTGTCTGGCACCAACAAGGGCACTGGTTGAAAGGCTTGTGGGGAGCAGGCGTGTTGTCCTCCTGAGAGAGGACAGCAGGTGCCTCTCCCATGGAGCCAATGCTATTCTTAAGCTGTTGAGCCTCAGCACTATCACTGCTCTGCGCAAGAAGAGAGTGCAGGTGTGCTGGGAGGCTCTTGAAGCATCTATCCATGCTCTCCTTCAGGTTTTGCTTTGAGGACATGAATGTCAGGGTAGAATAGAGTGTGAAAGGTGGCAGAGGTGTGAGCAGGTGAAGGAAGTAAGAGTGAGGAGAGTAGCAGATGTAGAGTGTTGCAGTTGGAGCAGAAGGAAGTGGAGTAAAGTGTGCTGCAGTGATTGGAGGAGAATGGTAATTGTCCCTAACCCGCGGCTTCTACCACCTAGAAGGACAAGGGCAGAAGGTGCATGGGAACACCATCACCTCCAAGTTCCCCTCCAGGTCACACACCATCCTGTCTTAGAAATACATCGGCCGTTCCTTCACCGTCGCTGGGTCAAAATCCTGGAACTTCCTCCCTAATGCCACTGTGGGAGCACCTTCACCTCAGATAAGGCGACCAAAGCTGCACACAATACTCAAGGTGTGGTCTCACCAAGGCCCTGTACAACTGCAGCATAGTTTGTCTATTATGTAGGATTCAGCAACCGCAAGACAGGTGGCTGTCATGAGTTCCCTAATATATACTGGAGTATATATTTTTTTTTTTTTGGTGAGTTAACATGAACTAATGATCATTAAATCTTTATGTACCTGGTCCATTGCGGGTGAATATCGTGAGCGATGACTTTGCTTTAAACTGGGCTGTGCTGTCCGTGAGGACTCACCACACAGACCAGATGAGGGGATTTGGATGAGGGAAAGTTCCTGAAACGGGGTTTTGAAAAGAGTGATTCTCTTTCACTGGGGGTTACAAGATCACAAGATAGTTATGGATGAGTTATGGATCCATGCAGAAACTTTAATGTCCCCCGCTCGCAGCATTCCATTGTCACTTCAATAATTTCACTGATTTTGCCTCCACTCCCCGATCTGGGTCTTCATCCCATGTGTTGTTCACTCTTATGTGAAGATCTTCGTACTACCAGTCCTAAGTTTCCCAATTACTAGTGGACTCTTGTCTTAATCTCACAATTTCAAGAGTGAAGTTAGGAAACACTTCTACACACAAACGGTGGTAAAAGTTTGGAACTCTCTTCCGCAAACGGCAATTGATGCTCGATCAATTGTTAATTTTAAATCAGAGATTATCTTTCTGTTAACCAAAGGTATAAAGGGAAATGGGGCAAAGTGGGTAGATGGTGTTAGGTCGCAGATCAACCATGATCTCAGTGAATGGCGGAGCAGGCTCGAGGGGCTGAATGAAACATAGAAACATAGAAGATAGGAGCAGGAGTAGGCCATTCGGCCCCTCGAGCCTGCTCCACCATTCAATGAGATCATGGCTGATCATCCAAATTCAGTACCCTGTCCCTGCCTTCTCCCCATATCCCTTGATCCCTTTAGCTTTAAGAAATATATTTAACTCCTTCTTGAATATATTTAATGAATTGGCCTCAACTGCCTTCTGTGGTAGAGAATTCCAGAGATTCACCACTCTCTGGGTGAAGAAATTCCTCCTCATCTCTGTCCTAAATGGCTTACCCCTTATCCTTAGACTGTGACCTCTGATTCTGGACTCCCCCGCCATCGGGAACATCCTTCCTGCATCAAGTCTGTCTCGTCCTGTTAGAATTTTATAAGCTTCAATGAGGTCCCCTCTCATTCTTCTAAACTCCAGCGAGTATAAGCCCAATCAACCCAATCTCCCCTCATACGTCATACCTGCCTTCCCAGGTATCAGTGGTGAATCTTCGCTGCACTCCCTCCATGGCAAGAACATCCTTCCTCAGATAAGGCGACCAAAACTGCACACAATACTAAAGGTGTGGTCTCACCAAGGCCCTGTACAACTGCAGCAAGACATCCTTGTTCCTGTACTCGAACCCTCTCGCTACGAAGGCCAACATACCATTTGCCTTCTTAACCGCCTGCTGCAGCTGCATGGTTACCTTCAGCGACTGGTGCACAAGGACACCCAGGTCTCGTTGCACTTCCCCGTCTCCCAATCTATTGCCGTTCAGATAATAATCTGCCTTCCTGTTTTTGCCACCAAAGTGGATAACCTCGCATTTATCCACATTATACTGCATCTGCCGTGCATCTGCCCAATCACCCAACCTGTCCAAATCATCCTGTAGTTTCTCGGCATCCTCCTCACAGCACACACGCCCACCCAGCTTTGTCTGCAAACTTGGAGATATTACATCTAGTTCCCTCGTCTAGATCATTAATATATATTGTGAACAGCTGGGGTCCAAGGACCGATCCCTGCGGTACCCCACTAGTCACTGCCTGCCACTCGGAAAAAGAATCGTTTATTCCAACTCTTTGCTTTCTCTCTGCCAACCAGTTCTCTATCCAAGTCAATACCTTGCCTCCAATCCCATGTGCCTTAACTTTACACGCTAATCTCTTATGCGGGACCTTATCGAAAGCCTTCTGAAAGTCCAAATACACCACATCCACTGGCTCTCACTTATCTATTTTACCAGTGACATCCTCAAAAAATTCCAGTGGATTAGTCAAGCATGATTTACCCTTTGTAAATCCATGTTGACTTTGTCCGATCCTGTCACTGTTTTCCAAGTGCTCTGCTATTACATCTTTTATAATGGACTCTAACATTTTCCCCAATACCGATATCAGGCTTACCGGTCTATAATTCCCCGTTTTCTCTTTACCACATTTTTTTTATAGTGGCGTAACATTAGCTACCCTCCAATCCATGGGAACTGTTCCAGAGTCTATAGAATTTTGGAAGATGTCCAGCAATGCATCACGGTTGAGTCATCTTTCTTGTTATATTTTTATGCCAAACTGGGATGAACAAAATCTGTAGTTCCTCCATGCGATCTTTAAATGTTTGTCATTGCCTATCCACCGTCAACCCTTTGAGTAACATTCCCCAATTAATCCTACCCAACTCGCGCCTCATACCATCGTAGATTCCTTTATTTAAATTCAGGGACCTAGTCTCTGAGTCAATACTTCACTCTCCATCTTAATGAAGAATTCTATCATATTATGATCGCTACGCCCCAAGGGGCCTCGCACAACAAGATTGTTAATTATTCCTTTCTCATTACATAATACCCAGTCTAAGA
Source organism: Somniosus microcephalus (assembly GCF_052327205.1). Classification (NCBI taxonomy): domain Eukaryota; kingdom Metazoa; phylum Chordata; class Chondrichthyes; order Squaliformes; family Somniosidae; genus Somniosus; species Somniosus microcephalus. The sequence goes on along the minus strand of NC_140988.1, from coordinate 386,671,695 downwards.
TGGCCTGACCTCTAGTTGGTTCCTCGACATCTTGGCCCAGGAAACCGTCCCATATACACTCCAGGAATTCCTCCTCCACAGTATTGTTACTAATTTGGTTAGCCCAATCTATATGTAGGTTAAAATCACCCATGATAACGACTGTGCCCTTATTGCATTCAGCTCTAATCTCCTATGTAATGAGAAAGGATTAATTAGCAATCTTGTTGTACGAGGCCCCTTGGGTCGGAGCGATCATAATATGATAGAATTCTTCATTCAGTTGGAGAATGAAGTAGTTGACTCAGAGACTAGGGTCCTGAATTTAAATAAAGGAAACTACGATGGTCTGAGGCGCGAGTTGAGTAGGATTGATTGGGTAATGTCACTCAAAGGGTTGACGTTGGATAGGCAATGGCAAACATTCAAAGACTGCATGGATGAACTACAGAATTTGTTCATCCCAGTTTGGCATAAAAATAAAACAAGAAAGATGACTCAACCGTGGGTAACAAGGGAAATTAGGGACAGCATAAGATCCAAGGAGAGGACATATCAGTTGGCCAGAAAAAGCAGTAAACCTGAGGATTGGGAGCAGTTTCGCATTCAACAAAGGAGGACAAAGTGATTAATTAAGAAGGGGAAAATAGAACATGTGAGTAAGCTTGCAGGGAACATAAAAACTGACTTAAAATCTTTTATAGATACGTGAAGAGAAAAAGATTGGTGAAGTCAAGCGTAGGTCCCTTGCAGTCAGAATCAGGGGGATTTATAATGGGGAACAAAGAAATGGCATCCCAATTAAATACATATTTTGGATCTGTCTTCACAAAGGAGGACACAAATAACCTCCCAGAGATGTCGGGGAACATAGGGTCTGATGAAAGGGAGGAACTGAAAGAAATCAGTATTTGTAGGGAAATGGCATTAGGGAAATTGACGGGATTGAAATCCGATAAATCCCCAGGGCCTGATAATCTACATCCTAGGGTACTTAAGGAAGTGCCCTAGAAATAGTAGATGCATTGCTGATCATCTTCCAACATTCGATGGAATCTGGAACAGTACCCATGGATTGGAGGGTAGCTAATGTTACCTCACTATTCAAAAAAGGTGGTAGAGAGAAAACGGGGAATTACAGACCGGTAAGCCTGACATCGGTCGTGGGGAAAATGCTAGAGTCCATTATAAAAGATGTAATAGCAGAGCACTTGGAAAACATTGACAGGATCGGACAAAGTCAACATGGATTTACAAAAGGTAAATCGTGCTTGACTAATCTACTGGAATTTTTTCAGGATGTAACTGGTAAAATAGATAAGGGAGAACCAGTGGATGTGGTATATTTGGACTTTCAGAAGGCTTTCGATAAGGTCCCGCATAAGAGATTAGCGTGTAAAGTTAAGGCACATGGGCCTAGAAATTCAGTTGGTTGCGCCAGCAGTTAGCGCCTTAAGAGAAGTGAATTTCGGGCGCTATGCGCGTAGCGCCCGGGCGCAGCGCAGTTTGCGCCTCGCCCCAAATTAAGTTGACCCTTAGCGCCGGCGCAAAGTTTAGCGCCCGCCCGGCTGTGCGCGCAGAAAATGACGTCACATCCTCGTGCAACGCCCTTTGCGCGCCCCGATTCCAAACTTCAGTCGGACCGCCCCATTGCGCGGCTGGCGTCCGGAGCGTTTGAAAAAAGGAACGCAACACAGCCAGCGCGGGCCCCGGGGGGCGCAAATTAAAGGGGACGTACCCTCCAGTATAAAGGCCAGCCATTTTGCAGCAAACACTCTTGTGCAACGCATTTCTGGACACGCAACAAGGAGGATAGCTAACTGGTTTCAAGCAGCAACAGCTCAGGTATTTTTGGACTCAGGCCAGAGCGCTGCAAGTGGCCTTTTGGAAATTTGAGTGTTTGCCAGGATTTGATGGGGGTTGCATGGGGTGCCAACGCGGAGCTGCAGCGCCATGTCCGTAGGGCTCGCAGACGCATTGTGAGAGGGGCAGCCTTGGCTAGAGGCAGAGGGGGCTACAGGCGTCGGCCACGTAGACCTTACCCAGTCAGGCTATACCGCCAGCAGCGCTCCTACCTCAACATGACTGACGCGCGATGTGTTAGAAGGCTCCGATTCCGAAAGGAGGTGGTTGCAGAGATCTGCCACCTGCTTCGCAGAGATCTGCGTCCAAAGCTCAGGTGCAGGACGTCTCTGTCGGTGGAAGTGAAGGTGACGGTGGCATTGAACTTCTATGCCACCGGCTCCTTCCAATCCGCTGCTGGGGACATAGCTAACATCTCCCAGTACGGCGCGCATCGCTGCATCCGCCAGGTGACCGAAGCACTGTTCAGAAGGAGAAGCCAATTCATCTCCTTCCCCATGGCCCTGGAGAGCCAGCATCAGCGCGCCTTGGGATTTGCAAGACTCGGGGACTTCCCCTTGGTGCAGGGCGCCATTGACTGTACGCATGTGGCTTTGCGGGCCCCTCTGGAGCATGGCGAGCAGTTTCGCAACAGGAAGGGCTACCATTCTCTGAATGTGCAGCTGGTGTGTGACCACAAGCAGCGCATCATGGCTGTCAATGCCAGCTTTCCAGGCAGCAGCCACGATGCGTTTATCCTGCGGCAGAGTACTGTGCATGACATGTTCGAGGCACAGCCTCCCTCAAGAGGATGGCTACTCGGGGACAAAGGCTATCCTTTGTGTACCTGGCTCATGACCCCGCTCCGCGCGCCCAGGACCGCTGCTGAGGAGGCCTACAACGAGAGCCATCAAACCACCCGCAACATCATCGAGCAAACTATTGGGGTCCTCAAGCAGCGGTTCCGCTGCCTTGATCGCTCCGGAGGAGCTCTCCAGTATTCGCCGGACCGGGTCTCCCAATTTGTGGTATTTGCTGCATGCTACACAACCTGGCTATCCGCAGGACTCAGGCACTGCCACCTGACGTTGGGGCAGCACCTCAGGAGGAGGAGCAGGAGGAGCAGGAGGAGGAGGAGGAGGAGGAGGAGCAGGAGTACGTTCCCAGGAGGGAGCGACCAGGGCCAAGGGCCGCGCGACGCCACCTTATTACACGGTACTTCTAAGCCCCCTGTCAGGGAATGCCTTGTGGCCATGAGGGAAGATGAATGCAGCCGCTCCGCATGCCCTCAGCCGGCGAAGCCAACAAACACCAACAAGAACAACTGATGTGCCTCAATAATTCCGTGACTCGAAGGTAGCAGAACAAAACAAGGCTTTTATTAACTTAGAACGAAACACGTAAGCGAGAGAGATGTCGTCCTTCTGGAGATTGGGGCTAGACTGAAGCTAGCTTACAAATGGGGCCAGGTATGGGCGGAGCCCTACACACAGCACATTCCAGCACATTCCAGAATACAATACAGCACATTCCAGTACACAATACAATGAGGTCTGGGGGAAGGGAAATGACACTGAAACCGATCTCAGTCACAGGCAGTGATGAATGGAAATATTTCATCACAACAACCATGGAGACTCTATGAATAAAGATAATTATTTATTACACAAAAATGAAAACCCTTTCCCACATGAATCCCCAAAAACAATCAACGGGCCCCACAAAAAGCCCAACAAACGACTCACTCCCACAAACTGGGGAGGAGTAACTCCACATTTGTACAAACCTGGCCTCAACCTCGGCCTTAACGCAAAAAATAAGCCCACGAACCAAACAACCATGGGCAAAAGAAAGATGGCCACCGCCATATAAAACGAAAGCTGGCCACACCCTCTACTGAGTGGCCCGCGAGGGCGAGACCTTGTCCAGCCTTTTGCCTTCCCTGCCCGGCCTGCTGCTCCTTCGCAAGCTCTGCCCAGTGGCTGCTGCGAGGCTGGGGGAAGGCGCCTGAGGCTCAGATGTCCTTCCGCTAGATGCCCTTGGGGGGCGGCCTACACGGCCTTTGGGCCTCGAGGGGCCGGCTGCTGAGTGGCGCACCTGAGCCTGGCCAACATCAGCTCCAGCCGCTTGCCCTTGACGCCCCAGTGGGGGAGTGGCAGCGACGGATGGCGCAATGTGGGCAAGCTGGCGTCTGGGATGCGCTGGCTGGTGCTGTGGCGCGCTGGCACTCGGCCGGGCCCGCACTGCAGGATCCGCAACAATCAGCCGAGGGGCGGCTCGCTGGGATGCTGCAGCGCGGCGGGTGCCCTGGCGATGCCTGCCTGAGACAGCGCGTGTGGCAGCAGTGAGTGCCCCTGTTGTCCTGGTGTGTGCCCGCATCACACCCACCAGGGACTTGATGGCATCAGTGAGCATGCGGCCACTCGCGGCAGCTGATGCCCCGAACTCGCGCACACTGGTCGCCAGCGACTCGATGGCCTCAGGCATGCGCCCCACCACGCGCATGAGCTCCGTGTGGCGCCGGTCCGAATCCTCGGCCATCTTGTCCAGCTTCCACGCCTCCTCCGAGGTGAAGGTGTCCGGACTGGAGTCGGGACTCTCCCGCTGGGGAGCAGGGGACCGAACTAGGGGAACCTTGCCACGTTGGTGGCGGCGAGTGTCCCGATCAACTGCACTCCCCTCTGATCCTTCCCCCCTTTGGGGGGAAGGCCGCGGCCCACGCGCAGGGCTCCTGGGTGGCTGGACGCCACTGGTCCCAGAAGCTGCAATCCCCTGCGACAGTTGGTCCAGGCACTCGTCCAGTGAGGACGTGTCAATCATTTCGTCCTCTCCTGCGGGACCTGAGTGTTCCCCTGATGGTCCGGCTTGCTCTTGCTCTTGCTCCTCCTCCTCCTCCTCCTCCTCCTGCTCGGAGGGGCTGTCACTGGCAGCTTCACGGACCTGGTCGTCACCAGCTGAAAGCAGGAATGCACAAGAGTAGCTTCAGAGTGAGGAGACGGCGTCAGCGAGGGAGTCAGGACTGGTGGCATTCAGCGCATTGGTGGGACAGTGGCAAAGGAAGTAGCTCGGATGCGCAAGTGCGACGCGAGAGGGCCAAAAGGCGAGGTCCTTACCATTGCCGGGCAGTGGAGGGTCGGCTACTCCGCACGCTGTGGGCACGATCAGCCGGGCTCCCATGAGCCCACTCATGCGCTCCTCCAGGCGAGTGAGCTTCTGCAGCTTGGCACGGCCTCCCCTGGTCCTGGCACGGGCCTGGCGATTATAGGCAACTTTAGCCTGCAAGAGAAAGGACGGGCTGTAAGTACGGAGTGTAGCCCTGATGTAGTGTGCACTGCCTCCCATGGTGGAATAGCTTGCCCAGAGTGTAGCCCTGATATACTGTGCACTGCCTCCCATGGTGGAATAGCTTGGCCAGAGTGTAGCCCTGATGTACTGTGCGCTGCCTCCCATGGTGGAATAGCTTGGCCAGAGTGTAGCCCTGATGTACTGTGCACTGCCTGCCATGGTGGAATAGCTTGGCCAGAGTGTAGCCCTGATGTACTGTGCGCTGCCTCCCATGGTGGAATAGCTTGGCCAGAGTGTCGCCCTGATGTACTGTGCACTGCCTGCCATGGTGGAATAGCTTGGCCAGAGTGTAGCCCTGATGAACTGTGCACTGCCTCCCATGGTGGAATAGCTTGGCCAGAGTGTAGCCCTGATGTACTGTGCACTGCCTCCCATGGTGGAATAGCTTGGCCAGAGTGTAGCCCTGATGTACTGTGCACTGCCTGCCATGGTGGAATAGCTTGGCCAGAGTGTAGCCCTGATGTACTGTGCACTGCCTGCCATGGTGGAATAACTTGGCCAGAGTGTAGCCCTGATGTACTGTGCACTGCCTGCCATGGTGGAATAGCTTGGCCAGAGTGTAGCCCTGATGTACTGTGCACTGCCTCCCATGGTGGAATAGCTTGGCCAGAGTGTAGAGTGCAGAATGGGCACTTGATGCTCATGACTGTCCCAAAGCTGCTGGCTGAGGGCTGGCCATTAGGACTTTCAGCTCCCTTTGCCCATCATGTCAGGTGTACATGCAAGAATGAGGAGGAGACTGGAAAGGGTACTCACCCTGACAATCCTGGTCAGGTCGTTGTATTTTTTCCGACATTGTTTGTGGGTCCTGGGGGCATCGCCGGTGAACGTCACCCTGTTGGCGATCTGCTTCCAGGCTCTGGTGTATTCTTGGTGGGTCGGATTCCTCCCAGTCTCTGGGAACAAGATCCTGCGCCTCTTCTCCAGAGCTGTCACCATTATTTCCAGATCACGCTCTGAGAAGTGCAGGGCACGCTCACGGGCCTTCTCTGGCGTTGCCATGACTCCCTGGGGCTGAGCAGCAGTGTTGAGGCCTATTTGCAAAGCTGCAGTGTGCAGGGCGTGGCAGCAGACCAATTCGTCCCTTCCCCCTTTAAGAGCTGGTCGGCGCCACGGGGTCTGCTGTCAATCAAAAAATGACCGCACCCGCGCTGCGCCCCGCCTCGGCGCTATCCCTCTGCACCGCCGGCTTAGCGCCTAAAGATAGTAGTGCAACGCTTCTTTTAGCGCTCCAGCAACCTCTTAGGGCGAAGCCACTGAATTTCCGGCAAGGGGGCGCAACTTTGGGGCGGGCACTAACTTCAGGCGGGCGCTAACGTTAGCGCCCCAAAACTGGCTATACTGAAATTCTAGGCCATGGGATTGGGGGCAAGGTATTGACTTGGATAGCGAACTGGTTGGCAGACAGAAAGCAAAGAGTTGGAATAAACAGGTCTTTTTCTGAGTGGAAGGCAGTGACTAGTGGGGTACCGCAGGGATCGGTCCTTGGACCCCAGCTATTCACAATATATATTAATGATCTGGACAAGGGAACTAGATGTAATATCTCCAAGTTTGCTGATAACACAAAGCTGGGTGGGCGTGTGTGCTGTGAGGAGGATGCCAAGAAACTCCAGGATGATTTGGACAAGTTGGCTGATTGGGCAGAAGCATGGCAGATGCAATATAACGTGGATAAATGCGAGGTTGTCCACTTTGGTGTCAAAAACAGGAAGGCAGATTATTATCTGAATGGCAATAGATTGGGAGAAGGGGAAGTGCAACGAGACCTGGGTGTCCTTGTGCACCAGTCGCTGAAGGTAAGCATGCAGGTGCAGCAGGCAGTTAAGAAGGCAAATGGTATGTTGGCATTCGTAGGGAGAGGGTTTGAGTACAGGAACAAGGATGTCTTGCTGCAGTTGTACAGGGCCTTGGTGAGACCACACCTTGAGTATTGTGTGCAGTTTTGGTCGCCTTATCGGAGGAAGGATGTTCTTGCCATGGAAGGAGTTCAGCGAAGATTCACCAGGCTGATACCTGGGATGGCATGAATGACGTATGAGGAGAGATTGGGTCGATTGGGCTTATACTCGCTGGAGTTTAGAAGAATGAGAGGGGATCTCATTGAAACTTATAAAATTCTAACAGGACCAGACAGACTAGATGCTGGAAGGATTTTCCCGATGGTCGGGGAGTCCAGAACCAGGGGTCACAGTCTGAGGATAAGGGGTAAGCCATTTAGGACAGAAATGAGGAGGAATTTCTTCACCCAGAGAGTGGTGAACCTGTGGAATTCTCTACCACAGAAGGCAGTAGAGGTCAATTCACTAAATATATTCAAGAAGGAGTTGGATATATTTCTTAAGGCTAAAGGGATCAAGGGATACGGGGAGAAGGCAGGGACAGGGTACTGAATTTGGATGATCTGCCATGATTTCATTGAATGGCGGAGCAGGCTCGAGGGGCCAAATGGCCTCCTCCTGTTCCTAAGTTGATCAAGAGATATCAATCAAAGACAGGTAAATGGATTTGAGGTGCAGAGCAGCCATGGTCTAATTGAATGCTGGAGCAGGCTCGCGGGGCTGAATGGCCGACTCCTGTTGCTTTAAATGTATGCAATTACTTAACATAATTGGTAGAAGGCAAACAATCCCATCACTGCCCATCGCCCACGCACCCTGTGCTCTGGGTCGTGACCACATGGAAACCTGTTATTGCTTTCTAGCGAAACAAGTCAGTTTAACCCAAAGGTTAAATGGTCGGGCTGAGCTGTCCCACAGTAAAGCCCAAAGGTTTTTCCCAAATATGGTTTCAAGGTGAGGTCAATCCATGACATCACAGAGTAAGCCCCACCCTCACACTGCGCTTCACACTGAGATGAGGCATCACAACAGCTTTGTAATGTAGATAAAAATGAGCCAGGACGAGATACAACAGTTTGTGTAGGCAAGGGAGCTGCACTGAGTCTGAACAACTGGCTGCTCTTTCTAGGACTGAATGCGGTCGGCTCGAACATCTGAACAGCTTTGCTCTGTGAAGACAACACGAACAATTGAAACATCATCAACCAGCGGCTTGGACAGAATTCGTGAACTTTGAAAGGTTTGTCTTTCTGGGATGGCAGGAATGACGTATGAGGAGAGATTGGGTCGATTGGGCTTATACTCGCTGGAGTTTAGAAGAATGAGAGGGGATCTCATTGAAACTTATAAAATTCTAACAGGACTAGACAGACTAGATGCAGGAAGGATGTTCCCGATGGCGGGGGAGTCCAGAACCAGGGGTCACCGTCTAAGGATAAGGGGTAACCCATTTAGGACAGAGATGAGGAGGAATTTCTTCACCCAGAGAGTAGTGAACCTGTGGAATTCTCTACCACAGAAGGCAGTTGAGGCCAATTCATTAAATATATTCAAGGAGTTGGATATATTTCTTGAGGCTAAAGGGATCAAGGGATATGGGGAGAAAGCAGGGACAGGGTACTGAATTTGGATGATCAGCCATGATCTCATTAAATGGCGGAGCAGGCTCGAGGGGCCGAATGGCCTACCCCTGCTCCTATCTTCTATGTTTCTATGTTTCTATGTCTTAACCTGTTTATCTTGTATTATTAGTGAAAGTCATAATGAGTAATAGGAACAGTTTATCAGATACAGTAATATTGATGCACAGTCAGGTGGAATAGTTCAGTTTGTTATTGGTAGTTCTTCCATAGCGTTGCTCATAGGTAGTCTGGGTCCCGGAGCCTGGTTACTGATGGTTACTGAGACCCACACCTCACTGACCGGCTCCTCCCAGTCCTGGAGTTTAATGCTCACTCCCTGATCTGTAAATGTAGACAACTATTTACTGACTGTGACTAACTGTGTTTGGAGCTGTACTTCCAGCTTGTATCATTCCCTGTGAAAGTCAGAGTCAGTTACAGCAAAATCCGTGCAGATATAAAGGCTCAAATCCTGGAAACTGAAAGGTCAGTACATGCTGGTTGTTCTGATCAACTTGTCCTGGACACGAGGATAGTCTGTGGGACAGCTCAGCCCGGCCATTAAAAAGTCAAGAGCGTCCCTCTTGAAACCGCTGATTGGTGTTGAATGAACGGCTCTAAATAAGAGGAGAGGCTGACAGGGAGAGTGAACAACTGAATAATCAGTTTCTCAAAGTGTTCACCAGTACTGAGAGCTCAGGGTTAAGACTCGAAGAATGTACTCCTGGGCAGTAATGCCACTGGAGCTGCCTTGACCGAGCTTGGTACCTGCCCACACAGCTCGACGCTGGCCCAGGTGTTGACTTTTTAAAGGGAATTTGATCAATCCTTTTACAGGTTATATGGTTTACTATACGAGGGGAGCGATAAAATGCCTGTCGTTGTCCTTGTTGCAATCCAGTGATTTTTGTCATTTCTTCTTCTGCCACAGGTACAGGTTGGTGTCAGGACGAGTGAGAGGAAATGGACGGTTTCATCAAACTACCAACAGACTAAAGTTGTCAGTAACAAAACCACAAAGACAACTGGATCACACATCCTGACATCACATCAATGCCAGCAGAGATACCACAAAGGAGGAAACAGCAACACTGAAATACCCCTCAACCCATCCATTTCTTTAGTGTCAACTGTACATCTTTTAATTTCTTTATTTGACGGCCAATAACAGGTCCATTTAAACTCGCAGCCAATGATTGGAGATGGTGTTAAACCAACTCTTTCCCTTCTGGCACATTTCTTTCCCATTTTTAAAAATTTCCCACCCCCCTCTCCCTCCTCCCTAGTTCTCCCCTGGGCTGGACCTTCACGTCCAGTCCTCAGGTCCCCGCATCGGCATCAAGCACCAACCCTGCTCCAACTCCAGTCTCAGTTCAGCATTGCTCAGGGTTAACTGCACTGGCACTGGATAGGGCCCAGTCCATACAGTCATCTCCGACCGATGTCGACCGGTGGTCCAAGTGTTGGGACTGAACAGGAAAGTCTCAAGGGTGGACGCTCCGGTTGTTGCCTCGATGGTGTGGAATGGGACGAGCTGGTTAAAGCCAATCCATCCCAGTCAACTACATCGGGTGAAACCCCGGTACCACTTGTACTGAGGCCTCCCAGGATAGAGGAAGAGTCCTCCTCTGGTACCAGCTGGTTCGGAGGTGTCCGTGCCTACTGGTGCCAGAATCAGGCTGGTTCCCCCAAGCGCCACCAGCTACTGTTGGTGTGTCCTTCCCCAGAGGCATCCGTCCCCTCTGGTGACACCAACGCAGCCCCGGGACATTGTCTCCAGTTGGCGCCAGCTCATTTGGGGGCACCACCCTCGGTGGACTCGACCCTACACAGGGTCACCTATGCTGCGGGTGATGTCCACTTTGGTGAGTGCAGCTGCAGATCTCTATTTATAGATCTGTGGCTCCCACCCACCACTGTGAACCCACCTTCAGCCGCTCCCTACGACACTCGAGAGGCACTCCCAGGGAGGGTGCGTGCGCTCCAGAAACCAAACTGGGAGCCTGAGTTGACCACGGCTTCCGTGCGTTGAGGTTTTTCCATGTATTCAAAACAAGGGTGACTTCGAGTCTGAAACTGTGAGTTCCGGAAGTCCCATCACTTGTGGGGGTTGAGTCTTTACCTGGGGTCTTGCAAAGGCCTCAGGCAGCGACCTTTGTTGGATTCCCCCTCCCAATTTCCAAGGCGGTTTGGGCGGACTTGATAGGCGCGCCCCAGTTATGGCCAAGGTAGACAGCCCCGCCACTCTGCCTCACAACTTAAGGTTCGCTGGTACAGCTGGTGAACTTCAGTCGTGAAAGCCTCAGGAAACCAGTCCTGTTCCACCCACCGGAATCCAAATGGTGGGACATGTGGGTCTGGCGGACCTTCCTGCAGGGTTTGGCGCATATCCCGAATTCCCTGCCATCAAATCCACTGGGGCTGGCTTCACTGACCAGTAGGTGAGTTGAGGGAGCAATCCCTGCCAGAGAGGACCACCTTCAGTGAGTATCTGCTGCAGCAGCAGACTGTGTGGGTGCTCTCAATGTAGGAGCAGGATCTATCGTCCAGTGGATCTTGCATCGCCACTTAGTTTGTCCTCACACCTTGGGGATCCTTCAGGTTCTGCAGATGCCCATTGGTGCTGAGGGCTTCTTTGGCGAGCAAGTGGAGGATCTGCTGTAGCAGAACCTTCAGGCATTCCCGAATTGACACACAAGGGTGGGAGGGCACTGCTCACTTTGTAGCTTAGCCCACCCCATCTATAGGCCCCTTCCACTCGCCAACACCAGTCCACTCACCATCACCAATCCATTCACCACCACCATCCACTCACCACCACCAATCCATTCACCCCCACCAGCCTATTCAAGGCCTTATCCGGAGCACAATGTCCTTTGTATCTTGCTAGCCTGTCATTCCAGATTAGGACCTGGAATGCAGGTAGCTCACAAGTAACATTCGAGACCCTGTCCAGCTCCACCTCCCCCAGCAGTGATCATGCCTGGATAGCCCACCTCAGAGTTGTGTGGGTGGGCTATTTCCAGTACTTCCCTGTGCAAGTGGATCACTCTGGATGTTTGGTTTGTCCATCAGAGGAACCATCTACTAGTGGGCATACTGGCAGGTCTTCTACCATCCACACTGAGAGCGTGTGATCGTCATCCAGAAGGCTCAACTGTTGGGGGTATTTCTCCAGTTGAGCCTTCTGGATGACCATCACTCTGCCAGTAATGTATCCACAGGTCTCCTTTGTCGCAGCATCTGAACTAGAGCTGGTGGTCCTGGGAGCGCAGTGTTCTCCATACATTGGTGCTACAGCCATCAGGCTCTTCAGCTAATGCTTTGACATATGGGTGGGAGCCACATTCAGGATGAATGGTCTTCTCGGCCAGTGATTTCACTTGGTATTTCAACAGGCTCGGGGTCTGAACGGTATAATAGGACATCTCCACTTTCAGACTCGGTGCAGGGTAAGTCAGTGTGTCTGCAGACAGACAATATGACAAGGGTCCGGTAAGTCAACAAACAGGGTGGGACCCTCCTTCCTGGGTCCCTCTGTCAAGTTGACGCATTGCTTCCCATTGGTGCTTGAACGACGGGGTGACACTCTTGGTGCCACATTTGGCCCGGGGAGGACAACACAACAGTCGGCACACTCAGCTGCTCTGTAGTCCACCCTAACTAGTGGATGATCCACACTGAGGTAGTCCAGAACATCTTCAGGACTTGGGGGGTTTACCAGGTCGATCGACTTGCTCGCATCACCGGATCATCACCAATCTGCTGGAGGACCTCAGGCTGTCAGGGCGGAGGCCCGACAGTCTTTCGTGCTTTTGTTTCTGGATTCTGTTGCTCAGGGTTGCCTGATCTCCAGGATGCTCCAGGAAATTGCAGCAGGTGGTGGTTCTGGTTAACCCTTTGGTTACCTCACAAACCGTGATTCAGGGACACCCGGGTTTTGAATATACACTTTGATTTCAGGAGCTCACGGGAGAAATCCAAGTCATTTTTAGAGTATAGAGGACCCTACCTTTTTTAGGGAATTTTTCATTCTGACATCCTCCACACACTGCTGGACACTGTCCAACTGGTACTCAGGGTGAGGAGGGCGGACCGTACCTGCAAGCGAACAGACTCTCCGGCTCCCAGGACAAATAGATCAAAGTGGGTGTTATTCACGGGCGCCAGCGCCAGATCCAAACAGTAAGCTGAACCGTCAGGATCTGGATTTGGATCCTGCCAGCTTCTGATTGATGGCCTGGCAGTTGAGATGGAATGCCCGTCAGATTAGGGTATACCAGCAGTGCGGCACTCATGGGTAATGCTCACTTTATTGTGTCTGTCCTGGTCATTTAAGCCTCTGTTCCCATACAAGTACCTCCACCCTCTTCGTCCTCTGTACTACTTGGTTAGTCGCCAGCAGTGTGTGCAGAATGCCTGAATGAAGATCACAGCTCCCTTGTCAGCTGTTCCCATGTCAGCTGCTCCCTTGTAAGCTCCTCTTCATTCTTCAAGTGACGCGGCATTTGCCACCCACCTGGTTGTCTCTTGGGTCTAGTGGGGAGTGTTGGTATGTCTTTTCCTCGTTCTGGGTTGTCTTTGGGTGTCAACAAACTGGGTTCTGGGGTGTGCTAAAAGTGAACACTGCACGGGAGTCGGGGAGGGAGGGGAAAAACAAGTAGGTTTGTCCTTCAAAGTTAGGATGTCTTAACAAAATGTCTTAACAGGGAAGGTCACGCCTTAAGAGATTTTCCCCAGGCAAATTGTGCCGGTGCATCCCGGTAATTAGATCCATGTTCCACCCCCAATTCGGCCTGTCAATGTTTAGGAACGGATGTTCCCAGCAAATTAAATGGTGTCACAGTTAACACTTTAAAGAAAAGATTGGGGACAGTTTTCGTTCAACCTGGAACGACAGAAATGGAAACACTAGACAACCTGCCAACCAGTCTCTCGTCATTGCTGAATATTGTGTTTGTGACTGCTGCTACAGAACTAGACAGGAGATTGTTGAAGACCAGGCTCCCGGGGATTGTGTTCAATTGATGTTAGCAAAGTTGAAGTGAGAAAGTAATTGTCTTAGAATATTTGGGCCATAATGATCTCCTGGACTAGTTTCGATCGCCTAAGGGGGTCGGAGAGGAATTTCCCAGATTTTTTTCCCAAATTGGCCTGGGTTTTTATGTCTGGTTTTTCGCCTCTCCCAGGAGATCACATGGTGGGGGGGTGTATATATTGCGATGGACAAGGCTGGATGGACCAGAGAGTCTTTTCGTGTACAAGTCATCTTTCAATAACTGAAATGTGAGAAGTTTAACATCTGAAAATAAACATGGATTGAAAATGAACAAACTTACTGTGTGTCTCCTGATTTGTGCACGGATCATTGAAGGGGACAGAAAGGGGAAGAGATGAGTTCTGATTGTCCCTGGGCTCAGTTACTGACTGGGTGAACTCTTTGAGCCACACACTCGGCTGGACCCAGATTGATTCCCCAGTCTGCACATACAAACATACAAAAAGACATACAAAAGTAGATGAAGACTATCAGGCCCATTAAGCTCACCCCATCCAGTAGACAGGATGACCTCACATGCTGCCGTCCCACCTACCAGTTACGCTATCTCTGGAAACAGACAAAGAAACATGGCCAATTCAGGAAAAACCTCTGGCCAATTGCTCTCCAACTCCCAACACATGACAATCTAAACTAACCACTAACTCTCGCTGTAGCTGGTAATGTCCTCTCAGGGACTGGTCAAGATCATACAGCACAGAAGGAGGCCATTCAGCCCATCGTGCCTCCGCCAGCTCTTTGAATGCACGATCCAATTAGCCCCACTCTCCTGCTCTTTCCCCGTAGCCCAGCAAATGTTTCCTTTTCAAGCATTTACCCAATTCCCTTCTGAAAGTTGCAGTGGATGGAATTATAAGTTGGTGGAATTCTGTCATGTGATCCCCAAAGTTCCAGTAACTGAATTGCCAAATCCCCCAGTCAGTAAAACCTGGATTGGGCTTATTCAGTCACTAAAGCACCAGTGGCACTTTCAAAGTCCCAGGCCACGTCAATTAACTCCTCCAAACACAATTAACCAACAAAGTAGTGAATTGGTACAAAAACAAATACTAGTGGGGAGGGGCTGGGGGTGAAGAATTGAGTGGGGGAAACAAGACACCACTTGGCATGTACTGAGAGGCAGAGTCGTGTGTTGGGTTTCCAACTCTGCAGGATGTCCCGGAGTCTCCAGGAATTTAATCTCCTGGATTTTTTTTTATTCGTTCATGGGATGTGGGCTTTGCTGGCAAGGCCAGCATTTATTGCCCATCCCTAATTGCCCTTGCGAAGGTGGTGGTGAGCTGCCTTCTTGAACCGCTGCAGTCCGTGAGGTGAAGGTGCTCCCACAGGGAGCACATATAGGCCAGCAGGGTCTGGAGTCACATATAGGCCAGCAGATTTCCTTCCCTAAAGGACATTAGTGAACAAGGTGGGATTTTAGCGCAATCCTATAGTTTCATGCTCATCATTACTGATGGTAGCTTTTTATTCCAGATTTATTGACGTGACTGAATTTAAATTCCCCAGCTGCCATGTGGTGGGATTTAAACTCATGTCTCTCAGATTGTTTAATCTAAGTCTGTCTCTGGATTGCTAGTCTGGTAACATAACCACTATGCTATCATTCCCAATTGCAGCTTTGAGCAAACCTGGGATAAAAGTCACCAGGGCATTAAAGAAAATGATTTTTTATTTCCATTTTCTTTGACCACTTTCATTCATTTATAAAAATATTGGAGACGGGGGAAAAAGGTGGTTGGATCCAGCAGGTCACGTGATGAAAGCGCCGGGAATACGTCCAATCAGAGATGGCGACTCGTGTTGTGTGACTCACGCCATTTATATACCACGACAAAATAAAATAATAGCAGGCGTTGATAATTGTGGGTGGCACCAAGACACACACGTGCAGAATGTGAAGCCTGTTGAATAATCACTGACTACTGAGGCACAAGTGGGTCTAAATAACACTTTAACAAACAGAATGGCTGCACATTAATGGCACAGTAACTAACTTGGGATATAATGGACTTTATTTTACTTAACTCCCAAACTCTCATTACCACACGGCTTGCCAAGAAACAACTGGATTGCCTTTCAATCACAGGTGTTAGAACTCACAACCAATCAGCACAGTGTTAACCCTTCGCTCCCCAGAAGTTTAAAGAACTTTCATTTTCAATTGACATTGAGAATGACTATTTTGGGAACTGCCTCCCCGGTTTAGCGCCAGGATTCTCCCCAGATAAACTGGGTTTATAACACACTATTCACATGGTTAGTGCCCTGAGGCACTTTAGAGAGTAGAATGAGATGCCAAATAGTAATACTGTACTCAGAAAGACGCAATGGACACAAGTAACACTGCCCCTTCACTGGACAGCTGCTGACGATAACCTTCAATCCGCCCTCACAACAGATGTCAAGCCAGCTCGTTCTTCAAGGTGAGAAATGACCCTGGATGATAATCCTGAGATTTATTCTCCTTTTTGTTTCTTATCCGGCTCCCGACATTAAATTACTTGGTTTTATTACCCCATTGTCTTCTATTTGCAAACGTGAGCTATTGGAGCTTGATAGACAAACATGCTCACACGTGTCGCCTAGAAACACAAACAAATTGATTTTTTGTTAAACAGTGAGGATATTGCACCTTGAGATCCAATCCATGTGCTGCCGTCAAAAATGGGTGAATAGTTTAGGGTCTGGTCATTACAAGGACAATGTTGAAGGATAAAGGACCGACTGAAAGGTTGCTGCTGAATTTAGCAAAGACCAACTTTCCAATGTTGATACCAGGTAAACAATAGCACAAGGCAATTTTGATTTACGCCCTCCAATTTCTCAGTAGTGCATCAAGAACTTGCATTGATAGACCTTTCACAACATCAGGACATCCCAAAGCACTTTACAGCCAATGAAGCACTTCCTTAAAGTGTAATCGCTGCTGCAATGTCGGAAACGCAGCAGCCAATTTGCGCACAGCAAGCTCCCACAAATAACGATGAAATAATGACCAGATAATCTGTCTTTTTAGTGATGTTGGTTGAGGGATAAATGTTGGCCCAGGGGAACTCCCCTACCCTTCTTCAAAATACTGGCCATGGGATCTTTTAAGTCCACCTGAGAGGACAGATGGAGCCTTGGTTTAACGTCTCATCCGAAAGACGGCACCTCCGACAGTGCCGCACTCCCTCAGTATGGCACTGAAGTGTCAGCTTAGAGTACGTGCTACCACTGGGCCACGCAGGCACCTAAATCAAACAGCTAGATGATTTTAAAAGCACGGGATAATGGAACAAGAAACCTGAATGGGTTTCAAGAAGGAACTAGACAGGTTCTTATCAACAAATGGGATTCAGGGTTATTAGAAACGCACCAAGGGAATACAGTGGATAGGTGGGCTCATCAGAACATATGAACATAAGAAATAGGAGCAGGAGTCGGCCATTCGGCCCCTCGGGCCTGCTCCGCTGTTCAATAAGATCATAACTGATCTGATCTTGGCCTCAACTCCACTTCCCTGCCCGCTCCCCATAACGCTCGACTCCCTTATCGTTCAGAAATCTGTCTATCTCCATCTTCAATATATTCAATGACCCAACCTCCACAGCTCTCTGTGGAAGAGAATTCCAAAGATTCACGACCCTCTGAGAAGAAATTCCTTCTCATTTCCGATTTAAAAGGGTGCTCCCTTATTCTGAAATTATGCCCCCTAGCAGGCAGGTAGTGCAGGGGTCCCCTGTGACCATCCCCGTCTCAAACAGATATACCGCTTTGGACATTGGTGAGGGAGATGCTTATCAGAGGAAAGCAGCATCAGCCAACTTCCTGGCACCGTGGGTGGTTCTGCTGCACAGGACGGGAGGGAAAAGAGCGAGAGAGCTATAGTGATAGGGGATTCTATTGTAAGGGGAATAGATAGGCGTTTCTGCGGCCGCAAACGAGACTCCAGGATGGTATGTTGCCTCCCTGGTGCAAGGGTCAAGGATGTCTCGGAGCGGCTACAGAGCATTTTGGAAGGGGAGGGTGAACAGCCATTTGTCGTTGTGCATATAGGTACCAACGATATAGGTAAAAACCGGGATGAGGTCCTAAAAGCTGAATATAGGGAGTTAGGAGGTAAATTTTAAAAAGGGCCAGGTCTCTCCAGACGTTGCCGATAACCCAGACCCTTGAATCTGGGAATTCGATTCGTGCCTCTTCTCAGCATCATCGGCAGCACTTGAATATCTTCCTTGTGTCTCGGTAACCAGAACTGGACACAGTGCTCAAGGTGGGACTGACCGGAACTGGACACAGTGCTCAAGGTGGGACTGACCGGAACTGGACACAGTGCTCAAGGTGGGTCTGACCAGAACTGGACACAGTGCTCAAGGTGGGACTGACCAGAACTGGACACAGTGCTCAAGGTGGGTCTGACCAGAACTGGACACAGTGCTCAAGGTGGGACTGAACAGAACTGGACACAGTGCTCAAGGTGCGGTCTGACCAGAACTGGACACAGTGCTCAAGGTGGATCTGACCAGAACTGGACACAGTGCTCAAGGTGGGACTGACCAGAACTGGACACAGTGCTCAAGGAGCGGTCTGACCAGAGACCCTGTACAGTGTGACCGTTATCCCCTGACTTTTATTCTACTGTTCTAACGATGCTGTTCAACATATTATGGGCTTTGTTCACTGTTCCTCTGCATTGGTTGGACATGTTGGCTGTCCATTCGACGGAGACTCCTAGGTCTCGTTCAGCATCATCCTTATCTGTTTTAATACCATTCATGAAGTATGTGTTTTATCTACTTTTCCTTCCTGTTTACTGTACCTTACACTGTAAATTCCACCTTCCGTTGTTCTGCACACTTGCAAATTATGTCCACCTCATTCTATCATTTCGGAGCTGCCCCCTCCAACTCCCGAGCTCCTCCGAGTTTGATATCATCATCAAATTCAACCAGTTTACATTGAGTTTCTGCATCCAAGCCATTGACGCAAGTTCGAGACAGTAATAATCCCAGCACTGAGCCCTATGGCACCCCACTCAGTACTTCCGTCCACCTCTAAGAAGTACCACCTGACAGCCAAGGGAAACCTCACAGATCTGTAAAATGGCATGCTGTCTCGAGTTATGTTGGTCTCCTACCCTAGAACAGGTGCCCAGCTCTTTGCTGTAAAGTGCTGATAAAGGGCCTGTGAAGGAAGTAAGTATTCAGAGGGGAATCATGGAACCTCATGTAATGGGAGTGGTCTGTATTAAGCCAAGTGCATTGTAACACAGCGCTGATACCTCCCACGTGTTATACTCCAGCTAGTAATAATGCTAAGGGCCGCTCCACGGCCCAAAGTTCCTGGGGTGGGTCTTTCCTCTTCCACCCCTCTGCCCCAATCAAAATTTACATGTCCTGGCCTGCTCGAATGAAGAGGCCATGTTTGAATGTGACCTGATTGGACCGAACCAGATCTGATCAATTAGGACAAAATGTTCCTCGTGAATCTGTGCTTATGGTGCCTGTACCCAACGCGAGGCACAGCCTGTACCCAGCGCAAGGTGGTGCCTGTACCCAGCATGGGGCAGTGCCTGTACCCAGCGCGGGGCGGTGCCTGTACCCAGCGTGGGGCGGTTCCTGTACCCAGCGCGAGGCGGTGCCTGTACCCAGCGCTAGGCGGTGCCTGTACCCAGCGCTGGGCGGTGCCTGTACCCAGCGCTGGGCGGTGCCTGTACCCAATGTGGGCCAATGCCTGTACCCAGCACGAGGCGGTGCCTGTACCCAGCACGAGGCGGTGCCTGTACCCAGCGCAGGGCGGTGCCTGTACCCAGCGCAGGGCGGTGCCTGTACCCAGCACGAGGCAGTGCCTGTACCCAGCGCGGGGCGGTGCCTGTACCCAGCACTAGGCGGTGCCTGTACCCAGCACGAGGCGGTGCCTGTACCCAGCGCGAGGCGGTGCCTGTACCCAGCGCGAGGCGGTGGCTGTACCCAGCGCGGGGCGGTGCCTGTACCCAGCGCGGGGCGGTGCCTGTACCCAGCGCGGGGCGGTGCCTGTACCCAGCGTGGGGCGGTGCCTGTACCCAGCGCGAGGCGGTGCCTGTACCCAGCGCAGGACGGTGCGTGTACGCAGCGCGAGGCGGTGCCTGTACCCAGCGCAGGGTGGTGCCTGCACACACAGCGAGGCAGTGGCTGTACCCAGAGCGAGGCGGTGCCTGTACCCAGCGCGGGGCGGTGCCTGTACCCAGCGCGGGGCGGTGCCTGTACCCAGCGCGGGGCGGTGCCTGTACCCAGCGCGGGGCGGTGTCTGTAGCCTTCACTTCCCCTCTCCTGAATGTGCTGGCTCTGGCGGGGATTCGGTATTGTTCCACGATGACTGGGCCCTCTCCGATCCTTCACTCATGCGGCCATTCTTAATGTGAGAGTCTAAACAGTGAGGATCACAGGTTATTGAACCATTGGAATTTTCATAGCGAAGCCCAAGCCTATGCTATCACACACATGCACCTTTCCGATGGGGGCACTGGATAGTATTCAGAGCAGCGACCCTGGCTGAGCTATCCTCTCCCTAACCCGGGGGTTTGGACAGTGATCCAAGAGGAGGATCACGGTGTGCACGAAGCTCTGCCAGTTGCTCGAGCTCACGCTGTGAGATTCGGAGCTTGAGGAGCGGCTGGAGTCACTGCAGTGCATCAGGGAGTTCGAGAGTTTCCTGGAAGTGGGTCACCCTACTGCCACAGAAGGTGCAGGAGGTGAGGGAGTGGGTGATCACCAGACAGGGTAGGAGGAAGACTCAGGTAGCGCAGGAATCCCCCAAGCCAGTGGCACTCGCTAACCGGTTTTCAGTTTTGAATACCAGGGAGGTACCAGCTCTTGGTCCGTAGCCCTGCAGGTTACGGCACTTCAAGTGCATATCTAAGAACGTTTTAAATGAGGTGAGGGTTTCTGCCTCTACCACCCTTTCAGGCAGTGAGTTCCAGACCCCCACCACCCTCTGGGTGAAAAAAGTTCTCCTCACCTCCCCTCTAATTCTTCCACCAATTACTTTAAATCTATGCCCCCCTGGTTATTGACCTCTCTGCTAAGGGAAATAGGTCCTTCCTATCCACTCTATCTGGCCCCCTCATAATTTTATACACCTCAATAAGGTCTCCCCTCGGCCTCCTCTGTTCCAAAGAAAACAACCCCAGCCTATCCAATCTTTCCTTGTAACTAAAATAGGTTGGCTCCCATTCCATATGCTCCCTTTTTTAACGATGATGGAGATGACCATGGAAGGATCATTCACATCGATCAGCCTGCGAAACTTTTGACACTTCACACTGTTCTCCAAGTGAAGAGTGCGAAGATATGAAAACAAGCTTTTTACTGAGGTTTAAATGTATTAAAGGGTTCTGATGATTTTATTTGTTTTGATGTAGGAAGAGCAGGATTACTTCACCAATGAGTCCTACACACTGTGGCTAGAGAAGAAGAACCTGCCCAATATAGTGAGGACATCTTCCAGCTTCTACAAGCCGCGCAGGACCGCCGCGGAACAGGTGCTCGAACAGCTGAGGGAGTCGGTGAAGACTGGTGAGACCAGCAGCGGCAAAAAGACGCTCAAAGTCAAGCAGCTCACAAAGCCCAAGGGTCCCTGCCGATCGGAGGGGGGTCCGGGATGGGTAAAGGCTGGGCTGCTGTGGGTGCGAAGTGGGAAGGAGAGGGGGGGTGTCCCCGAGATCCCGGGCTCGCAAACCGTGACCTGCACCACACCTCGCGAGGGCAAGGCCCCCGTCTGCGTGATCAAGCCAATCTGGAACGTCAGTACCAATCCGGCTATGCCCCCGGTGACGGATATCTCCAGACAGGTGGAGGCCAATCCGGATATCAGCCCGGAAATCCTGGTCCAACAGCACGGCTTTGGGCCCTTTCACGAGCTGGCGCTGGACAGCGCGGGCCACCCTGAGCTGAGGGCCAAGGTTGGGATGAGATCGGAGCCCCTGCCAACCCTGCCTTTTGATGTCATCAAGAGGGAGTTGTTCCCGGGTTCCAGTTACCATAGGATAAGGATACCCGAGGAATTCAAGCCGGTGCACGTCATCGACCTTCCCAAGAAACGGCACCTGGTCAAGGCAAAGTCCGAGATAGACATGCACCTGCGCGAGTGGGTGGAGCCGAGCACACCCTGCCTCCCCGCTTCCAGCTCACGCTCCATATGCAAAGTGGAGTCTACTATCCCCACTGCAAGTACCAAAAGGACACCTGGGTCTTTGGACAATCAGTATTTATTTGAAGGTAGAACAAGGAGTCAAAGTCTCAACCATGGCTCAGTAAGTAGCATTCTCGCGACTGAATCATTAGTTTGTGGGTTCAAACCCTACTCCAGAGACCTAAGCCCCGTACTCCAGGCTGACACTCCCAATGCAGCACTGAGGGAATGCTGCACTGTCGGAGGTACCGTCTTTTGGATGAGACGTTAAACTGAGGCCCCGCTGCCCTCTCAGGTGGATGAATAAGATCCCATGGCACTATTCGAAGAAGAGCAGGGGAGTTCCCAACGGTGTCCTGGGCAATATTTACCCATCAACCAGCATCACTATAACAGATTATCTCATTGTCGGTATACACTCTATCCTATCATGGACTCTACCCACCCACAACCCATGGACACTCTCCCCTATCACAGACTCTACCCACCCATTTAATCTCCTCCCACAGCCCATGTACACTCTATCCTATCATGGACTCTACCCTCCCATTTAATCTTCTCCCACAGCCCATGTACACTCTATCCTATCATGGACTCTACCCTCCCATTTAATCTCCTCCCACAGCCCGTGTACACTCTCCCCTATCATGGACTCGATCCACCCATTTAATCTCCTCCCACAGCCCATGTACACTCTCCCCTATCATGGACTCTACCCACCTATTTAATCTCCTCCCACAGCCCATGTACACTCTCCCCTATCATGGACTCTATCCACCCATTTAATCTCCTCCCACAGCCCATGTACACTCTCCCCTATCCTGGACTCTAGCCCGATAAGGCCCATTATTCTTCAGCCGGAGTCCAGGCTGGCTTTGAACCGACGCCTCTGCAATAAAATAGAGCCTCACCAATCTCCAGCCAGAGAGAACTGATCCCCATCAAACGCGACGAGATTTGAGTCCACGTTGCAGTGGTGACTCCAGTATCAGCCAGATCCCTGTCATGGAGTCCGGCCTGTATTTGAACCGAGTCCGACAGGTTAAAGGTTATACGCTGTCTTAACGGACCGACTGTGCAAAGCAGCAGATTATTCTCATCTTACAAATAAAACCTGTGCGGCTCCTGTTCATTCTGTCCTTCAAAGAAATGGGAGGTGAATTAAAATACACACCACACAGAACACATCCTTAAAGAGGGTGTCTTTCCATCCTGCATTCTTTTGGACCAAAAAATATTGTTGCCGAGTTAGCTGATCTAAGTAGAAAGGAGACAAGATCAGCCAGGGTTCTTGTTCCTGATCACTGCCCAGTAAACCCTCGTGTGATACTCAGAATGCCACCTGGTGATGCTTCCCAGAGTGCAACAGTCTGCCAACACGCGGTCTGATCTCTCGAATGAAGACTAGCCCCCACCCCTCTCACCCCACCTTTCGGCCGGCCCGGGAAACACAAGGGAGAGTCGGACACTGTTGGGAGAGAGTTATCGAGGGAGATGACAGCCCTCGAAACCAGCTAGCGAAACTGAGCCTGCCTCATCAGAACAAGCATTTAATCCAGGACTTGAGTAATGGTGTTTGTGTGAGCCTCAATCTAACTGAGAGTTTAACAGTCGAGATACAGTCAGTTTCAGTAACTACCCGCCCGGCACCCTGTTATTGGCTGTATCTCTACTGATGTTAATCCAGCTCCCTCACACTGTCACTCAGTAACCCCTCTCCCCCAGCGCCGTGTATCACTGACTGTATCTCTACTGATGTTAATCCAGCTCCCTCACACTGTCACTCAGTAACCCCTCCCCCAGTGCCCTGTGTTACTGACTGTATCTCTACTGACGTTAATCCAGCTCCCTCACACTGTCACTCAGTAACCCCTCCCCCCAGCACCCTGTGTTACTGACTGTATCTCTACTGATGTTAATCCAGCTCCCTCACACTGTCACTCAGTAACCCCTCTCCCCCAGCACCCTGTGTTACTGACTGTATCTCTACTGATGTTAATCCAGCTCCCTCACACTGTCACTCAGTAACCCCTCCCCCCAGTGCTCTGTGTTACTGACTGTATCTCTACTGATGTTAATCCAGCTCCCTCACACTGTCACTCAGTAACCCCTCCCCCCAGCACCCTGTGTTACTGACTGTACCTCTACTGATGTTAATATTACTCCCTTCTAGTGTTAGCCTCAGCACAACACAATGGAAGTTCTGCCGATTGGAAAGCAAAAATTCAACAGAAAGTGCGGAGGTTTTTTTGGAAGGAGCGGAGGTGGAGAGACACCACATTTTAAGTAGAATTGAAGTGAAATTTGCATTAAACTGAGCAAGGTTTACTGGAAGCATCAATGACCATGTACAGCAATCATCCACTCCATTATAAAATGGCAACGTTTACATTTAATACATCGCGTGGGGAGCTCCGATGGAGACCCCTCCAAATGGAACAAGATTTGTTTTTTGTTGTGTGTTTCAAGTCCTTCTAAATTTCAAAATCTGTGCAAAAATAATGCGTTTAAAATCACCTTCCAACAGAAATTCCTTCAGGGAGGAGGGACCATTTAAAGAAAAAAAAATCAAACATTAATTCCAAATTAAAGTCCAAGGCAGGAGCTCATCATCCTCCGTGTTATTCAGTTTCTTGGTCTCTCTGCTCCCTCCCCTCCTCCATCCTCTCCATCAGTTCTGCTACTGCTCGTGAACGTATACACTCGGTGACTGTCAGTACATCTTCTGTCGACTGGGCAGGATTGCCTCTTTGATGAAGGTGAAGATCACTCGGATACCCGATCGCTTACTCCTCTTACCCTTTGTGAAGTAGTTCGACACGACGTCATCTGTGGAAAATCAAGGAAACTATAAGCCAACCAATTAACCCACCAAACTATAAACTAACTATTTAACTCACAAACCAATCCACAAACCAACCATTCAACCCATGAACCAATCGATCAATCCACCAACCATTCAACCCATGAACCAATCGATCAATCCACCAACCATTCAACCCTCGGGGGAGAGCAGCAGCGGAGGAGGTGAGCCCGGTATAAAAACCGGCGCGAAGGCAGAGGCCCAACCAGTTCGGGGGAGAGCAGCAGCGGAGGAGGTGAGCCCGGTATAAAAACCGGCGCGAAGGCAGAGGCGAGACCAAATCAACAGCAGAGGAGAGAGGTAAAAAGTAATCAGTGTGTGACGTCACCAGGGAGCAGGTAAGTGATTGGTTGGTGAGTAGTTCTCTCTTTTCAATACAAGCTTGACTTCTGTGGTGTTAAATTTCTAGGGTCTCTGGTGTAGTGGGGACAGTTGGTAAATAAAGCGCCCTAGAGTATACCTGTAACTGGGGTATTGAATAAATTTTTTAATTAATTAAAGGAGTAAGTCATGGGAGGAGAGCTCAGACCCGTGTTCTGCTCCTCTTGCTCCATGTGGGAAATCAGGGACGCTGCCAGTGTCCCTGACGACCATGTGTGCGGGAAATGCATCCAGCTGCAGCTACTTGCAGACCGCATTGCGGCGCTCGAGCTGCAGGTGGATGAATTTTGGAGCATGCGCGATGCTGAGAGGCTCGTGGATAGCACGTTTAGCGAGTTGTTCACGCCTCAGGGCAGGGCAGCACAGGGGGTGACCATCAGGCGGAGCAACAAAGGCAGGCAGGTAGTGCAGGGAACCCCTGCGGGCATCCCCCTTTCAAACAAGTATACCGCTTTGGATACTGTTGAGGGGGATGACTCACCAGGGGAAGGCAGCAGCAGCCAACTTCCTGGCACTGGGGGTGCTCCTGCTGCCCAGGAAGGGGGGAAAAAGAGTGGGAGAGCAATAGTGGTCGGGGATTCTATAGTAAGGGGAACAGATAGGCGTTTCTGTGGCCGTAGACGTGAATCCAGGATGGTTTGTTGCCTCCCTGGTGCCAGGGTCAAGGATGTCACTGAGCGGCTGCAGGGCATTCTGGAGGGGGAGGGTGAACAGCCAATGGTCGTGGTCCACATTGGTACCAACGACATAGGTAAAAAGAGGGATGAGGTCCTGCATCAAGAATTTAGGGAGCTAGGTAACAGATTAAAGAGCAGGACCTCAAAGGTTGTAATCTCTGGATTACTCCCAGTGCCACGTGCTAGTAAGTATAGGAATGGGAGGATAGAGCAGATGAATGCGTGGCTAAAGAGTTGGTGTAGGGGGGAGGGTTTTACTTTCCTGGATCACTGGGCCTGCTTCTGGGAAAGGTGGGACTTGTACAAGTCGGACGGGTTGCACCTGAACCAGAGCGGGACAAATATCCTTGCGGGGAGGTTTGCTAGCACTGTTGGGGGGGGTTGAAACTAACTTGGCAGGGGGATGGGATACAGAGGGGAGCTGAAATAGGGGGGGATGTGCTGCCAATTATAGAGAAAAAAACAAGTCAGCTTGGTAGACAGGGCAAATATATAAGGGCAAGGCTGGATGGCATCTATTTTAATGCAAGGAGTCTTGCAAATAAGGTGGATGAACTGAAGGTGTTGATAAACACATGGGAGTATGATATTGTTGCTATCACGGAGACATGGTTGAGGGAAGGGCAAGACTGGCAGCTCAATATTCCGGGGTACAGAATCTTCAGGCGAGACAGAGGGGGAGGTATAAGAGGAGGGGGTGTCGCAATATTAATTAAGGAGTCAATTACTGCAGTAAGGAGGGATGATATATTAGCAGGGTCCTCTAATGAGGCCATATGGGTGGAGCTTAAAAACAAAAAGGGGGCAAGCACTTTGCTGGGAGTGTACTATAGGCCTCCAAACAGTTAGGGGGAGATAGAGGAACAGATATGTAGGCAAATCTCAGAGAAATGTGCAAATAATAGGGTAATAATAATGGGGGATTTCAACTTCCCCAATATTAACTGGGATAGTCAGAGTGTGAAAGGCTCAGAGGGTGTAGAATTCTTAAAGTGCATCCAGGAGAGCTTTTTGAGCCAGCATGTAGAAAGTCCTACAAGAGAGGGGGCGGTACTGGACCTAATTCTAGGGAATGTGGCCGGCCAAGTGGAAAAAGTGCTAGTAGGTGAGCACTTTGGTGATAGTGACCATAATATGGTAAGATTTAAGGTGGCCATGGAAAAGGACAGGGATGGGCCGGAAATAAAGGTTCTAAATTGGGGGAAGGCCGATTTTAATAGGATAAGGCAGGATCTGGCCAAAATGGACTGGGATCAGCTACTTGTAGGAAAATCCGCATCGGAGCAATGGGAGGCTTTCAGAAGGGAGATTGAGATCATACAATGGCAACATGTTCCCGTAAAGGTCAAGGGTGGTTCCAAAAACCACAGGGAACCTTGGATGTCAGGGGATATACGAGAATGGATTAGGAAAAAAAGGAGGGCTTTTGGTAGATACAAAAGGCTAAAGACGGAGGAAGCCCTAGAGGAGTACAAAAAGTGCAGGGGGATACTTAAAAAAGAAATTAGGAGATCAAGGAGGGGCCATGAAATAACACTGGCAAGCAAAATAAAGGAAAATCCGAAGATGTTTTATAAGTATATTAAGGGTAAGAGGATAACTAGGGAAAAAATAGGGCCCATTAGGGACAAAAGTGGCAATCTGTGTGTGGAGCCGGAAGATGTAGGAGGGGTTCTAAATGAATTTTTTGCATCTGTTTTCACTATGGAGAAGGACGATGTAGACATAGAAATAGGGCGGGGGGACTGTGATATGCTCGAACATATTAACATCGAGAGGGAGGAGGTATTGGCGGTTTTAGCTGGCCTAAAAATGGATAAATCCCCAGGCCCGGATGAAATGTATCCCAGGCTGCTGTGTGAGGCAAAGGAGGAGATTGCGGGGGCTCTAACACATATATTCAGGACCTCTCTGGCCACAGGGGATGTGCCAGAGGACTGGAGAACCGCTAATGTAGTACCATTATTCAAGAAGGGTAGTAGGGAAAAACCGGGGAACTACAGGCCAGTGAGCCTAACATCAGTGGTAGGAAAATTATTGGAAAAAATCCTGAGGGACAAAATTTGTCTCCACTTGGAGAGGCAAGGATTAATCAGGGATAGTCAACATGGCTTTGTCAAGGGAAGATCATGTCTGACTAATTTGATTGAATTTTTTGAGGGGGTGACTAGGTGTGTGGATGAGGGTAACGCAGTGGATGTGGTATACATGGATTTCAGTAAGGCCTTCGATAAAGTCCCGCACAGGAGACTGGTCAAGAAGGTAAGAGCCCATGGAATCCAGGGTGCCTTGGCACATTGGATACAAAACTGGCTTAGTGGCAGAAGGCAGAGGGTGATGGTCGAAGGTTGTTTTTGTGACTGGAAGCCTGTGGCCAGTGGGGTACCACAGGGATCGGTGCTGGGTCCCTTGCTGTTTGTGGTCTACATTAATGACTTGGATATGAATGTAAAGGGTATGATCAGTAAGTTCGCGGATGATACAAAAATTGGTAGGGTGGTAAATAGCGAGGAGGGTAGCCTCAGTCTGCAGGACGATATAGATGGGTTGGTCAGATGGGCGGAACAGTGGCAAATGGAATTTAACCCGGAAAAGTGCGAGGTGATGCACTTTGGGGGGACTAACAAGGCAAAGGAATACACAATGAATGGAAAGACCCTAGGCAAGACGGAGGGTCAGAGGGATCTGGGTGTGCAAGTACACAGATCCCTGAAGGCGGCGGAACAGGTGGATAAGGTGGTAAAAAAGGCATATGGGATACTTGCCTTCATTAGCCGAGGCATTGAATATAAGAGCAAGGCGGTTATGATGGAGCTGTATAAAACACTGGTTAGGCCACAGCTGGAATACTGTGTGCAGTTCTGGTCGCCACACTACAGGAAGGATGTGATCGCGTTAGAGAGGGTGCAGAGGAGGTTCACCAGGATGTTACCAGGGCTGGAGCGCTTCAGCTATGAAGAGAGACTGGGCAGATTGGGTTTGTTTTCCTTGGAGCTGAGGAGGCTGAGGGGGGACATGATTGAGGTGTACAAAATTATGAGGGGCATAGATAGGATGGATGCTGAGGAGCTTTTTCCCTTAGTAGAGGGGTCAATAACTAGGGGGCATAGATTCAAGGTAAAGGGCGGGAGGTTTAGAGGGGATTTGAGAAAGAACTTTTTCACCCAGAGGGTGGTTGGAGTCTGGAACTCACTGCCTGAAAGGGTTGTGGAGGCAGAAACCCTCACAACATTTAAGACAAACCAACCATTCAGCCCATGAACCAATCGATCAATCCACCAACCATTCAACCCATGAACCAATCGATCAATCCACCAACCATTCAACCCATGAACCAATCGACCAATCCACCAACCAACCAACCATTCAACCCATGAACCAATCCACCAACCAACCATTCAACCCATGAACCAATCGACCAATCCACCAACCAACCCTTCAACCCATGAACCAATCGACCAATCCACCAACCAACCCTTCAACCCATGAACCAATCGACCAATCAACCAACCATTCAACCCATGAACCAATCGACCAATCAACCAACCATTCAACCCATGAACCAATCGACCAAACCATAAACTAACCACTCAACCAGTAAATTAACCATTCAGCCCATAAACTGATCAACCAAACTACCATTCAACCCATTAACCGATCCACCAAACCAAAAACCTGCCGACAGTATTAAGGACGGGCGTCTCGACACTCACCTCCGTGCTGAATTGTGGACGGAAGGACGTTCTCTCCAGCGGACAGTGACACAAAGAAGGAGAAAGGGGATATCCACAGGCACAGTGTGAAGTAAGCTAGTACCTGGACAGAACACAGGAGAACGAGGCGTTTGAGTAACCAAAATATTAACCGAGTAACCAAACGAATGACCGAATAACCAACAATAGGTTTCCAATCCAATGTATAAACCCTTCGCTGTAGCTTTTCCAATGCCAAGGTAACTAGAATCAAACAGGAGCAGGAAAAAGCCACCGGTCCATTCGTTCCACACAATCCGGCAGCAATTCCTCCTCCTGGACTTCACTCAATCGTCCAACCTCCCGACAGAGCCAAACAACCACAGATGGACTTCCAAGATCTCCAGAAACTGCCCCAACACCAACTGGCACTGAGCAAAACATATCTTCATCGTCACTGGATCAAAATCCTGAGATTCCCTACCTAACAGCACTATGGGAGCACCTTCACCACATGAACTGCAGCAGTTCAAGAAGAAGGCGGCTCACCACCCCAAGGGCAACTTGAGATGGGGCAATAAATGTCAGCCTTGCCAGCGACGCCTAAAAACCAACAAAATATAACAAACCCTCTCGCTTGCCCTCAGCATACGGAAGAACACATTGGGAATTCAGACTCTGAGGACACCACACCTGGAACGACTGTCTGCCCATTAGTTTCAAACGGCCGGTAGGTGGTCGGGGCCGTGAGACTGCTCGCCCAACCCACGTGCCGGGACTCCTGTCGCACGAAGCTCTGGGACAAGCCACACCCACTCTCTCCACAGAGACAGAGCCTAGCGGCTCAGGCCCCACTGTGCTTTTACCATCCTTCCCTGGTTAACTTATTGGTGGTTATGTTACTGGACTGGTAATCCAGAGCGCGCGAGTTCAAATCCCACCACGGCCCTTTGAGAATCTGAATTCACTTAATAAAAAGCTGGTCTCAGTAAAAGTGACCACGAAGCTGTCAGATTGTCGTAAGAAAATTAACTGGTTCACTGAAGGCCCTTTAGGGAAGGAAACCTGCCGTCCTTACTCGGTCTGGGCTGATCTGTGACTCCAGTCCCACAACAACATGGTTGATTCTTAGCTGACCCTGAAGAGGCCTAACAAGTCACTCAGTTGTTTCAAACTCTGGGCAACTAAAGATGGGCAATAAATGCTGGTCTTCCAAAGATGCTCACATGACAAAAATGATTTTTTTTTAAATCCACAGCTTAGTTACTTGTTGGGTGATATATTTCCCCTCGACTGACCCCCAGCTTCCTCATTTTTAACTTGTGGGATTCGAACCTTATTTGCTTGGGTCTCTTCACAAGCGAGAAGCTTCAATTGGGACTTGTCATTCTGACACAGTTAAAGGAAGCCACTACACTCAGTGCGTTGGGGTATCTGCGACATCCCACCTTCGCCACTGCCTGAGTGACTCGATGGTCTCCAATCCATCGGAGGGGGTCAAAAGAGCATAAGAAATAGGAGCAGGAGGAGGCCATTCGGCCCCTTGAGCCTGCTTCACCATTTAATGAGATCATGGCTGATCTGATCTTGGGCTCAGCTCCACTTCCCTGCCCGCTCCCCATAACCCTTCACTCCCTTATTGTTCAAAAATCTGTCTCTCTCCACCTTAAATATATTCAGTGACCCAGCCTCCACAGCCCTCTGGGGCAGAGAATTCCAGATTTACGACCCTCAGAGAAGAAATTCCTCATCTCAGTTTTAAATGGGCGACCCCTTATTCTGAAACTATGCCCCCTAGTTCTAGATTCCCCCAGGGGAAACAATGGCCACTCATTTCAGTCTCTTCACACAGAGCGGCTCAACACAACTCAGACAGACACTGCCGCCCACAGTACACTGGCTTACCTCAGTGAAGGGGTAGTACTCTTCGGCAAAGTGTTGAAATGCCAGGTAATGGTTATAGACCACCAGCACTGTGGGAACAAGTAAAACCACCATCAACCTCCACACACACGGCACACTAGTTATATTAAATAATATACATGTCCACAGAGACGTCAGTTCACTGTACAACACTGGGTACAGTACTGGTGGGTACAGGTCTGTCACTGTATAACACTGGGGTACAGTACTGGTGGGGACAGGTCAGTCACAGTATAACACTGGGGTACAGTACTGGTGGGTACAGGTCTGTCACTATATAACACTGAGGTACAGTACTGGTGGGTACAGGTCTGTCACAGTATAACACTGGGGTACAGTACTGGTGGGTACAGGTCTGTCACTGTATAACACTGAGGTACAGTACTGGTGGGTACAGGTCTGTCACTGTATAACACTGGGGTACAGTACTGGTGGGTACAGGTCTATACTGCCGTGTTATACAGTGACAGGCCTGTACCCACCAGTACTGTACCCCAGTGTTACAGTGACAGACCTGTACCCACCAGTACTGTACCCGTGTTATACAGTAACAGACCTGTACAAACCAGTACTGCACCCCAGTGTTATACAGTGACCTGTCCCCACCAGTGCTGTACCCCAGTGTTATAGTGAAAGAACTGTACCCACCACTACTGTACCCCAGTGTTATACAGTGATAGACCTGTACCCACCAGTACTGTACCCGTGTTATACAGTGACAGACCTGCACCCACCAGTACTGTACCCCAGTGTTATAGTGACAGACCTGTACCCACCAGTACTGTACCCGTGTTATACAGTAACAGACCTGTACAAACCAGTACTGCACCCCAGTGTTATAGTGACAGACCTGTCCCCACCAGTGCTGTACCCCAGTGTCATAGTGAAAGAACTGTACCCACCAGTACTGTACCCGTGTTATACAGTGACAGACCTGTCCCCACCAGTGCTGTACCCCAGTGTTATAGTGAAAGAACTGTACCCACCAGTACTGCACCCCAGTGTTAAACAGTGACAGACCTGTCCCCACCAGTGCTGTACCCGTGTTATAGTGAAATAACTGTACCCACCAGTACTGTACCCCAGTGTTATACAGTGATAGACCTGTACCCACCAGTACTATACCCGTGTTATACAGTGACAGACCTGTACCCACCAGTACTGTACCCCAGTGTTATACAGTGACAGACCTGTCCCCACCAGTACTGTACCCCAGTGTTAGTGGCAGACCTGTACCCACCAGTACTGTACCCCAGTGGTTACAGTGACAGACCTGTACCCACCAGTACTGTAACCCAGTGTTATACAGTGACAGACCTGTCCCCACCAGTACTGTGCCCCAGTGTTATACTGTGACAGACCTGTATTCACCAGTACTGTACCCCAGTGGGGAGTGAAGGGTAGCGGCATTGAGCGGGTGCCCGTACCCCAGCCACAGTCACGCACTGATGAGCCAATTGGCAAAGAAGAAGACAGGGTCATACACCAAGCACTGAGATGGGTACTTACCGCAGGACAATATAAAATTGGGTGATGTGAGCAGGATGTATGGAAACGTCTGTAAAAGACCAAAGTAGACGAGGTTTGTGAAGAGTCCGACTCCAATCATTAACATGGGGAAATTCTCGAAGAGGTAGAGACCAACCAGCACTCCCGTGGAGAACTGAGGAGTCAAGAAAGAGATTTGAAGACAAACAACAACTTGCATTTATAGATCACCATTAATGTAGAAACACATAGAATTACATCGAGTTACAGCAAGTCTACAGCACAGAAACAAGTCATCCACCGAACTGGTCCATGCCGGTGTTTATGCTCCACACGAGCCTCCTCCCTCCCCTCTTCATCTCACCCCATCAACATATCCTCCTATTCCTTTCTCCCTCATGTGCTTATCAAGCCCTGGACCTTGTCCAACAGGTACAAGGTACTTGCTGCCTGTATGGATGAGGAAAAGGACTACAGGGAGGATGGGCAAACTGACCAGGGCACCGTGGTTCAGGGGGCCATCCAAGTGGGGGGAGAAGGAAGGAATGTGGTAGTCGTAGGGGACAGTATAGTCAGGGGATAGATACTGTTCTCTGCAGCCATGAAAGAGAGTCCTGTTGCCTGCCAGGGTTAAGGATATCTCCTTGCGGCTGGAGAAGAACTTGGAGTGGAAGGAGGAGGATCCAGTTGTTGTGGTCCATGTTGGACCCAACGACATAGGTAGAACTAAGAATGAGGTTCTGCTGAGGGAGTTTGAGGAGCTAGGGTCTAAATTAATTAATAAGCAGAAGCATAAGGGTAATAATCTCTGGATTACTACCTGAGCCACGTGCAAATAATAGGGTCAAGCAGATCAGAGAGTTAAATGCGTGGCTCAAAGAGTGGTGTGGGAAAAAGGGGTTTCAATTCATGGGGCACTGGCACCAGTACTGGGGAAAGAGGGAGCGTCCTGGCGAATTGAATAACTAGGGCTGTAGATAGGGCTTTAAACTAAAAAAAAGGGGGGGGGGGGAGGGGTCAGGTGAGGGGAAATTTAGAAATCTAAAGAGAAAGGTCAAGGCAATAGAGCAGGGTCGCGATTTGGGTAAAAATAAGCAGAGTGTGACAGGAAGGGACAGAGAGTTTAACGGTAGCAGTGCAGCAGAGAATAAGGTCAAAGCAGGGAATAATGGTAAAAAATGTTTTTAATTAAAGGCTCTTTATCTGAATGCACGAAGCATTCGTAACAAGATAGACGAACTAGAGGCACAAATAGAGATAAATGGATTTGATCTAATAGCCATTACAGAGACGTGGTTGCAAGGTGACCAAGGTTGGGAACTAAATGTTCCAGGGTACTTGACATTTCGAAAAGACAGGCATAATGGAAAAGGAGGGGGAGTAGCCTGATAATAAAGGATGACATAAGGACAGAAGCGAGAAAAGATCTCGGCTCGGAAGATCAGGAAGTAGAATCAGTATGGGTGGAGATAAGGAATAACAAGGGGCAGAAGACACTGGTAGGGGTAGTATATAGGCCTCCTAACAGTAGCTATACCGTTGGACAGAATATTAATCAAGAAATAGTAGGAGCTTGCAACAAAGGTAATGCAATAAACGTGGGGGACTTTAATCTTCATATAGACTGGACAGATCAAATTGGCAAAGGTAGTCGGGAGGACGAGTTCATGGAATGCATTCGGGACAGTTTCCTAGAACAATATGTCATGGAACCAACCAGGGAACAGGCTATTATAGATCTTGTATTGTGTAATGAGACAGGGTTAATTAGCAATCTCATAGTAAAGGATCCTCTGGGGCAGAGTGATCATAATATGATAGAATTTCACATTAATTTTGAGAGTGACTTGCCTAAGTCTGAAACTAGAGTCTTAAACTTAAATAAAGCCAATTACATAGGTATGAGGGGTGAGTTGGCTAAGGCAGATTGGAAAAATAGATTAAAAGGTATAGCGGTAGGTAAGCAGAGGCTAGCATTTAAAGAAATATTTCATAATTCTCAACAAAAATACATTCCATTGAGAAACAAAAACTCCACAGGAAAAGTGATCCAACCGTGGCTAACTAAAAAAAGTTAAGGATAGCGTTAGTTTAAAAGAAGCAGCTTATAATGTTGCAAAGAATAATAGTAGGCCTGAGGATTGGGAGAGTTTCAGAAACCAGCAAAGGTTGACCAAAAAATTGATAAAAAGGTTAAAAATAGAATGAGAGAAAACTAGCAAGAAATATAAAAGCAGATTGTAAGAGTTTCTACAAGTATGTAAAAAGGAAAAGAGTAGCAAAGGTAAACGTTGGTCCCTTAGAGGCTGAGACAGGGGAAATTATTATGGGGAATAAGGAAATGGCAGAAACGTTAAACATATATTTTGTATCTGTCTTCTCAGTAGAAGACACAAAAAGCATAGCAAAAATGGTGGGGAACCAAGGGTCTAATGAGAGTGAGGAACTGAACGTAATTAATGTAAGTAGAGAAAAAGTACTAGAGAAACTAATGGGACTAAAAGCCGATAAATCCCCTGGACCTGACGGCCTACATCCTAGGGTTCGAAAAGAGGTGGCTGAAGAGATAGTGGATGCATTGGTTTTGATCTTCCAAAATTCCCCAGATTCTAGAATGGTCCCAGCAGATTGGAAGGTCACAAATGTAGCACCGTTATTCAAGAAAGGAGGGAGAGAAAAAACAGGGAACTACAGGCCAGCTAGCCTGACATCAGTCACCGGGAAAATGCTGGAATGCATTGTTAAGGAAGTGGTATCAGGGCACTGAGAAAATCATAACATGATTAGACAGAGTCAACATGGTTTTAGGAAAGGGAAATCGTGTTTGACAAATTTATTAGAGTTTTTTGAGGATGTAACTAGCAGGGTAGATAAAGGGGAACCAGTGGATGTAGTATATTTGGATTTCCGAAAGGCATTCGAGAAGGTGCCACATAAAAGATTATTACACAAGATTAGGACTCATGGGGTTGGGGGTAATATAGTAGCATGGATAGAGGATTGGAAAACAGAGAGTAGGGATAAACGGATCTTTTTCAGGTTGGCAGGCTGTAACTAGTGGGGTGCCGCAAGGATCAGTGTTGGGGCCTCAGCTATTTACAATCTATATTAATGACCTAGATGAAGGGACCGAGTGTAATGTATCCAAGTTTGCTGACGATACAAAGCTAGGTGGGACAGTAAGCTGTGAGGAGAACACAGAGTCTGCAAAGGGATATAGATAGACTGAGTGAGTGGGCAGTAAGGTGGCAGATGGAGTATAATGTAGGGAAATGTGAGGTTATTCACTTTGGTAGGAAGAATAGAAAAACAGAATATTTTTTAAATGGTGAGAAACTTTCAAATGTTGGTGTTCAGAGAGATTTAGGTCCTCGTGCAAGAAACACAGAGAGTTAGCATGCAGGTACAGCGAGCAATAAGGAAGGCAAATGGCATGTTGGCCTTTATTGCAAGGGGTTGGAGTATAAGAGTGAGGAAGTCTTGCTCCAATTGTACAGGGCCTTGGTGAGACCACACCTGGAGCACTGGGCACAGTTCTGGTCTCCTTATCCAAGGAAGGATATACTTGCCTTGGAGGCGGTGCAACGAAGGTTCACTAGATTGATTCCTGGGGTGAGAGGGTTGTCCTATGAGGAGAGATTGTGTAGAATGGGCCGATACTCTCTGGAGTTTAGAAGAATGAGAGGTGATCTCATTGAAACATACAAGATTCTGAGGGGGATTGACAGGGTAGATGCTGAGAGGTTGTTTCCCCTGGCTGGAGTGTCTAGAACTAGGGGGCATAGTCTCAGGATAAGGGGTCGGCCATTTAAGACTGAGATGAGGAGGAATTTCTTCACTCAGAGGGTTGTGAATCTTTGGAATTCTCTGCCCCAGAGGGCTGTGAATGCTGAGTCGTTGAGTATATTCAAGGCTGAGATCGATAGATTTTTGGACTCTCGGTGAATCGAGGGATATGGAGATCGGGCGGGAAAGTGGAGTTGAAGTCAAAGATCAGCCATGATCTTACTGAATGGTGGAGGAGGCTCGAGGGGCCGAATGGCTGACTCCTGCTCTTACTTCTTTATGTTATGTTCCCTTTAAATGTATCTCTGCTATTCTCCTCAACCACTCCCTGTGGTAGCGAGTTCCACATTCTCACCACTCTCTGGGTAAAGAAGTTTCTCCTCAATTCCTGATTGGATTTATTAGTGACTATCTTATATTGATGGCCCCTAGTTCTGGTCTCCCCCACAAGTGGAAACTCCTTCTCTACGTCTACCCTATCGAACCCTTTCATAATCTTAAAGACCTCGATCAGGTCACCCCTTAGTCTTCTCTTTTCTAGAGAAAGGAGCCCCGGCCTGTTCAGTCTTTCCTGTTAGTTATAACCTCCCAGTTCTGGCATCATTCTAGTGAATCTTATTTGCACCTGCTTCAGTGACTCTACATCCTTTTTGTAATATGGAGACCAAAACTGTTCCCTATACATCAAGTGTGGTCTAACGGCCCGACACACTTCACAGCGGGAGAAATGGGCACAAAGCGGCATTGAGAGCGCGAGGCCGAGGCAGCTCAAGGCTCTGCCCGCAACTGTATGGTGATAGGACAGGGAGGGGGTGTAAGGGAGAGCAACCGAGGGCATGGGGTGGCGTGTAAGGGCCAGGAGACTGCAGCGGTAGGATGGGACAAGGCCTTGGAGGGGTTTGAATTTGACGTGTTTGGAGCAAGTGGGAGGGAATAGGCTTATAGGCGCGGGGGACGGAGTGCAGACAGGTCACGAGTTCTGGACGGTCGGGTTTTGCGTAGGGCGGGGCTCGGGGGGAGGGGGCCATCGAGGTGGGCGCAAAGGAAGTGAAGTGTCAGCTGAGGATCGTGCGAGGACTGAGGGTCGGTGTGGTGGTGGATAGTATGTGGTTGGAAGCTCTGTTGTGGATTGAACCAGACACCCAGGTTAGGCAGCACCTGGTTCAGCCTCAGCGGGCAGCTTTGCCGGTGTTGGTGGCAACAAATTTCATGGGTGCCGAAGAGGTCAAGTGAAAGAAACATAGAAAACAGGAGCAGGAGTAGGCCATTCGGCCCCTCGAGCCTGCTCCGCCATTCAGTGAGTTCATGGCTGATCATCCAAATTCAGTACCCGGTACCTGCCTTCTCCCCACATCCCTTGATCCCTTTAGCCTTAAGAAACATATCTAACTCCTTGAATATATTTAATGAATTGGCCTCCACTGCCTTCTGTGGTAGAGAATTCCACAGGTTCACCACTCTCTGGGTGAAGAAATTCCTTCCTCATCTCTGTCCTAAATGGCTTACCCCTTATCCTTAGGCTGTGACCCCTGGTTCTGGACTCCCCGACCATCGGGAACATCCTTCCTGCATCTAGTCTGTCTAGTCCTGTTAGAATTTTATAAGTTTCAATGAGATCCCCTCTCATTGCTTCTAAACTCCAGCGAGTATAAGCCCAATCGACCCAATCTCTCCTCATACGTCATTCCTGCCATCCCAGGTATCAGCCTGGTGAATCTTCGCTGCACTCCCTCCATGGCAAGAACATCCTTCCTCAGATAAGGCGACCAAAACTGCACACAATACTCAAGATGTGGTCTCACCAAGGCCCTGTACAACTGCAGCAAGACATCCTTGTTCCTGTACTCGAACCCTCTCACTATGATGGCCAACATACCATTTGTCTTCTTAACCGCCTGCTGCACCTGCATGCTTACCTTCAGCGACTGGTGCACAAGGACACCCAGGTCTCGTTGCACTTCCCCTTCTCCCAATCTATTGCCATTCAGATCTGCCTTCCTGTTTTTGCCACCAAAGTGGATAACCTCGCATTTATCCACGTTATACTGCATCTGCCATGCTTCTGCCCAATCACCCAACCTGTCCAAACCTGAAAGGAGGGTCAGAGGCCACGACTAGGGATGGATCATAAAAATCAGCCTTGCCAGCGACATAGACAGATTGGTGAAATGGGCAGACACATGGCAGATGCAATTTAATGAGGGTAAGTGTGAAGTGATGCACGAGAGGCAGTATAATCTAAATGGTACTGTTTTGAGGGGTGTGCAAGAACAGAGGGACCTGTTCACAAATCTTTGAAGGTGGCAGGGTAAGTTGATGAGGCAGTTAAGAAAGCGAATGTGATACTTGGTTTTGTAAATAGGGGCATTGAATACAAAAACAAGGAAGTCATCAAAACCTTCACAAATCACTGGTTGGGCCCCAGCTGGAGTATTGTGGACAATTCCGGCACCGCACTTTAGGAAGGATGTCAAGGCCTTGGAGAGGGTGCAGGGGAGATTTACCAGAATGGTCCCGGGGATGAGGGATTTCAGTTATGTGGAGAGGCTGGAATTATTCTCCTTAGAGCAGGGAAGATTCAGGGGAGATTTAATAGAGGTATTGAAAATTATGAGCAGTTTGGATAGAGCAAGTTGGGAGAAACTGTTTCCTCTGGCACGGGGTCAGTAACCAGAGGTCATCGACTTAAAATAATTGGCAGAAGAACTAGAGGAGAAATGAGGACATTTGTTTTCCACACAGAGGGTTGATATGATCTGGAATGCACTCCCTGAAAGGGTGGTGCAATTGGATTTCATAGGAACAGAAGCCGGCCATTCAGCCCCTCGAGCCTGTTCCGCCATTCAGTGACTGATCTGTGACCTAACTCCATAGACCCGCCTTTGCCCCATATCCTTCAATACCTTTGGTTCACAAAAGCTAGCAATCTCCGATTTAAAATTAACAATTGATCTAGCATTGATTGCCGTTTGCGGAAGAGAGTTCCACACTTCTACCACCCTTTGTGTGTAGAAGTGTTTCCTAATTTCACTCCTGAAAGGTCTGGCTCTAATGTTTAGACTCTGCCCCCTCGTCCTAGAATCCCCAACCAGCAGAAATAGTTTCTCTCTATCGACCCTATCTGTTCCCCTTAATATCCTGAAAACTTCGATCAGATCACCCGTAACCTTCTAAACTCCAGGGAATACAACCCTAGTTTGTGTAAGCTCACCTCGTAACTTAACCCTTGGAGTCTGGGTATCATTTCAAAAGGCAACTGGACATGCACTGTGCCCAGCTACGAGGGAATTCCTGCCCAGTGATCAGGAGAGGGAACCCCAGTTACCCTGTCTGCTGTGTCCCACAATCCCAGTGTAAACAAGGATCCCACCCACCCACCCCCAGTGCTCACAGCCCCAGCCCTCCCCCCCAGTCACGTGCGAGACACTCACCCATATCATATACTTGATGATACGACTGGTGATGACCGTGTATTCTTCTATTAATTCTGCCAGATAGTACAAGCCTGCAGCTGTTGACAGAGAGAGACACACACGTTACATACCGGCAACCCGATCCAATGCAAAGGGTGGGTGGGGGGGGAGCGAGAGAGAAGAGGGGGAGCGAGCAGGAGGGGGGGGGCGAGAAGGGGGGGAGGGGGCGAGAAGGGGGGAGAGGGCGAGAAGGGGGGGAGCGAGCAGGAGGGGGGGGCGAGAAGGGGGGGAGGGGGCGAGAAGGGGGGAGAGGGCGAGAAGGGGGAGAGAGGGCGAGAAGGGGGGGAGAGAGCGAGAAGGGGGGGAGAGAGCGAGAAGGGGGGGAGAGAGCGAGAAGGGGGGGGAGAGAGCGAGAAGGGGGGAGAGGGCGAGAAGGGGGGAGAGAGGGCGAGAAGGGGGGGAGAGAGCGAGAAGGGGGGAAAGAGCGAGAAGGGGGGGAGAGAGCGAGAAGGGGGGAGAGCGCGAGAAGGGGGGAGAGAGCGAGAAGGGGGGAGAGAGCGAGAAGGGGGGAGAGAGCGAGAAGGGGGGGTTAGAGCGAGAAGGGGGGGAGAGAGCGAGAAGGGGGGAGAGAGCGAGAAGGGGGGAGAGAGCGAGAAGGGGGGAGAGAGCGAGAAGGGAGGAGAGAGCGAGAAGGGGGGGAGAGAGCGAGAAGGGGGGGAGAGAGCGAGAAGGGGGGAGAGAGCGAGAAGGGGGGAGAGAGCGAGAAGGGAGGAGAGAGCGAGAAGGGGGGGAGAGAGCGAGAAGGGGGGAGAGAGCGAGAAGGGGGGAGAGAGCGAGAAGGGGGGAGAGAGCGAGAAGGGGGGAGAGAGCGAGAAGTGGGGAGAGAGCGAGAAGGGGGGAGAGAGCGAGAAGGGGGGAGAGAGCGAGAACGGGGGGAGCGAGCGAGAAGGGGGGAGAGAGCGAGAAGGGGGGAGTGAGCGAGAAGGGGGGAGAGAGCGAGAAGGGGGG
Source organism: Somniosus microcephalus (assembly GCF_052327205.1). Lineage (NCBI taxonomy): Eukaryota > Metazoa > Chordata > Chondrichthyes > Squaliformes > Somniosidae > Somniosus > Somniosus microcephalus. The sequence goes on along the minus strand of NC_140988.1, from coordinate 386,630,625 downwards.
AGAGAGCGAGAAGGGGGGAGAGAGCGAGAAGGGGGGAGAGAGCGAGAAGGGGGGAGAGAGCGAGAAGGGGGGAGAGCGCGAGAAGGGGGGAGAGAGCGAGAAGGGGGAGAGAGCAAGAAGGGGGGAGAGCGCGAGAAGGGGGGAGAGAGCGAGAAGGGGGGAGAGCGCGAGAAGGGGGGAGAGAGCGAGAAGGGGGGAGAGAGCGAGAAGGGGGAGAGAGCGAGAAGGGGGGAGAGAGCGAGAAGTGGGGAGCGAGCGAGAAGGGGGGGAGAGCGAGAAGGGGGGAGAGAGCGAGAAGGGGGGAGAGAGCGAGAAGGGGGGAGAGAGCGAGAAGGGGGAGAGAGCGAGAAGGGGGAGAGAGCGAGAAGGGGGGAGAGAGCGAGAAGGGGGGAGAGAGAGAGAAGGGGGGAGAGAGCGAGAAGGGGGAGAGAGCGAGAAGGGGGGAGAGCGAGAAGGGGGGAGAGAGCGAGAAGGGGGGGTTCAGAAAAAGGGAGAGACGTTCAAATAAATGGGGCTGGCATCTATCTCAGGTCCTGCAACGTGCTTGTATGAGACTGGAGGCCGCACTCCTAATAAAAGAGAGAGACTTCAATTGATGCTCATTACATAGAACGTACAACACAGGAACAGGTCATCCGGCCCAACAGATCCTTGCTGGCGTTTATGCTCCACACGAGCCTCCTCCCACCCCTCTTCATCTCACTCCATCAACATATCCTTCTATTCCTTTCTCCCTCATGTGTTTATCCAGCTTCCCCTTAAATGCATCTGTACTATTCTCCTCAACCACTCCCTGTGGGAGCGAGTTCCACATTCTCACCACTCTCTGGGTAAAGAAGTTTCTCCTGAATTCCCTATTGGATTTATTAGTGACTATCTTATATTGATGGCCTCTAGTTCTGGTCTTGTCTGCAAGTGGAAACATTCTCTCTGCCTACCCCATCGAACCCTTTATCTTAAAGACCTCTATCAGGTCTCCCCTCAGTATGAGCCCCAGCCTGTTCAACCTTTCCTGATAGTTACAACCTCTCAGCTCTGGTATGATCCCTGTAGATCGTTCTTGCACCTATTTAAAGGCTCCATGGTTCTGGTCTCGCCCGCATGTGAAAACCATGCCTCGAGTCACAGAAACGTCTTGAGGTGCTTTACACACAATGTATCTTGCAAATAAGGTGGATGAACTGAAATTGTTGTTGAGCACATGGGAGTACGATATTGTTGCTATCACGGAGACATGGTTGAGGGAGGGTCAGGACTGGCAGCTCAATATTCCGGGGTATAGAATCTTCAGGCGGGACAGAGGGGGGTGTAAAAGGGGAGGGGGTGTTGCAATATTAATTAAGGAGTCAATTACTGCTGTAAGGAGGGATGATATATTAGCGGGTTCTTCTAATGAGGCCATATGGGTAGAACTTAAAAACAAAAAGGGGGCAAGCACTTTGCTGGGAGTGTACTATAGGCCCCCAAACAGTCAGGGGGAGATAGAGGAACAGATATGTTGGCAAATCTCAGAAAAGTGCGAAAATAATAGGGTAATAATAGTGGGGGATTTCAACTTCCCCAATATAAATTGGGACAGTCAGAGTGTGAAAGGCTTAGAGGGTGCAGAATTCTTAAAGTGCATCCAGGAGAGCTTTTTGAGCCAACATGTAGAAAGTCCTACAAGAGAGGGGGCGGTACTGGACCTAATTCTGGGGAATGTAGCCGGGCAAGTGGTGGAAGTATCAGTAGGAGAGCATTTTGGCGACAGTGACCATAATTCGGTGAGATTTAAGGTGGTCATGGAAAAAGACAAAGACGGCCCGGAAATAAGGGTTCTAAATTGGGGGAAGGCCGATTTTAATATGATAAGGCAGGATCTGGCCAAAGTGGACTGGGAGCAGCTACTTATAGGAAAATCCACATCAAAACAGTGGGAGACTTTCAGAAGGGAAATAGAGAGAGTACAATGCCAACATGTTCCTGTAAAGGTCAAGGGTGGGACCAACAAGCAAAGGGAACCTTGGATGACAAGGGATATACAAAAATGCATTAGAAATAAAAGGGGGGCTTTTGGCAGTTACAAAAGACTAAAGACGGAAGAAGCCCTAGAGGAGTATAAAAAGTGCAGGGGCATACTTAAAAAAGAAATTAGGAGGGCGAGGAGGGGCCATGAAATAACACTGGCGAGCAAAATAAAGGAAAATCCTAAGATGTTTTATAAGTATATTAAGGGCAAGAGGATAACCAGGGAAAGGGTAGGGCCCATTAGGGACCAAAGTGGCAATCTGTGTGTAGAGCCAGATGATGTAGGCGGGGTTTTAAATGAATTTTTTGCATCTGTGTTCACGATGGAGAAAGACGATGCAGACATAGAAATCGGGCAAGGGGACTGTGACATACTTGAACATATTAGCATCGAGAGGGAGGAGGTGCTAGCGGTTTTAGCAGGCCAAAAAGTGGATAAATCCCCAGGCCCGGACGAGATGTATCCCAGGCTGCTGTGGGAGGCAAAGGAGGAGATTGCAGGGGCTCTGACACAAATTTTCAGAACCTCTCTGGCCACAGGGGATGTACCAGAGGACTGGAGAACAGCTAACGTAGTACCATTATACAAGAAGGGTAGCAGGGATAAACCAGGGAATTACAGGCCAGTGAGCCTAACATCTGTGGTGGGGAAATTATTGGAAAAAATTCTGAGGGACAAAATTAGTCTCCACTTGGAGAGGCAAGGATTAATCGGGGATAGTCAGCATGGCTTTGTCAAGGGTAAATCATGTCTGACAAATCTGATTGAATTTTTCGAGGGGGTGACTAGGGGGGTGGATGAGGGAAATGCTGTGGATGTGGTTTACATGGACTTCAGTAAAGCTTTTGACAAAGTCCCGCATAGGAGACTGGTCAAGAAGGTAAGAGCCCATGGGATCCAGGGTGCCTTGGCGCGTTGGATCCTAAACTGGCTGAGTGGCAGGAGGCAGAGGGTGATGGTCGAAGGTTGCTTTTGTGACTGGAAGCCTGTGTCCAGTGGGGTACCTCAGGGATCGGTGCTGGGTCCCTTGTTGTTTGTGATCTACATAAATGATTTGGATGAGAATGTAAAAGGTATGATCAGTAAGTTCGCAGATGACACGAAAATTGGTGGGGTGGTAAATTGCGAGGAGGAAAGCCTCAGGCTACAGGACGATATAAACGGGTTGGTCAGATGGGCGGAAAAGTGGCAAATGGAATTTAACCCTGAAAAGTGCGAGGTGATGCATTTTGGACGGACAAATAAGGCAAGGGAATACACAATGAGTGGTAGGACCCTAGGAAGTACAGAGGGTCAGAGGGACCTTGGTGCGCATGTACATAGATCCCTGAAGGCAGCGGAGCAGGTAGATAAGGTGGTTAAAAAGGCATATGGGATACTTGCCTTCATTAGCCGAGGCATAGAATATAAGAGCAGGGAGGTTATGATGGAGCTGTACAAAACGCTGGTGAGGCCACAGCTGGAGTACTGTGTGCAGTTCTGGTCGCCTCACTATAGGAAACATAGAAACATAGAGATAGGAACAGGAGTAGGCCATTCGGCCCTTCGAGCCTGCTCCGCCATTCAATGAGATCATGGCTGATCTTCGTCTGAGATCTTAGCTGATCTTACCAGTTCAGTACCCCGTCCCCGCCTTTTCTCCGTAACCCTTAATCCCCTTAGCCTTCAGAAATATATCCAATTCTCTCTTGAAAATATTTATTGAATTAGCCTTCACAGCCCTCTGTGGCAGGGAATTCCACAGGCTCACCACTCTTTGAGTGAAGAAATTCTTCCTCATCTCTGTTTTAAATGATTTGCCCGCTATTTTTAGACTGTGGCCCCTGGTTCTGTGCTCCCCTGCCATTGGAAACATTCTCTCTGAATTCAGCCTGTCCAGGCCTGCCATAATTTTATATGTTTCGATGAGATCCCCTCTCAATCTTCTAAACTCCAGTGAGTACAAGCCCAAACTATTCAATCTCTCCTCGTAGGTCATTCCCGCCATTCCAGGTATCAGCCTGGTGAATCGTCGCTGCACTCCTTCCATGGCAAGAACATCCTTCCGCAGATGGGGCGACCAAAACTGTACACAATACTCCAGATGCGGTCTCACCAGCACCTTGTACAGCTGTAGTAAGGTATCCCTATTCCTATACTCGAACCCCCTTGATATGAAGGCCAACATACCATTTGCCTTCTTAATCGCCTGTTGCACCTGCATGCTCTCCTTCAGTGACTGGTGCACAAGAACACCCAGGTCCCTCTGCACTTCCCCATCTCCCAATCTATTGCCATTTAGATAATAATCTACCCTCCTGTTTTTACCCCCAAAGTGGATAACCTCGCATTTATCCACATTATAGTGCATCTGCCACGTATCCGCCCATTCCCCCAACCTGTCCAAATCGCACTGTAGCCTCCTGACATCCTCATCAGAGCCCACCCCTCCTCCTAGTTTAGTGTCGTCAGCGAATTTGGAAATATTGCATCCAATTCCCTGATCCAGATCATTTATATATATTGTGAACAGCTGGGGTCCCAGGACAGATCCTTGCGGCACCCCGCTGGTCACTGCCTGCCACTCCGAAAACGAGCCGTTTATTCCAACTCTCTGTTTTCTATCCGCCAGCCAGTTCTCTATCCACGTTAATACTTTGCCCCCAATCCCATGAGCCTTAATTTTGCATGATAATCTTTTGTGTGGAACCTTATCGAAGGCTTTCTGGAAGTCAAGGTACACCACATCCACTGGCTCTCCCCCATCTATTTTACCAGTTACTTCCTCAAAAAATTCCAGCAGATTAGTCAAACACGATTTACCCTTTGTAAATCCATGTTGACTCTGTCCGATCCTTTCCCCATTTGTCAAGTGCTCCGCTATTTTATCCTTAATAATGGACTCTAGCATTTTGCCCACAACCGATGTAAGGCTTACTGGTCTATAATTCCCTGCTTTCTCTCTACCCCCCTTTTTAAATATTGGGGTAACATTAGCTACCCTCCAATCCACGGGTACTGTTCCCGAGTCAATGGAGTTCCGGAAGATGATCCTTAGAGCATCTGCTATCTCCAGGGCCACCTCCTTAAGTACCCTAGGATGTAGTTTATCAGGCCCCGGGGATTTGTCGGCCTTCAGTCCCCTCAACTTACCCAACACCATATCCCTAGAGATACTAATTTCTGTCAGCTCCTCCCTCTCATTAGTCCCTATGTTTGCCGATATTCCTGGGAGGTTATTTGTGTCCTCCTTTGTGAATACAGAACCAAAGTATGAGTTTAATTGGTCTGCCATTTCCTTATTCTCCATTATATATTCTCCCGAATCGGACTGCAAGGGACCGACTTGGGATTTTACCAGTCTTTTCCTCCTGATATACCGATAAAAGCTTTTGCAGTCTGTCTTTATGTTTGCTGCAAGTTTACTTTCGTATTCTATTTTCCCCTTCCTGATTAATCCCTTTGTCCTCTTTTGCTGTATCCTGTACTGCCCCCAATCTTCCGGTCTGGTGCTTTTTTTTGCCAGTTGATATGCCCTTTTTTTTGATTTTATGCTGTCCCTAATTTCCCTCGTTATCCACGGTTGAGCCACCTTTTTAGGTTTATTTTTATGCCAAACCGGTATAAACATGTTCTGGAATTCTTCCATTCTATCTTTGAATGCTTGCCATTGTCTATCCACTGTCAATCCCCCCAGAAACACCACCCAATCAATCTTACCCAATTCCCGTCTCATACCCTCGTAATTCCCTTTATTTAAGTTCTGGACCTTAGTCTCTGATTCAATTTCCTCACTCTCCATCTCGACTGAGAGCTCGATCATATTATGATCGCTCTGACCCAAGGGGCCTCGTACAAGAAGATTGTTGATAAGTCCCTTCTCATTGCACAATACCCAGTCTAAAATGGCCTGATCTCGAGTCGGCTCCTCGACATATTGGTCCAGATAACCGTCCCGAAAACATTCCAGGAATTCCTCCTCCTCAGAATTTTTACTAATTTGGGTAGTCCAATCAATATGTAAATTAAAGTCACCCATGATGACAGCTGTGCTCTTATCGCACGCTTCTCTAATTTCCCTTTTTATGCCTTCCCTCACCTCCATATTACTATTTGGAGGCCTATATATCACACCCACTAACGTTTTCCTCCCCTTGCTATTTCTCATTTCTACCCATACAGATTCCGTTTCATCCGAGTTAATATCCTTCCTTTCCATTGCATTAATCCCCTCCTTTACCAGCAATGCTACCCCACCTCCCCTACCTTTTTGCCGATCCTTCCTAAATATTGTATATCCCTGGATGTTAAGTTCCCAGCCTTGCCCACCCTGCAGCCACGTTTCTGTAATCCCAATCAAATCATACTTGTTTACCTCTATTTCCACAACTAATTCATCCACCTTGTTCCTAATGCTTCTAGCATTAAGATACAAAGCCTTCAGGCTTGCTTTTTTCACACTCTCATTATGAATTAGTTTGGCCCTTTGTGTTTCTCTCCTTTGCTTATTGCTTCTCACCTTTCTACCATCTATTTCTGACTTCATATGACTTCCCTCTTTTCCACTATCTAGGTTCCCATCCCCCTGCCAAATTAGTTTAAATCCTCCCGAACCGCCCTAGAAAATATTACCCCGAGGACATCGGCTCCCTCACAGTTCAGGTGTAGACCATCCCCTTGGTACAGGTCACTCCTCCCCAAGAACTGGTTCCAATGCCTCAAGAATTTAAATCCCTCTCCCTTGCACCACTGCTCAAGCCACGTATTTAGCTTATCTATCTTACTCTCTCTAAACTTATTAGCTCGTGGCACTGGTAGCAATCCAGAGATTACTACCTTTGAGGTCCTACTTTTCAATTTAGCTCCTAACTCCCTAAATTCAGCTTGTAGGACCTCCTCCCTCTTTTTACCTACATCGTTGGTACCTACATGTACCACGACAACTGGCTGATCCCCCTCCCCCTTCAGAATGCTCTGCACCCGCTCCGAGACATCCTTGACCCTTGCACCAGGGAGGCAACATACCATCTTGGAGTCTCGGTCTCGGCCACAGAAACTCCTATCTATCCCCCTTACAATTGAATCCCCTATCACTATAGCCCTATCCCTCTTTTTCCCACCCTTCTGTGCAGCAGAGCCAGTCATGGTGCCCTGAACCTGGCTGCTGGTGCCTTCCCCTGATAAGTCATCTCCCCCAACAGTACCCAAAACGGTAAACCTCTTTTGGAGGGAGATGACCGCAGGTGACTCCTGCACTACCTTCCTGCCTTTACCCTGCCTTTTGGTCACCCATTTACTGTCTGAGCTAGCCTTTACCTGCGGTGTGACCAACTCACTGAATGTGCTATCCACAACATCCTCAGCATCGCGTATGCTCCAGAGTGAGTCCATTCGCAGCTCCAGCGCCGCCATGCGGTCTGCTAGGAGCTGCAGCTGGACACACTTCCTGCACACATAGTTGTCAGGGACAGTGTCCCTGATTTCCCACATGGCACAGGAGAAGCATGACACGGGTCCGAGCTGCCCTTCCATGACTTAACCCTTACAATACCCTTTTATTTACTACGATTTAGCTTAATTATTGAATTCTATTGAAGGATGTGATTGCTTTGGAGAGGGTGCAGAGAAGATTCACCAGGATGTTACCTGGGATGGAGCGCCTCAGCTATGAAGAGAGGCTGGACAGGCTGGGGTTGTTTTCCTTGGAGCAGAGAAGGCTGAGGGGGGACCTGATTGAGGTGTACAAAATGATGAGGGGCATAGATAGGGTAGATAAAGAGGAACTTTTCCCCTTAGTGGGGGGGTCAATAACAAGGGGGCATAGATTCAGGGTAAGGGGCAGGAGATTTAGAGGGGATTTGAGGAGGAACTTCTTCACCCAGAGGGTGGTTGGAATGTGGAATTCAATGCCTGAAAGGGTGGTAGAGGCAGGAACCCTCACAACATTCAAGAAGCATTTGGATGAGCACTTGAAATGCCATTGCATACAAGGCTATGGACCAAATGCTGGAAAATGGGATTAGACTGGACAGGGATGGATGGGCGGCGCAGACACGATGGGCCGAAGGGCCTCTTTCTGTGCTGTAAAACTCTATGACTCTATGACTCTATGAATCAAATTGGACTTTAAAAAAATCTTCTCGGCATGTTGGTGAGGCCGCCATTTACTGCCCGTCCAGGATCTCAGCCCGAGACTGTGGCGAAGCGACGGGCCCCGAGGCTGTGGGGGGTGGCCTGGTCCCCAAGGCTGTGGAGAGGGGACAGGCCCGAGGCTGTGGGGTGGGGACGGGCCCGAGGCTGTGGGGAGGGGCCGGGCCTGGGCCCGAGGCGGTGGGGAGGGGACGGGCCCCGAGGCTGTGGGGAGGGGCCTGGGCCCCAAGGCTGTGGGGAGGGGACGGGCCAGAGGCTGTGGGGAGGGGACAGGCCCGAGGCTGTGGGGTGGGGACGGGCCCGAGGCTGTGGGGAGGGGACGGGCCTGGGCCCGAGGCGGTGGGGAGGGGACGGGCCCCGAGGCTGTGGGGGAGGGGCCTGGGCCCCGAGGCTGAGGGGAGGGGCCTGGGCCCCGAGGCTGTGGGTTGGGGACGGGCCCGAGGCTATGGGGAGGGGACGGGCCTGGGCCCGAGGCTGTGGGGAGGGGACGGGCCCCGAGGCTGTGGGGAGGGGACGGGCCTGAACCCCGAGTCTGTGGGGAGGGGACAGGCTTGGGCCCCAACACCGTGGGGAGGGACGGGCCCGAGGCTGTGGGGAGGGGATGGGCCCGAGTCCGTGGGGAGGGGGCGGGCCCGAGTCCGTGGGGAGGGGACGGGCCCCGAGTACGTGGGGAGGGGACGGGCCCCGAGGCTGTGGGGAGGGGACGGGACCGAGGCCGTGGGGAAGGGACGGGCCTGGGCCCCGAGGCCATGGGGAGGGGACGGGCCCGAGGCTGTGGGGTGGGGACGGGCCCGAGGCTGTGGGGAGGGGACGGGCCTGGGCCCGAGGCTGTGGGGAGGTGATGGGCCTGGGCCCCGAGGCTTTGGGGAGGGGACGGGCCTGGGCCCCGAGGCTGTGGGGAGGGGACGGGCCTGGGCCCCGAGACCGTGGGGAGGGGACGGGCACGAGGCTGTGGGAAGGGGACGGGCCTGGGCCCCGAGGCTGTGGGGAGGGGCCTGGGCCCCGAGGCTGTGGGGAGGGGACGGGCCCCGAGGCTGTGGGGAGGGGACGGGCCCCGAGGCTGTGGGGAGGGGACAGGCCCCGAGGCTGTGGGGAGGGGACGGGCCCCGAGGCTGTGGGGAGGGGACGGGCCCCGAGGCTGTGGGGAGGGGCCTGGGCCCCGAGGCTGTGGGGAGGGGACGGGCCTGGGCCTGAGGGTGTGGGGAGGGGACGGGCCCCGAGGCTGTGGGGAGGGGACGGGCCCCGAGGCTGTGGGGAGGGGCCTGGGCCCCGAGGCTGTGGGGAAGGGACGGGCCTGGGCCCGAGGCTGTGGGGAGGGGACAGGCCCGAAGCTGTGGGGGTGGGGACGGGCCGCGAGGCCGTGGGGAGGGGACGGGCCTGGGCCCCGAGGCCGTGGGGAGGGGACGGGCCCGAGGCTGTGGGGAGGGGACGGGCCCGAGGCTGTGGGGAGGGGACGGGCCCAAGGCTGTGGGGAGGGGACTGGGCCCCGAGGCTGTGGGGAGGGGCCTGGGTCCCGAGGCTGTGGGGAGGGGCCTGGGTCCCGAGGCTGTGGGGAGGGCCAGGGCCCCGAGGCTGTGGGGAGGTGACGGGCTCCGAGGCTGTGGGGAGGGGCCTGGGCCCCGAGGCTGTGGGGAGGGGCATGGGCCCCAAGGCTGTGGGGGAGGGGATGGGCCCGAGGCTGTGGGGTGGGGACGGGCCTGAGGCTGTGGGGTGGGGACGGGCCCGAGGCTGTGGGGAGAGGACGGGCCTGGGCCCGAGGCTGTGGGGAGGGGGCGGGCCTGGGCCCCGAGGCTGTGGGGAGGCGACGGGCCTGGACCCCGAGGCCGTGGGGAGGGGACGGGCCCGATTCTGTGCGGAGGGGACAGGCCTGGGCCCCGAGGCCGTGGGGAGGGGATGGGCCCGAGTCCGTGGGGAGGGGACGGGCCCGAGTCCGTGGGGAGGGGACGGGCCCGAGTCCGTGGGGAGGGGACGGGCCCGAGTCCGTGGGGAGGGGACGGGCCCCCGAGGCTGTGGGGAGGGGCCTGGGCCCCGAGGCTGTGGGGAGGAGACGGGCCCGAGTCCGTGGGGAGGGGACGGGCCCGAGTCCGTGGGGAGGGGACGGGCCCCGAGGCTGTGGGGAGGGGATGGGCCCTGAGTCCGTGGGGAGGGGACGGGCCCCGAGTCCGTGGGGAGGGGACGGGCCCCGAGGCTGTGGGGAGGGGATGGGCCCGAGGCCGTGGGGAGGGGCCTGGGCCCCGAGGCTGTGGGGAGGGGACGGGCCCCGAGGCTGTGGGGAGGGTGCTGGGCCCCGAGGCTGTGGGGAGGGGACGGGCCCGAGGCTGTGGGGTGGGGCCTGGGGCCCGAGGCTGTGGGGAGGGACCTGGGGCCCGAGGCTGTGGGGAGGGGCCTGGGACCGAGGCTGTGGGGAGGGGGCCTGGGGCCCGAGGCTGTGGGGAGGGGCCTGGGGCCCGAGGCTTTGGGGAGGGGCCTGGGGCCCGAGGCTGTGGGGAGGGTACGGGCCCGAGGCTGTGGGGAGGGGACGGGCCTGGGCCCCGAGGCTGTGGGGAGGGGACGGGCCTGGGCCCTGAGGACGTGGGGGAGGGGACGGGCCCGAGGCTGTGGGGAGGGGATGGGCCTGGGCCCGAGGCTGTGGGGAGGTGATGGGCCTGGGCCCCGAGGCTTTGGGGAGGGGACGGGCCTGGGCCCCGAGGCTGTGGGGAGGGGACGGGCCTGGGCCCCCAGGCCGTGGGGAGGGGACGGGCACGAGGCTGTGGGAAGGGGACGGGCCTGGGCCCCGAGGCTGTGGGGAGGGGACGGGCCCCGAGGCTGTGGGGAGGGGACGGGCCCCGAGGCTGTGGGGAGGGGACGGGCCCCGAGGCTGTGGGGAGGGGACGGGCCCCAAGGCTGTCGGGAGGGGACGGGCCTGGGCCCCGAGGCCGTGGGGAGGCGACGGGCCCCGAGTCCGTGGGGGGGGGGCCTGGGCCCCGAGGCTGTGGGGGAAGGGACAGGCCCCGAGGCTGTGGGGAGGGGACGGGCCCGAGGCTGTGGGGAGGGGCCTGGGGCCCGAGGCTGTGGGGAGGGGCCTGGGGCCCGAGGCTGTGGGGAGGGGACGGGCCCGAGGCTGTGGGGAGGGGACGGGCCTGGGCCCCGAGGCCGTGGGAAGGGGACGGGCCCGAGGCTGTGTGGTGGGGACGGGCCCGAGGCTGCGGGGAGGGGACGGGCCTGGGCCCGAGGCTGTGGGGAGGGGATGGGCCTGGGCCCCGAGGCTGTGGGGAGGGGACGGGCCTGGGCCCCGAGGCTGTGGGGAGGGGACGGGCCTGGGCCCTGAGGCCGTGGGGAGGGGACGGGCCCGAGGCTCTGGGGAGAGGATGGGCCCCGAGGCTGTGGGGAGGGGCCTGGTCCCCGAGGCTGTGGGGAGGGGACGGGCCCCGAGTCCGTGGGGAGGGGCCTGGGCCCCGAGGCTGTGGGGAGGGGACGGGCCCGAGGCTGTGGGGGAGGGGATGGGCCCCGAGGCTGTGGGGAGGGGCCTGGTCCCCGAGGCTGTTGGGAGGGGACGGGCCCCGAGTCCGTGGGGAGGTGCCTGGGCCCCGAGGCTGTGGGGAGGGGGACGGGCCCCGAGGCTGTGGGGACGGGACGGGCCCCGAGGCTGTGGGGTGGGAACGGGCCCCGAGGCTGTGGGGAGGGGCCTGGGCCCCGAGGCTTTGGGGAGGGGACGGGCCTGGGCCCGAGGCTGTGGGGAGGGGACGGGCCCCGAGGCTGTGGGGAGGGGACGGGCCCCGAGGCTGTGGGGAGGGGACGGGCCCCGAGGCTGTGGGGAGGGGCCTGGGCCCCGAGGCTGTGGGGAGGGGACGGGCCTGGGCCCGAGGCTGTGGGGAGGGGACAGGCCCCGAGGCTGTGTGGAGGGGACGGGGCCCCGAGGCTGTGGGGAGGGGCTTGGGCCCCGAGGCTGTGGGGAGGGGCCTGGGCCCCGAGGCTGTGTGGAGGGGACGGGCCCGAGGCTGTGGGGAGGGGACGGGCCTGTGCCCGAGGCTGTGGGGAGGGGACAGGCTCCAAGGCTGTGGGGAGGGGCCTAGGCCCCGAGGCTGTGTGGAGGGGACAGGCCCGAGGCTGTGGGGAGGGGACTGGCCCGAGGTTGTGGGAAGGGGACGGGCCTGGGCCCGAGGCTGTGGGGAGGGGATGGGCCCCGAGGCTGTGGGGAGGGGACGGGCCCCGAGGCTGTGGGGAGGGGACGGGCCCGAGGCTGTGGGGAGGGGACGGGCCCGAGGCTTAGGGGAGGGGACGGGCCCAAGGCTGTGGGGAGGGGATGGGGCCCCGAGGCTGTGGGGAGGGGACGGGCCCGAGTCTTAGGGGAGGGGACGGGCCCGAGGCTGTGGGGAGGGGCCTGGGGCCCGAGGCTGTGGGGAGGGGCCTGGGGCCTGAGGCTGTGGGGAGGGGCCTGGGGCTGTGGGGAGGGGCCTGGGGCCCGAGGCTGTGGGGAGGTGCCTGGGGCCCGAGGCTGTGGGGAGGGGACGGGCCCGAGGCTGTGGGGAGGGGCCTGGGGCCCGAGGCTGTGGGGAGGGGCCTGGAGGCCCGAGGCTGTGGGGAGGTCACACACCATCCTGTCTTAGAAATACATCGACCGTTCCTTCACCGTCGCTGGGTCTAAATCCTGGAACTCCCTCCCTAATGCCACTGTGGGAGCACCTTCACCTCAGATAAGGCGACCAAAGCTGCACACAATACTCAAGGTGTGGTCTCACCAAGGCCCTGTACAACTGCAGCATAGTTTGTCTATTATGTAGGATTCAGCAACCGCAAGACAGGTGGCTGCCATGAGTTTCCTAATATATACTAGAGTATATTTGTTTTTTTTTTGGTGAGTTAACATTAACTAATAATCATTAAATCTTTCTGTACCTGGTCCATTGCGGGTGAATATCGTGAGCGATGACTTTGCTTTAAACTGGGCTGTGCTGTACGTGAGGGCTCACCACACAGACCAGATGGGGGGATTTGGATGAGGGAAAGTTCCTGAAACGGGATTTTGAAAAGAGTGATTCTCTTTCACTGGGGGTTACAAGATCACAAGATAGTTATGGATGAGTTATGGATCCATGCAGAAACTTTAATGTCCCCCGCTCGCAGCATTCCATTGTCACTTCAATAATTTCACTGATTTTGCCTCCACTCCCCGATCTGGGTCTTCATCTCATGTGTTGTTCACTCTTATGTGAAGATCTTCGTACTCCCAGTCCTAAGTTTCCCAATTACTAGTGGACTCTTGTCTTAATCTCACAATTTCAAGAGTGAAGTTAGGAAACACTTCTACACACAAACGGTGGTAAAAGTTTGGAACTCTCTTCCGCAAACGGCAATTGATGCTCGATCAATTGTTAATTTTAAATCAGAGATTATCTTTCTGTTAACCAAAGGTATAAAGGGAAATGGGGCAAAGTGGGTAGATGGTGTTAGGTCGCAGATCAGCCATGATCTCAGTGAATGGCGGAGCAGGCTCGAGGGGCTGAATGAAACATAGAAACATAGAAGATAGGAGCAGGAGTAGGCCATTCGGCCCCTCGAGCCTGCTCCACCATTCAATGAGATCATGGCTGATCATCCAAATTCAGTACCCTGTCCCTGCTTTCTCCCCATACCCCTTGATCCCTCTAGCCTTAAGAAATATATTTAACTCCTTCTTGAATATATTTAATGAATTGGCCTCTACTGCCTTCTGTGGTAGAGAATTCCAGAGATTCACCACTCTCTGGGTGAAGAAATTCCTCCTCATCTCTGTCCTAAATGGCTTACCCCTTATCCTTAGACTGTGACCCCTGGTTCTGGACTCCCCCGCCATCGGGAACATCCTTCCTGCATCTAGTCTGTCTAGTCCTGTTAGAATTTTATAAGTTTCAATGAGATCCCCTCTCATTCTTCTAAACTCCAGCGAGTATAAGCCCAATCAACCCAATCTCTCCTCATACGTCATACCTGCCATCCCAGGTATCAGTGGTGAATCTTCGCTGCAATCCCTCCATGGCAAGAACACCCTTCCTCAGATAAGGCGACCAAAACTGCACACAATACTCAAGGTGTGGTCTCACCAAGGCCCTGTACAACTGCAGCAAGACATCCTTGTTCCTGTACTCGAACCCTCTCGCTACAAAGGCCAACATACCATTTGCCTTCTTAACCGCCTGCTGCACCTGCATGCTTACCTTCAGCGACTGGTGCACAAGGACACCCAGTTCTCGTTGCACTTCCCCTTCTCCCAATCTATTGCCGTTCAGATAATAATCTGCCTTCCTGTTTTTGCCACCAAAGTGGATAACCTCGCATTTATCCACATTATACTGCATCTGCCGTGCATCTGCCCAATCACCCAACCTGTCCAAATCATCCTGTAGTTTCTCGGCATCCTCCTCACAGCACACACGCCCACCCAGCTTTGTCTGCAAACTTGGAGATATTACATCTAGTTCCCTCGTCTAGATCATTAATATATATTGTGAACAGCTGGGGTCCAAGGACCGATCCCTGCGGTACCCCACTAGTCACTGCCTGCCACTCGGAAAAAGAATCGTTTATTCCAACTCTTTGCTTTCTGTCTGCCAACCAGTTCTCTATCCAAGTCAATACCTTGCCCCCAATCCCATGTGCCTTAACTTTACACGCTAATCTCTTATGCGGGACCTTATCGAAAGCCTTCTGAAAGTCCAAATACACCACATCCACTGGCTCTCACTTATCTATTTTACCAGTGACATCCTCAAAAAATTCCAGTAGATTAGTCAAGCACGATTTAGCTTTTGTAAATCCATGTTGACTTTGTCCGATCCTGTCACTGTTTTCCAAGTGCTCTGCTATTACATCTTTTATAATGGACTCTAGCATTTTCCCCACTACCGATGTCAGGCTTACCGGTCTATAATTCCCCGTTTCCTCTTTACCACATTTTTTTTATAGTGGCGTAACATTAGCTACCCTCCAATCCATGGGAACTGTTCCAGAGTCTATAGAATTTTGGAAGATGTCCAGCAATGCATCACGGTTGAGTCATCTTTCTTGTTTTATTTTTATGCCAAACTGGGATGAACAAAATCTGTAGTTCCTCCATGCGATCTTTAAATGTTTGTCATTGCCTATCCACCGTCAA
This sequence comes from Somniosus microcephalus, assembly GCF_052327205.1. Lineage (NCBI taxonomy): Eukaryota > Metazoa > Chordata > Chondrichthyes > Squaliformes > Somniosidae > Somniosus > Somniosus microcephalus. Next base: position 386,615,377 of record NC_140988.1, on the reverse strand, counting down.
CCCTTTGAGTAACATTCCCCAATTAATCCTACCCAACTCGCGCCTCATACCATCATAGATTCCTTTATTTAAATTCAGGTACCTAGTCTCTGAGTCAATACTTCACTCTCCATCTTAATGAAGAATTCTATCATATTATGATCGCTACGCCCCAAGGGGCCTCGCACAACAAGATTGTTAATTATTCCTTTCTCATTACATAATACCCAGTCTAAGATGGCCTGATCTCTAGTTGGTTCCTCGACATATTGGCCCAGGAAACCATCCCATATACACTCCAGGAATTCCTCCTCCACAGTATTGTTACTAATTTGGTTAGCCCAATCTATATGTAGATTAAAATCACCCATGATAACGACTGTGCCCTTATTGCATTCAGCTCTAATCTCCTATGTAATGAGAAAGGATTAATTAGCAATCTTGTTGTACGAGGCCCCTTGGGTCGGAGCGATCATAATATGATAGAATTCTTCATTCAGTTGGAGAATGAAGTAGTTGACTCAGAGACTAGGGTCCTGAATTTAAATAAAGGAAACTACGATGGTCTGAGGTGCGAGTTGAGTAGGATTGATTGGGTAATGTCACTCAAAGGGTTGACGGTGGATAGGCAATGGCTAACATTCAAAGACTGCATGGATGAACTACAGAATTTGTTCATCCCAGTTTGGCATAAAAATAAAACAAGAAAGATGACTCAACCGTGGCTAACAAGGGAAATTAGGGATAGCATAAGATCCAAGGAGAGGACATATCAGTTGGCCAGAAAAAGCAGTAAACCTGAGGATTGGGAGCAGTTTCGGATTCAACAAAGGAGGACAAAGTGATTAATTAAGAAGGGGAAAATAGAATATGTGAGTAAGCTTGCAGGGAACATAAAAACTGACTTAAAATCTTTTATAGATATGTGAAGAGAAAAGGATTGGTGAAGTCAAGCGTAGGTCCCTTGCAGTCAGAATCAGGGGGATTTATAATGGGGAACAAAGAAATGGCATCCCAATTAAATACATATTTTGGTTCTGTCTTCACAAAGGAGGACACAAATAACCTCCCAGAGATGTCGGGGAACATAGGGTCTGATGAAAGGGAGGAACTGAAAGAAATCAGTATTTGTAGGGAAATGGCATTAGGGAAATTGACGGGATTGAAATCCGATAAATCCCCAGGGCCTGATAATCTACATCCTAGGGTACTTAAGGAAGTGCCCTAGAAATAGTAGATGCATTGCTGATCATCTTCCAACATTCGATGGAATCTGGAACAGTACCCATGGATTGGAGGGTAGCTAATGTTACCTCACTATTCAAAAAAGGTGGTAGAGAGAAAATGGGGAATTACAGACCGGTAAGCCTGACATCGGTAGTGGGGAAAATGCTAGAGTCCATTATAAAAGATGTAATAGCAGAGCACTTGGAAAACATTGACAGGATCGGACAAAGTCAACATGAATTTACAAAAGGTAAATCGTGCTTGACTAATCTACTGGAATTTTTTCAGGATGTAACTGGTAAAATAGATAAGGGAGAACCAGTGGATGTGGTATATTTGGACTTTCAGAAGGCTTTCGATAAGGTCCCGCATAAGAGATTAGCATGTAAAGTTAAGGCACATGGGCCTAGAAATTCAGTTGGTTGCGCCAACAGTTAGCGCCTAAAGAGAAGTGAATTTCGGGCGCTATGCGTGTAGCGCCCGGGCGCAGCGCAGTTTGCGCCTCGCCCCAAATTAAGTTGACCCTTAGCGCCGGCACAAAGTTTAGCGCCCGCCCGGCTGCGCGCGCAGAAAATGACATCACATCCTCGTGCAACGCCCTTTGCGCGCCCCGATTCCAAACTTCAGTCGGACCGCCCCATTGTGCGGCTGGCGTCCGGAGCATTTGAAAAAAGGAACGCAACACAGCCAGCGCGGGCCCCGGGGGGGCGCAAATTAAAGGGGACGTACCCTCCAGTATAAAGGCCAGCCATTTTGCAGCAAACACTCTTGTGCAACGCATTTCTGGACACACAACAAGGAGGATAGCTAACTGGTTTCAAGCAGCAACAGCTCAGGTATTTTTGGACTCAGGCCAGAGCGCTGCAAGTGGCCTTTTGGAAATTTGAGTGTTTGCCAGGATTTGACGGGGGTTGCCTGGGGTGCCAACGCGGAGCTGCAGCGCCATGTCCGTAGGGCTCGCAGACGCATTGTGAGAGGGGAAGCCTTGGCTAGAGGCAGAGGGGGCTACAGGCGTCGGCCACGTAGGCTTTACCCAGTCAGGCTATACCGCCAGCAGCGCTCCTACCTCAACATGACTGACGCGCGATGTGTTAGAAGGCTCCGATTCCGAAAGGAGGTGGTTGCAGAGATCTGCCACCTGCTTCGCAGAGATCTGCGTCCAAAGCTCAGGTGCAGGACGTCTCTGTCGGTGGAAGTGAAGGTGACGGTGGCATTGAACTTCTATGCCACCGGCTCCTTCCAATCCGCTGCTGGGGACATAGCTAACATCTCCCAGTACGGCGCGCATCGCTGCATCCGCCAGGTGACCGAAGCACTGTTCAGAAGGAGAAGCCAATTCATCTCCTTCCCCATGGCCCTGGAGAGCCAGCATCAGCGCGCCTTGGGATTTGCAAGACTTGGGGACTTCCCCTTGGTGCAGGGCGCCATTGACTGTACGCATGTGGCTTTGCGGGCCCCTCTGGAGCATGGCGAGCAGTTTCGCAACAGGAAGGGCTACCATTCTCTGAATGTGCAGCTGGTGTGTGACCACAAGCAGCGCATCATGGCTGTCAATGCCAGCTTCCCAGGCAGCAGCCACGATGTGGCAGAGTACTGTGCATGACATGTTCGAGGCACAGCCTCCCCCAAGAGGATGGCTACTCGGGGACAAAGGCTATCCTTTGTGTACCTGGCTCATGACCCCACTCCGCGCGCCCAGGACCGCTGCTGAGGAGGCCTACAACGAGAGCCATCAAACCACCCGCAACATCATCGAGCAAACTATTGGGGTCCTCAAGCAGCGGTTCCGCTGCCTTGATCGCTCCGGTGGAGCTCTCCAGTATTCGCCGGGCCGGGTCTCCCAATTTGTGGTAGTTTGCTGCATGCTACACAACCTGGCTATCCGCAGGACTCAGGCACTGCCACCTGACGTTGGGGCAGCACCTCAGGAGGAGGAGCAGGAGGAGGAGGAGCAGGAGGAGGAGCAGGAGTACGTTCCCAGGAGGGAGCGACCAGGGCCAAGGGCCGCGCGACGCCACCTTATTACACGGTACTTCTAAGCCCCCTGTCAGGGAATGCCTTGTGGCCATGAGGGAAGATGAATGCAGCCGCTCCGCATGCCCTCAGCCAGCGAAGCCAACAAACACTAACAAGAACAACCATGGAGACTCTATGAATAAAGATAATTATTTATTACACAAAAATGAAAACCCCTTCCCACATGAATCCCCAAAAACAATCAATGGGCCCCACAAAAAGCCCAACAAACGACTCACTCCCACAAACTGGGCAGGAGTAACTCCACATTTGTACAAACCTGGCCTCAACCTCGGCCTTAACGCAAAAAATAAGCCCACGAACCAAACAACCATGGGCAAAAGAAAGATGGCCACCGCCATATAAAATGAAAGCTGGCCACACCCTCTACTGAGTGGCCCGCGAGGGCGAGACCTTGTCCAGCCTTTTGCCTCCCCTGCCCGGCCTGCTGCTCCTTCGCAAGCTCTGCCCAGTGGCTGCTGCGAGGCTGGGGGAAGGCGCCTGAGGCTCAGATGTCCTTCCGCCAGATGCCCTTGGGGGGCGGCCTACACGGCCTTTGGACCTCGAGGGGCCAGCTGCTGAGTGGCGCACCTGAGCCTGGCCAACATCAGCTCCAGCCGCTTGCCCTTGACGCCCCAGTGGGGGAGTGGCGGCGATGGATGGCGCAATGTGGGCAAGCTGGCGTCTGGGATGCGCTGGCTGGTGCTGTGGCGCGCTGGCACTCGGCCGGGCCCGCACTGCAGGATCCGCAACAATCAGCCGAGGGGCGGCTCGCTGGGATGCTGCAGCGCGGCGGGTGCCCTGGCGATGCCTGCCTGAGACAGCGCGTGTGGCAGCAGTGAGTGCCCCTGTTGTCCTGGTGTGCGCCCGCATCACACCCGCCAGGGACTTGATGGCATCAGTGAGCATGCGGCCACTCGCGGCAGTTGATGCCCCGAACTCGCGCACACTGGTCGCCAGCGACTCGATGGCCTCAGGCATGCGCCCCACCACGCGCATGAGCTCCGTGTGGCGCCGGTCCGAATCCTCGGCCATCTTGTCCAGCTTCCGCGCCTCCTCCGAGGTGAAGGTGTCCGGACTGGAGTCGGGACTCTCCCGCTGGGGAGCAGGGGACCGAGCTAGGGGAACCTTGCCACGTTGGTGGCGGCGAGTGTCCCGATCAACTGCACTCCCCTCTGATCCTTCCCCCCTTTGGGGGGAAGGCCGCGGCCCACGCGCAGGGCTCCTGGGTGGCTGGACGCCACTGGTCCCAGAAGCTGCAATCCCCTGCGACAGTTGGTCCAGGCACTCGTCCAGTGAGGACGTGTCAATCATTTTGTCCTCTCCTGCGGGACCTGAGTGTTCCCCTGATGGTCCGGCTTGCTCTTGCTCCTCCTCCTCCTCCTCCTCCTCCTCCTCCTGCTCGGAGGTGCTGTCACTGGCAGCTTCACGGACCTGGTCGTCACCAGCTGAAAGCAGGAATGCACAAGAGTAGCTTCAGAGTGAGGAGACGGCATCAGCGAGGGAGTCAGGACTGGTGGCATTCAGCGCATTGTGCATTGAGTGCTGTTGGAGTTTTGCTAAGTGGGAGAAAAATCATTTAAGTGTATTTTGTGAATTTTAGTGTGTTAAGAAGTCAATTATTTGAAGTAAGTTTAATTTTTTAAGGGTTTTTTAAACTCTTGGGCAGTTTAAACAGGAAGTAGAATCTGGGTATAAAAGGGGAGGGGCTAGTGCAGTGCACGGAGTGCTTTGTGCATTGAGTGCTGTTGGAGTTTTGCTAAGTGGGAGAGTTCGGATAAGTGGGAGGTGAGGGTGTGTTTTTTGCTCTGTTTTATTCCCCACTCCCAGGCTTAGACAGCACTGCGGAGGCGGAGCAGCGAGACGAGTCAACCAAACAGGCTCCACAGACAGTATTCAAGGAGGAGGTTGGTGATCAGCTGGTTGGTTGGTTTTCTTCCTTCTCTTCTCTTTCATACCTTTAAGTTGGTAAGTCCTATTGAATAGTGGTGTGATATTATCATATATATCCGGGCAGGGTCTTCATAACTAATAATAAGAAATTAAATTAATTATATAGAATGGAGCAGGTGATGTGTTACTGTTGCGAGATGTGGGAGCCGGTGAACCCCATTGAGGCTCACGGTGATTACATCTGCGACAAGTGTTTGCTGCTAGAGGAACTCAAGTTCCATGTTATGGAGCTTGAGACCGAGCTTCGGACACTGCGACACATCAGGGAGGGGGAGAAGTTCCTGGACTTTGTTTCAGGAGATGGTCACACCTATGAAGTTAATTACTGCAGATGTAGTCCGTGGTCAGGGACAGGACGGTGTGACTACGAGTGAGGAAGGTACAGGGATCCAGGATGTAGTGTTGAAGGAGACGCAGCCCTTGTTCTTGTCCAGCAGGATCGAGGTTCTTACTCCCTGTGAGGATGGGAGCGGGGACTGCAGGGAGGATGAGCAACCTGGCCACAGCACCGTGGTACAGGGGGCCATTCAAGTGGAGGGAGTAAAAAGAAATGTTGTAGTGGTAGGGGATAGTATCATTAGGGGGATAGATAGGGTTCTCTGCAGTCAAGAGCGGGAGTCCCGAAGGCTGTGTTGCCTGCCTGGTGCCAGGGTTAAGGACATCTCTTCTGGGCTGGAAAGAAACTTGGAGTGGGAGGGGGAGGATCCAGTTGTCGTGGTCCATGTTGGTACAAACGACGTAGATAGGACAAGAAAGACGGTTCTGTTAAAGGAGTATGAGCAGCTAGGGGTCAAATTAAAAAACAGAACCTCAAGGGTAATAATCTCTGGGTTATTACCTGAGCCACGAGCGAATTTGGCTAGGATAAATAAAATTAAAGAGTTAAATGCGTGGCTCAAAGACTGGTGTGGGAGAAATGGGTTTTGCTTCTTGGGACACTGGCACCAGTACTGGGACAGGAGGGAGCAGTTCTGTTGGGACGGACTCCACTTGGCCAGTGCTGGGACTAGAGTCCTGGTGAATCATATAACTAGGGCTGTAGAGAGGGCTTTAAACTAATTAGTGGGGGGGAGGTTTCTAGAGAGCAAATAATAGAAATGACAACAGAGAAGGTCATAGGCTTAGGTAGCAGTGGGGGAATTAAAAAACAGAATTTGTCAGGAAGGGACAGAAGGTATGGAGTAAAAAGTAAAGTACTAAAAAGGGAAAAAACAGGAACTAAGTGTTACAAAACATATTTGAAAGTTCTTTATCTGAATGCACGTAGCATTCGTAACAAAATGAATGAGTTAACGGCACAAGTAATGACATATGGGTATGATCTTGTGGCCATTACAGAAACATGGCTGCAGGGTGACCATGACTGGGAATTAAACATACCAGGTTATTTAACAATCAGGAAGGACAGGCAGGAAGGGAGAGGAGGTGGGGTGGCTATGTTAATAAAGGAAGGAATCACTATAATACAGAGAAATGATATTGGGTCAAAGGAGCAGGATAGTGAAACAGTTTGGGTGGAGATAAGGAATAATAAGGGGAAAAAAACACTAGTGGGCGTAGTCTATAGGCCTCCGAACAGTTGCAACTCTGTTGGACGGAGTATTAATCAGGAAATAGTTGAGGCTTGTAATAAGGGAACAGCTATAATTATGGGGGATTTTAATTATCATATTAACTGGACAAATCAAATTGGGCAGAGCAGCCTTGAGGAAGAGTTCATTGAGTGTATTAGGGATGGGTTTCTTGAGCAGTATGTAACTGAACCGACCAGGGGGCAAGCAACCTTAGATTTGGTCCTGGGTAATGAGACAGGATTAATTAAAAATGTCCTAGTAAAGGATCCCCTTGGAATGAGTGACCATAACATGGTTGAGTTCCATATTCAATTAGAGGGTGAGAAGGTTGGATCTCAAACAAGCGTGCTGAGCTTGAATAAAGGAGACTATGAAGGTATGAGAGCGGAATTAATTAGAGTGGACTGGGAAAATAGATTAAAGGGTAAGACGGTACATGACCAGTGGTGTACATTTAAGGAGTTATTTTACAACTTCCAAAAAAAATATATTCCACTGAGGAAAAAGGGGTGTAAAAGAAAAGATAGCCATCCGTGGCTAAGTAAAGTAATTAAGGATAGTATCCGACTAAAAACAAGGGCATATAAGGTAGCCAAATCTAGTGGGAGGATGGAAGATTGGGAAGTCTTTAAAAGACAGCAAAAAATAACAAAAAGATTGATTAAGAAAGGGAAGATAGATTATGAAAGTAAATTAGCAAAAAATATAAAAACAGACAGTAAAAGTTTCTGTAGTTATATAAAAAGAAAAAGGGTGGCTAAAGTAAATGTTGGTCCCTTAGAGGATGAGACCGGGAAATTAATGGTGGGAAACATGGAGATGGCAAAAACACTGAACAATTATTTTGTATCAGTCTTTACAGTAGAGGACACTAAGAATATCCCAACACTGGACAAACAGGGGGCTCTAGGGGGGGAGGAACTAAATACAATTAAAATCACTAAGGAAGTGGTTCTCGGTAAAATAATGGGACTCAAGGCGGATAAATCCCCTGGACCTGATGGCTTGCATCCTAGGGTCTTGAGGGAAGTAGCGGTCGGGATTGTGGATGCATTGGTAATAATTTTCCAAAACTCACTGGACTCAGCAAAGGTCCCAGCAAATTGGAAAACTGCTAATGTAACACCCTTATTTAAAAAGGGTAGTAGGCAGAAGGCTGGAAACTATAGACCTGTTAGCCTAACATCTGTGGTTGGTAAAATGTTAGAGTCCATTATTAAGGAGACAGTAACGGGACATTTGAATAAACATAATTTAATAGGGCAAACTCAGCATGGTTTCATGAAGGGGAAGTCATGTTTAACAAATTTGCTTGAGTTTTTTGAGGAAGTAACATACAGGGTGGATAAAGGGGAACCAGTAGACGTAGTGTATTTAGACTTCCAAAAGGCATTTGACAAGGTGCCACACAAAAGATTATTGCTCAAGATAAAAAATCACGGGATTGGGGGTAATATTCTGGCGTGGGTGGAGGATTGGCTCTCTAACAGAAAGCAGAGAGTTAGGATAAATGGTTCGTTCTCAGATTGGCAACCAGTAACTAGTGGTGTTCCGCAGGGGTCAGTGCTGGGTCCCCAACTCTTTACAATCTATATTAACGATTTGGAGGAGGGGACCGAGTGTAACATATCAAAGTTTGCAGATGATACAAAGATGGGACGGAAAGTAGTGAGTGAGGAGGACATAAAAAACCTGCAAAGGGACATAGACAGGCTAAGTAAGTGGGCAGAGATTTGGCAGATGGAATACAATACTGGAAAGTGTGAGGTTATGCACTTTGGCAGGAAAAATCATAGAGCAAGTTATTATCTTAATGGCAAGAAACTGGAAAGTACTGTAGTACAAAGGGATCTGGGGGTCCTGGTGCACGAAACTCAAAAAGTTAGTATGCAGGTGCAGCAAGTGATTAAGAAGGCCAATGGAATGTTGGCTTTTATTGCTAGGGGGTTGGAATATAAAAACAGGGAGGTATTGCTGCAGTTGTACAAGGTATTGGTGAGACCGCACCTGGAATACTGCATACAGTTTTGGTGTCCATACTTAAGAAAAGACATACTTGCTCTCGAGTCAGTACAAAGAAGGTTCACTCGGTTAATCCCGGGGATGAGGGGGTGGTCATATGAGGAGAGGTTGAGTAGATTGGGACTCTACTCATTGGAGTTCAGAAGAATGAGAGGCGATCTGATTGAAACATATAAGATTGTGAAGGGGCTTGATCGGGTGGATGCGGTGAGGATGTTCCCAATGATGGGTGAAACTAGAACTAGGGGGCATAATCTTAAAATAAGGGGCTGCTCATTCAAAACTGAGATGAGGAGAAACTTCTTCACTCAGAGGGTGGTAGGTTTGTGGAATTTGCTGCCCCAGAAAGCTGTGGAAGCTACATCATTAAATAAATTTAAAACAGAAATAGATAGTTTCCTAGAAGTAAAGGGAATTAAGGGTTACGGGGAGCGGGCAGGAAATTGGACATGAGTCTAGGTTCGGAATGGTCATGGCCCTGTGGGTAGTGGAGTGGGCCCAGGGGCCGTGTAGCCTTGTTCTGCTCCTACTGTGTTCTAATTCTGTTAGATTTCAGGAGATGGTTTTATTCCTGTTCCTGGCTGGGGTGGAGATCGCCTTTACAGAAGGTAAGTACTGTAGAAAATATAGGGACAGAGTGATCTCCTGGATGAATTTCGATCGCCTAGATGGGTCGGAGAGGAATTTCCCAGATTTTTTTCTCCCAAATTGTCCATTGGGTATTTATCTGGTTTTTCGCCTCTCCCGGGAGATCACATGGGTTCGGGTGGATGCAGAGTGATAGAAGATTTGAGGTTAGGATCAGATCAGCCATGATCTTATTGAATGGTGGAGCAGGCTCGAGGGGCCGATTGGCCTACTCCTGCTCCTATTTCTTATGTTCTTATGTTCTTATTGGTGGGACAGTGGCAAAGGAAGTAGCTCGGATGCGCAAGTGCGACGCGAGAGGGCCAAAAGGCGAGGTCCTTACCATTGCCGGGCAGTGGAGGGTCGGCTACTCCGCACGCTGTGGGCACGATCAGCCGGGCTCCCATGAGCCCACTCACGCGCTCCTCCAGGCGAGTGAGCTTCTGCAGCTTGGCGCGGCCTCCCCTGGTCCTGGCACGGGCCTGGCGATTATAGGCAACTTTAGCCTGCAAGAGAAAGGACGGGCTGTAAGTACGGAGTGTAGCCCTGATGTAGTGTGCACTGCCTCCCATGGTGGAATAGCTTGCCCAGAGTGTAGCCCTGATATACTGTGCACTGCCTGCCATGGTGGAATAGCTTGGCCAGAGTGTAGCCCTGATGTACTGTGCGCTGCCTCCCATGGTGGAATAGCTTGGCCAGAGTGTAGCCCTGATGTACTGTGCACTGCCTCCCATGGTGGAATAGCTTGGCCAGAGTGTAGCCCTCATGTACTGTGCACTGCCTCCTATGGTGGAACAGCTTGGCCAGAGTGTAGCCCTGATGTACTGTGCACTGCCTGCCATGGTGGAATAGCTTGGCCAGAGTGTAGCCCTGATGTACTGTGCACTGCCTGCCATGGTGGAATAGCTTGGCCAGAGTGTAGCCCTGATGTACTGTGCACTGCCTGCCATGGTGGAATAGCTTGGCCAGAGTGTAGCCCTGATGTACTGTGCACTGCCTCCCATGGTGGAATAGCTTGGCCAGAGTGTAGCCCTGATGTACTGTGCACTGCCTCCCATGGTGGAATAGCTTGGCCAGAGTGTAGAGTGCAGAATGGGCACTTGATGCTCATGACTGTCCCAAAGCTGCTGGCTGAGGGCTGGCCATTTGGACTTTCAGCTCCCTTTGCCCATCATGTCAGGTGTACATGCAAGAATGAGGAGGAGACTGGAAAGGGTACTCACCCTGACAATCCTGGTCAGGTCGTTGTATTTTTTCCGACATTGTTTGTGGGTCCTGGGGGCATCGCCGGTGAACGTCACCCTGTTGGCGATCTGCTTCCAGGTTCTGGTGTATTCTTGGTGGTTCGGATTCCTCCCAGTCTCTGGGAACAAGATCCTGCGCCTCTTCTCCAGAGCTGTCACCATTATTCCCAGATCACGCTCTGAGAAGCGCAGGGCACGCTCACGGGCCTTCTCTGGCGTTGCCATGACTCCCTGGGGCTGAGCAACAGTGTTGAGGCCTATTTGCAAAGCTGCAGTGTGCAGGGCGTGGCAGCAGACCAATTCGTCCCTTCCCCCTTTTAGAGCTGGTCGGCGCCACGGGGTCTGCTGTCAATCAAAAAATGACCGCACCCGCGCTGCGCCCCGCTTCGGCGCTATCCCTCTGCACCTCCGGCTTAGCGCCTAAAGATAGTAGTGCAACGCTTCTTTTAGCGCTCCAGCAACCACTTAGGGCGAAGCCACTGAATTTCTGGCAAGGGGGCGCAACTTTGGGGCGGGCGCTAACTCCGGGCGGGCGCTAACGTTAGCGCCCCAAAACTGGCTATACTGAAATTCTAGGCCATGGGATTGGGGGCAAGGTATTGACTTGGATAGCGAACTGGTTGGCAGACAGAAAGCAAAGAGTTGGAATAAACAGGTCTATTTCCGAGTGGAAGGCAGTGACTAGTGGGGTACCGCAGGGGTCGGTCCTTGGACCCCAGCTATTCACAATATATATTAATGATCTGGACAAGGGAACGAGATGTAATATTTCCAAGTTTGCTGATAACACAAAGCTGGGTGGGCGTGTGTGCTGTGAGGAGGATGCCAAGAAACTCCAGGATGATTTGGACAGGTTGGGTGATTGGGCAGAAGCATGGCAGATGCAATATAACGTGGATAAATGCGAGGTTATCCACTTTGGTGTCAAAAACAGGAAGGCAGATTATTATCTGAATGGCAATAGATTGGGAGAAGGGGAAGTGCAACGAGACCTGGGTGTCCTTGTGCACCAGTCGCTGAAGGTAAGCATGCAGGTGCAGCAGGCAGTTAAGAAGGCAAATGGTATGTTGGCATTCGTAGCGAGAGGGTTTGAGTACAGGAACAAGGATGTCTTGCTGCAGTTGTACAGGGCCTTGGTGAGACCACACCTTGAGTATTGTGTGCAGTTTTGGTCGCCTTATCTGAGGAAGGATGTTCTTGCCATGGAAGGAGTTCAGCGAAGATTCACCAGGCTGATACCTGGGATGGCATGAATGACGTATGAGGAGAGATTGGGTCGATTGGGCTTATACTCGCTGGAGTTTAGAAGAATGAGAGGGGATCTCATTGAAACTTATAAAATTCTAACAGGACCAGACAGACTAGATGCTGGAAGGATTTTCCCGATGGTCGGGGAGTCCAGAACCAGGGGTCACAGTCTGAGGATAAGGGGTAAGTCATTTAGGACAGAAATGAGGAGGAATTTCTTCACCCAGAGAGTGGTGAACCTGTGGAATTCTCTACCACAGATGGCAGTAGAGGTCAATTCACTAAATATATTCAAGAAGGAGTTGGATATATTTCTTAACGCTAAAGGGATCAAGGGGTATGGGGAGAAGGCAGGGACAGGGTACTGAATTTGGATGATCAGCCATGATCGCATTGAATGGCGGAGCAGCCTCGAGGGGCCGAATAGCCTACTCCTGCTCCTATCTTCTATGTTTCTATGATTCCTGTTTAATGCCATCCCCAACCTCCGCATTACTGTTTAGGGGTCAGTATACAACTCCCACTAACGTTTTCTGTCCGTTGGTATTTCTCAGCTCTACCCATACAGATTCTGCATCATCAGAGCTAATATCCTTCCTTACAATTGTGTTAATCTCCTCTTTATCCAGCAATGCTACCCCACCTCCTTTTCCTTTTTGCCTGTCTTTCCTGAATATTGAATACCCCTGGATGTTGATTTCCTAGCCCTGATCACCCTGGAGCCATGTTTCCGTAATCCCAATCATATCATATCTGTTTACATCTATTTGCACAGCTAATTCATCCACCTTATTACGAATGCTCCTCGCATTAAGACAGGAACAAGGATGTCTTGCTGCAGTTGTACAGGGCCTTGGTGAGACCACACCTTGAGTATTGTGTGCAGTTTTGGTCACCTTATCTGAGGAAGGATGTTCTGACCATGGATGGAGTGCAGCGAAGATTTATCAGACTGATACCTGGGATGGCAGGAGTGACGTATGAGGAGAGATTGGGTCGATTGGGCTTATACTCGCTGGAGTTTAGAAGAATGAGAGGGGATCTCATTGAAACTTATAAAATTCTAACAGGACCAGACAGACTAAATGCTGGAAGGATGTTCCGGATGGTCAGGGAGTCCAGAACCAGGGGTCACAGTCTAAGGATAAGGGGTAAGCCATTTAGGACTGAGATGAGGAGGAATTTCTTCACCCAGAGAGTGGTGAACCTGTGGAATTCTCTACCATAGAAGGCAGTAGAGGCCAATTCATTAAATATATTCAAGAAGGAGTTAGATATATTTCTTAAGGCTAAAGGGATCAAGGGATACGGGGAGAAGGCAGGGACAGGGTACTGAATTTGGATGATCTGCCATGATTTCATTGAATGGCGGAGCAGGCTCGAGGGGCCAAATGGCCTCCTCCTGTTCCTAAGTTGATCAAGAGATATCAATCAAAGACAGGTAAATGGATTTGAGGTGCAGAGCAGCCATGGTCTAATTGAATGCTGGAGCAGGCTCGCAGGGCTGAATGGCCGACTCCTGTTGCTTTAAATGTATGCAATTACTTAACATAATTGGTAGAAGGCAAACAATCCCATCACTGCCCATCGCCCACGCACCCTGTGCTCTGGGTCGTGACCACATGGAAACCTGTTATTGCTTTCTAGCGAAACAAGTCAGTTTAACCCAAAGGTTAAATGGTCGGGCTGAGCTGTCCCACAGTAAAGCCCAAAGGTTTTTCCCAAATATGGTTTCAAGGTGAGGTCAATCCATGACATCACAGAGTAAGCCCCACCCTCACACTGCGCTTCACACTGAGATGAGACATCACAACAGCTTTGTAAAGTAGATAAAAATGAGCCAGGACGAGATACAACAGTTTGTGTAGGCAAGGGAGCTGCACTGAGTCTGAACAACTGGCTGCTCATTCTAGGACTGAATGCGGTCGGCTCGAACATCTGAACAGCTTTGCTCTGTGAAGACAACACGAACAATTGAAACATCATCAACCAGCGGCTTGGACAGAATTCGTGAACTTTGAAAGGTTTGTCTTTTTGGGATGGCAGGAATGACGTATGAGGAGAGATAGGGTCGATTGGGCTTATACTCGCTGGAGTTTAGAAGAATGAGAGGGGATCTCATTGAAACTTATAAAATTCTAACAGGACTAGACAGACTAGATGCAGGAAGGATGTTCCCGATGGCGGGGGAGTCCAGAACCAGGGATCACAGTCTAAGGATAAGGGGTAAGCCATTTAGGACAGAGATGAGGAGGAATTTCTTCACCCAGAGAGTAGTGAACCTGTGGAATTCTCTACCACAGAAGGCAGTTGAGGCCAATTCATTAAATATATTCAAGGAGTTGGATATATTTCTTGAGGCTAAAGGGATCAAGGGATATGGGGAGAAAGCAGGGACAGGGTACTGAATTTGGATGATCAGCCATGATCTCATTAAATGGCGGAGCAGGCTCGAGGGGCCGAATGGCCTACCCCTGCTCCTATCTTCTATGTTTCTATGTCTTAACCTGTTTATCTTGTATTATTAGTGAAAGTCATAATGAGTAATAGGAACAGTTTATCAGATACAGTAATATTGATGCACAGTCAGGTGGAATAGTTCAGTTTGTTATTGGTAGTTCTTCCATAGCGTTGCTCATAGGTAGTCTGGGTCCCGGAGCCTGGTTACTGATGGTTACTGAGACCCACACCTCACTGACCGGCTCCTCCCAGTCCTGGAGTTTAATGCTCACTCCCTGATCTGTAAATGTAGACAACTATTTACTGACTGTGACTAACTGTGTTTGGAGCTGTACTTCCAGCTTGTATCATTCCCTGTGAAAGTCAGAGTCAGTTACAGCAAAATCCGTGCAGATATAAAGGCTCAAATCCTGGAAACTGAAAGCAGGTCAGTACATGCTGGTTGTTCTGATCAACTTGTCCTGGACACGAGGATAGTCTGTGGGACAGCTCAGCCCGACCATTAAAAAGTCAAGAGCGTCCCTCTTGAAACCGCTGATTGGTGTTGAATGAACGGCTCTAAATAAGAGGAGAGGCTGACAGGGAGAGTGAACAACTGAATAATCAGTTTCTCAAAGTGTTCACCAGTACTGAGAGCTCAGGGTTAAGACTCGAAGAATGTACTCCTGGGCAGTAATGCCACTGGAGCTGCCTTGACCGAGCCTGGTACCTGCCCACACAGCTCGACGCTGGCCCAGGTGTTGACTTTTTAAAGGGAATTTGATAAATCCTTTTACAGGTTATATGGTTTACTATACGAGGGGAGCGATAAAATGCCTGTCGTTGTCCTTGTTGCAATCCAGTGATTTTTGTCATTTCTTCTTCTGCCACAGGTACAGGTTGGTGTCAGGACGAGTGAGAGGAAATGGACGGTTTCATCAAACTACCAACAGACTAAAGTTGTCAGTAACAAAACCACAAAGACAACTGGATCACACATCCTGACATCACATCAATGCCAGCAGAGATACCACAAAGGAGGAAACAGCAACACTGAAATACCCCTCAACCCATCCATTTCTTTAGTGTCAACTGTACATCTTTTAATTTCTTTATTTGACGGCCAATAACAGGTCCATTTAAACTCGCAGCCAATGATTGGAGATGGTGTTAAACCAACTCTTTCCCTTCTGGCATGTTTCTTCCCCATTTTTAAAAATTTCCCACGCCCCTCTCCCTCCTCCCTAGTTCTCCCCTGGGCTGGACCTTCACGTCCAGCCCTCAGGTCCCCGCATCGGCATCAAGCACCAACCCTGCTCCAACTCCAGGCTCAGTTCGGCATTGCTCGGGGTTAACTGCACTGGCACTGGATAGGGCCCAGTCCATACAGTCATCTCCGACCGATGTCGACCGGTGGTCCAAGTGTTGGGACTGAACAGGAAAGTCTCAAGTGTGGACGCTCCGGTTGTTGCCTCGATGGTGTGGAATGGGACGAGCTGGTTAAAGCCAATCCATCCCAGTCAACTACATCGGGTGAAACCCCGGTACCACTTGTACTGAGGCCTCCCAGGATAGAGGAAGAGTCCTCCTCTGGCACCAGCTGGTTCGGAGGTGTCCGTGCCTACTGGTGCCAGAATCAGGCTGGTTCCCCCAAGCGCCACCAGCTACTGTTGGTGTGTCCTTCCCCAGAGGCATCCGTCCCCTCTGGTGACACCAACGCAGCCCCGGGACATTGTCTCCAGTTGGTGCCAGCTCATTTGGGGGCACCACCCTCGGTGGACTCGACCCTACACAGGGTCACCTATGCTGTGGGTGACGTCCACTTTGGTGAGTGCAGCTGCAGATCTCTATTTATAGATCTGTGGCTCCCACCCACCACTGTGGACCCACCTTCAGCCGCTCCCTACGACACTCGAGAGGCACTCCCAGGGAGGGTGCGTGCGCTCCAGAAACCAAACTGGGAGCCTGAGTTGACCACGGCTTCCGTGCGTTGAGGTTTTTCCATGTATTCAAAACAAGGGTGACTTCGAGTCTGAAACTGTGAGTTCCGGAAGTCCCATCACTTGTGGGGGTTGAGTCTTTACCTGGGGTCTTGCAAAGGCCTCAGGCAGCGACCTTTGTTGGATTCCCCCTCCCAATTTCCAAGGCGGTTTGGGCGGACTTGATAGGCGCGCCCCAGTTATGGCCAAGGTAGACAGCCCCGCCACTCTGCCTCACAACTTAAGGTTCGCTGGTACAGCTGGTGAACTTCAGTCGTGAAAGCCTCAGGAAACTAGTCCTGTTCCACCCACCGGAATCCAAATGGTGGGACATGTGGGTCTGGCGGACCTTCCTGCAGGGTTTGGCGCATATCCCGAATTCCCTGCCATCAAATCCACTGGGGCTGGCTTCACTGACCAGTAGGTGAGTTGAGGGAGCAATCCCTGCCAGAGAGGACCACCTTCAGAGAGCATCTGCTGCAGCAGCAGACTGTGTGGGTGCTCTCAATGTAGGAGCAGGATCTATCGTCCAGTGGATCTTGCATCGCCACTTAGTTTGTCCTCACACCTTGGGGATCCTTCAGGTTCTGCAGATGCCCATTGGTGCTGAGGGCTTCTTTGGCGAGCAAGTGGAGGATCTGCTGTAGCAGAACCTTCAGGCATTCCCGAATTGACACACAAGGGTGGGAGGGCACTGCTCACTTTGTAGCTTAGCCCACCCCATCTATAGGCCCCTTCCACTCACCAACACCAGTCCACTCACCATCACCAATCCATTCACCACCACCATCCACTCACCACCACCAATCCATTCACCCCCACCAGCCTATTCAAGGCCTTATCCGGAGCACAATGTCCTTTGTATCTTGCTAGCCCGTCATTCCAGATTAGGACCTGGAATGCAGGTAGCTCACAAGTAACATTCGAGACCATGTCCAGCTCCACCTCCCCCAGCAGTGAACATGCCTGGATAGCCCACCTCAGAGTTGTGTGGGTGGGCTATTTCCAGTACTTCCCTGTGGAAGTGGATCACTCTGGATGTTTGGTTTGTCCATCAGAGGAACCATCTACTAGTGGGCATACTGGCAGGTCTTCTACCATCCACACTGAGAGCGTGTGATCGCCATCCAGAAGGCTCAACTGTTGGGGGTATTTCTCCAGTTGAGCCTTCTGGATGACCATCACTCTGCCAGTAATGTATCCACAGGTCTCCTTTGTCGCAGCATCTGAACTAAAGCTGGTGGTCCTGGGAGCGCAGTGTTCTCCATACATTGGTGCTACAGCCATCAGCTGAATGCTTTGACATATGGGTGGGAGCCACATTCAGGATGAATGGTCTTCTTGGCCAGTGATTTCACTTGGCATTTCAACAGGCTCGGGGTGTGAACGGTATAATAGGACATCTCCACTTTCAGACTCGGTGCAGGGTAAGTCAGTGTGTCTGCAGACAGACAATATGACAAGGGTCCGGTAAGTCAACAAACAGGGTGGGACCCTCCTTCCTGGGTCCCTCTGTCAAGTTGACGCATTGCTTCCCATTGGTGCTTGAACGACGGGGTGACACTCTTGGTGCTACAATTGGCCCGGGGAGGACAACACAACAGTCGGCACACTCAGCTGCTCTGTAGTCCACCCTAACTAGTGGATGATCCACACTGAGGTAGTCCAGAACATCTTCAGGACTTGGGGGGTTTACCAGGTCGATCGACTTGCTCGCATCACCGGATAATCACCAATCTGCTGGAGGACCTCAGGCTGTCAGGGCGGAGGCCCGGCAGTCTTTCGTGCTTTTGTTTCTGGATTCTGTTGCTCAGGGTTGCCTGATCTCCAGGATGCTCCAGGAAATTGCAGCAGGTGGTGGTTCTGGTTAACCCTTTGGTTACCTCACAAACCGTGATTCAGGGACACCCGGATTTTGAATATACACTTTGATTTCAGGAGCTCACGGGAGAAATCCAAGTCATTTTTAGAGTATAGAGGACCCTACCTTTTTTAGGGAATTTTTCATTCTGACATCCTCCACACACTGCTGGACACTGTCCAACTGGTACTCAGGGTGAGGAGGGCGGACCGTACCTGCAAGCGAACAGACTCTCCGGCTCCCAGGACAAATAGATCAAAGTGGGTGTTATTCACGGGCGCCAGCGCCAGATCCAAACAGTAAGCTGAACCGTCAGGATCTGGATTTGGATCCTGCCAGCTTCTGATTGATGGCCTGGCAGTTGAGATGGAATGCCCGTCAGATTAGGGTATACCAGCAGTGCGGCACTCATGGGTAATGCTCACTTTATTGTGTCTGTCCTGGTCATTTAAGCCTCTGTTCCCATACAAGTACCTCCACCTTCCTCGTCCTCAGTACTACTTGGTTAGTCGCCAGCTGTGTGTGCAGAATGCCTGAATGAAGATCACAGCTCCCTTGTCAGCTGTTCCCATGTCAGCTGCTCCCTTGTAAGCTCCTCTTCATTCTTCAAGTGACGCGGCATTTGCCACCCACCTGGTTGTCTCTTGGGTCTAGTGGGGAGTGTTGGTATGTCTTTTCCTCGTTCTGGGTTGTCTTTGGGTGTCAACAAACTGGGTTCTGGGGTGTGCTAAAAGTTAACACTGCACGGGAGTCGGGGAGGGAGGGGAAAAACAAGTGGGTTTGTCCTTCAAAGTTAGGATGTCTTAACAAAATGTCTTAACAGGGAAGGTCACGCCTTAAGAGATTTTCCCCAGGCAAATTGTGCCGGTGCATCCCAGTAATTAGATCCACGTTCCACCCCCAATTCGGCCTGTCAATGTTTAGGAACGGATGTTCCCAGCAAATTAAATGGTGTCACAGTTAACACTTTAAAGAAAAGATTGGGGACAGTTTTCGTTCAACCTGGAATGACAGAAATGGAAACACTAGACAACCTGCCAACCAGTCTCTCGTCATCGCTGAATATTGTGTTTGTGACTGCTGCTACAGAACTAGACAGGAGATTGTTGAAGACCAGGCTCCCGGGGATTGTGTTCAATTGATGTTAGCAGAGCTGAAGTGAGAAAGTAATTGTCTTAGAATATTTGGGCCATAATGATCTCCTGGACTAGTTTCGATCGCCTAAGGGGGTCGGAGAGGAATTTCCCAGATTTTTTTCCCAAATTGGCCTGGGTTTTTATGTCTGGTTTTTCGCCTCTCCCAGGAGATCACATGGTGGGGGGGTGTATATATTGCGATGGACAAGGCTGGATGGACCAGAGAGTCTTTTCGTGTACAAGTCATCTTTCAATAACTGAAATGTGAGAAGTTTAACATCTGAAAATAAACGTGGATTGAAAATGAACAAACTTACTGTGTGTCTCCTGATTTGTGCACGGATCATTGAAGGGAACAGAAAGGGGAAGAGATGAGTTCTGATTGTCCCTGGGCTCAGTTACTGACTGGGTGAACTCTTTGAGCCACACACTAGGCTGGACCCAGATTGATTCCCCAGTCTGCACATACAAACATACAAAAAGACATACAAAAGTAGATGAAGACTATCAGGCCCATTAAGCTCACCCCATCCAGTAGACAGTATGACCTCACATGTTGCCGTCCCATCTACCAGTTACGCTATCTCTGGAAACAGACAAAGAAACATGGCCAATTCAGGAAAAACCTCTGGCCAATTGCTCTCCAACTCCCAACACATGACAATCTAAACTAACCACTAACTCTCGCTGTAGCTGGTAATGTCCTCTCAGGGACTGGTCAAGATCATACAGCACAGAAGGAGGCCATTCAGCCCATCGTGCCTCTGCCAGCTCTTTGAATGCACGATCCAATTAGCCCCACTCTCCCGCTCTTTCCCCGTAGCCCAGCAAATGTTTCCTTTTCAAGCATTTACCCAATTCCCTTCTGAAAGTTGCAGTGGATGGAATTATAAGTTGGTGGAATTCTGTCATGTGATCCCCAAAGTTCCAGTAACTAAATTGCCAAATCCCCCAGTCAGTAAAACCTGGATTGGGCTTATTCAGTCACTAAAGCACCAGTGGCACTTTCAAAGTCCCAGGCCACGTCAATTAACTCCTCCAAACACAATTAACCAACAAAGTAGTGAATTGGTACAAAAACAAATACTAGTGGGGAGGGGCTGGGGGTGAAGAATTGAGTGGGGGAAACAAGACACCACTTGGCATGTACTGAGAGGCAGAGTCGTGTGTTGGGTTTCCAACTCTGCAGGATGTCCCGGAGTCTCCAGGAATTTAATCTCCTGGATTTTTTTTTATTCGTTCATGGGATGTGGGCTTCGCTGGCAAGGCCAGCATTTATTGCCCATCCCTAATTGCCCTTGCGAAGGTGGTGGTGAGCTGCCTTCTTGAACCGCTGCAGTCCGTGAGGTGAAGGTGCTCCCACAGGGAGCACATATAGGCCAGCAGGGTCTGGAGTCACATATAGGCCAGCAGGGTCTGGAGTCACATACAGGCCAGCAGGGTCTGGAGTCACATATAGGCCAGCAGATGTCCTTCCCTAAAGGACATTAGTGAACAAGGTGGGATTTTAGCGCAATCCTATAGTTTCATGCTCATCATTACTGATGGTAGCTTTTTATTCCAGATTTATTGACGTGACTGAATTTAAATTCCCCAGCTGCCATGTGGTGGGATTTAAACTCATGTCTCTCAGATTGTTTAATCTAAGTCTGTCTCTGGATTGCTAGTCTGGTAACATAACCACTATGCTATCATTCCCAATTGCAGCTTTGAGCAAACCTGGGATAAAAGTCACCAGGGCATTAAAGAAAATGATTTTTTATTTCCATTTTCTTTGACCACTTTCATTCATTTATAAAAATATTGGAGACGGGGGAAAAAGGTGGTTGGATCCAGCAGGTCACGTGATGAAAGCGCCGGGAATACGTCCAATCAGAGATGGCGACTCGTGTTGTGTGACTCACGCCATTTATATACCACGACAAAATAAAATAATAGCAGGCGTTGATAATTGTGGGTGGCACCAAGACACACACGTGCAGAATGTGAAGCCTGTTGAATAATCACTGACTACTGAGGCACAAGTGGGTCTAAATAACACTTTAACAAACAGAATGGCTGCACATTAATGGCACAGTAACTAACTTGGGTTATAATGGGCTTTATTTTGGAAGTACTTAACTCCCAAACTCTCATTACCACACGGCTTGCCAAGAAACAACTGGATCGCCTTTCAATCACAGGTGTTAGAATTCACAACCAATCAGCACAGTGTTAACCCTTCGCTCCCCAGAAGTTTAAAGAACTTTCATTTTCAATTGACATTGAGAATGACTATTTTGGGAACTGCCTCCCCGGTTTAGCGCCAGGATTCTCCCCAGATAAACTGGGTTTATAACACACTATTCACATGGTTAGTGCCCCGAGGCACTTTAGAGAGTAGAATGAGATGCCAAATAGTAATACTAAGAAAGAAGCAATGGACACAAGTAACACTGCCCCTTCACTGGACAGCTGCTGACGATAACCTTCAATCCGCCCTCACAACAGATGTCAAGCCAGCTCGTTCTTCAAGGTGAGAAATGACCCTGGATGATAATCCTGAGATTTATTCTCCTTTTTGTTTCTTATCGGGCTCCCGACATTAAATTACTTGGTTTTATTACCCCATTGTCTTCTATTTGCAAACGTGAGCTATTGGAGCTTGATAGACAAACATGCTCACACGTGTCGCCTAGAAACACAAACAAATTGAGTTTTTGTTAAACAGTGAGGATATTGCACCTTGAGATCCAATCCATGTGCTGCCATCAAAAATGGGTGAATAGTTTAGGGTCTGGTCATTACAAGGACAATGTTGAAGGATAAAGGACCGGCTGAAAGGTTGCTGCTGAATTTAGCAAAGACCAACTTTCCAATGTTGATACCAGGTAAACAATAGCACAAGGCAATTTTGATTTACGCCCTCCAATTTCTCAGTAGTGCATCAAGAACTTGCATTGATAGACCTTTCACAACATCAGGACATCCCAAAGCACTTTACAGCCAATGAAGCACTTCCTTAAAGTGTAATCGCTGCTGCAATGTCGGAAACGCAGCAGCCAATTTGTGCACAGCAAGCTCCCACAAATAGCGATGAAATAATGACCAGATAATGCTTTTTTTTTAGTGATGTTGGTTGAGGGATAAATGTTGGCCCAGGGGAACTCCCCGACCCTTCTTCAAAATACTGGCCATGGGATCTTTTAAGTCCACCTGAGAGGACAGATGGAGCCTTGGTTTAACGTCTCATCCGAAAGACGGCACCTCCGACAGTGCCGCACTCCCTCAGTATGGCACTGAAGTGTCAGCTTAGAGTACGTGCTACCACTGGGCCACGCAGGCACCTAAATCAAACAGCTAGATGATTTTAAAAGCACGGGATAATGGAACAAGAAACCTGAATGGGTTTCAAGAAGGAACTAGACAGGTTCTTATCAACAAATGGGATTCAGGGTTATTAGAAATGCACCAAGGGAATACAGTGGATAGGTGGGCTCATCAGAACATAGGAACATAAGATGTAGGAGCAGGAGTCGGCCATTCGGCCCCTCGGGCCTGCTCCGCTGTTCAATAAGATCATAACTGATCTGATCTTGGCCTCAACTCCACTTCCCTGCCCGCTCCCCATAATGCTCGACTCCCTTATCGTTCAAAAATCTGTCTATCTCCACCTTCAATATATTCAATGACCCAACCTCCACAGCTCTCTGGGGAAGAGAATTCCAAAGATTCACGACCCTCTGAGAAGAAATTCCTCCTCATTTCCGATTTAAAAGGGTGCTCCCTTATTCTGAAATTATGCCCCCTAGCAGGCAGGTAGTGCAGGGGTCCCCTGTGACCATCCCCCTCTCAAACAGATAAACCGCTTTGGATATTGGTGAGGGAGATGCTTATCAGAGGAAGGCAGCATCAGCCAACTTCCTGGCGCCGTGGGTGGTTCTGCTGCACAGAACGGGAGGGAAAAGAGCGAGAGAGCTATAGTGATAGGGGATTCTATTGTAAGGGGAATAGAGAGGCGTTTCTGCGGCCGCAAACAAGACTCCAGGGTGGTATGTTGCCTCCCTGGTGCAAGGGTCAAGGATGTCTCGGAGCGGCTACAGAGCATTTTGGAAGGGGAGGGTTAACAGCCAGTTGTCGTTGTGCATATAGGTACCAACGATATAGGTAAAAACCGGGATGAGGTCCTAAAGGCTGAATATAGGGAGTTAGGAGGTAAATTTTAAAAAGGGCCAGGTCTCTCCAGACATTGCCGATAACCCAGACCCTTGAATCTGGGAATTCGATTCGTGCCTCTTCTCAGCATCATCGGCAGCACTTGAATATCTTCCTTGTGTCTCGGTAACCAGAACTGGACACAGTGCTCAAGGTGGGTCTGACCGGAACTGGACACAGTGCTCAAGGTGGGTCTGACCAGAACTGGACACAGTGCTCAAGGTGGGTCTGACCGGAACTGGACACAGTGCTCAAGGTGGGTCTGATCGGAACTGGACACAGTGCTCAAGGTGGGTCTGACTAGAACTGGACACAGTGCTCAAGGTGGGTCTGACCAGAACTGGACACAGTGCTCAAGGTGGGTCTGACCAGAACTGGACACAGTGCTCAAGGTGGGTCTGACCAGAACTGGACACAGTGCTCAAGGTGGGACTGACCAGAACTGGACACAGTGCTCAAGGTGGGACTGACCAGAACTGGACACAGTGCTCAAGGTGGGACTGACCAGAACTGGACACAGTGCTCAAGGTGGGTCTGACCAGAACTGGACACAGTGCTCAAGGAGCTGTCTGACCAGAACTGGACACAGTGCTCAAGGTGGGACTGACCAAAACTGGACCCAGTGCTCAAGGTGGGTCTGACCAGAACTGGACACAGTGCTCAAGGTGGGTCTGACCAGAACTGGACACAGTGCTCAAGGTGGGTCTGACCAGAACTGGACACAGTGCTCAAGGTGGGACTGACCAGAACTGGACACAGTGCTCAAGGTGGGTCTGACCAGAACTGGACACAGTGCTCAAGGTGGGACTGACCAGAACTGGACACAGTGCTCAAGGTGGGACTGACCAGAACTGGACACAGTGCTCAAGGTGGGTCTGACCAGAACTGGACACAGTGCTCAAGGTGGGACTGACCAGAACTGGACACAGTGCTCAAGGTGGGTCTGACCAGAACTGGACACAGTGCTCAAGGTGGGACTGACCAGAACTGGACACAGTGCTCAAGGTGGGTCTGACCAGAACTGGACACAGTGCTCAAGGTGGGACTGACCAGAACTGGACACAGTGCTCAAGGTGGGACTGACCAGAACTGGACACAGTGCTCAAGGTGGGACTGACCAGAACTGGACACAGTGCTCAAGGTGGGTCTGACCAGAACTGGACGCAGTGCTCAAGGTGGGACTGACCAGAACTGGACACAGTGCTCAAGGTGGGTCTGACCAGAACTGGACGCAGTGCTCAATGTGGGACTGACCAGAACTAGACACAGTGCTCAAGGTGGGACTGACCGGAACTGGACACAGTGCTCAAGGTGGGACTGACCAGAACTGGACACAGTGCTCAAGGTGGGACTGACCGGAACTGGACACAGTGCTCAAGGTGGGACTGACCAGAACTGGACACAGTGCTCAAGGTGGGATTCACCAGAACTGGACACAGTGCTCAAGGTGGGTCTGACCAGAACTGGACACGGTGCTCAAGGTGGGTCTGACCAGAACTGGACACAGTGCTCAAGGTGGGACTGACCAGAACTGGACACGGTGCTCAAGGTGGGACTGACCAGAACTGGACACAGTGCTCACGGTGGGACTGACCAGAACTGGACACAGTGCTCATGGTGGGACTGACCAGAACTGGACACAGTGCTCACGGTGGGACTGACCAGAACTGGACACAGTGCTCACGGTGGGACTGACCAGAACTGGACACAGTGCTCACGGTGGGACTGACCAGAACTGGACACACTGCTCAAGGAGCTGTCTGACCAGAACTGGACACAGTGCTCACGGTGGGACTGACCAGAACTGGACACAGTGCTCAAGGTGGGACTGACCAGAACTGGACACAGTGCTCAAGGTGGGTCTGACCAGAACTGGTCACAGTGCTCAAGGTGGGTCTGACCAGAACTGGACACAGTGCTCAAGGTGGGACTGACCAGAACTGGACACAGTGCTCAAGGTGGGTCTGACCAGAACTGGACACAGTGCTCAAGGTGGGTCAGACCAGAACTGGACACAGTGATCAAGGTGGGTCTGACCAGAACTGGACACAGTGCTCAAGGTGGGACTGACCAGAACTGGACACAGTGCTCAAGGTGGGACTGACCAGAACTGGACACAGTGCTCAAGGTGGGACTGACCAGAACTGGACACAGTGCTCAAGGTGTGACTGACCGGAACTGGACACAGTGCTCAAGGTGGGTCTGACCTGAACTGGACACAGTGCTCAAGGTAAGTCTGACCAGAACTGGACACAGTGCTCAAGGTGGGACTGACCAGAACTGGACACAGTGCTCAAGGTGGGTCTGACCAGAACTGGACACAGTGCTCAAGGTGGGTCTGACCTGAACTGGACACAGTGCTCACGGTGGGACTGACCAGAACTGGACACAGTGCTCAAGGTGGGTCTGACCAGAACTGGACACAGTGCTCAAGGTGGGACTGACCAGAACTGGACACAGTGCTCAAGGTGGGACTGACCAGAACTGGACACAGTGCTCAAGGTGGATCTGACCAGAACTGGACACAGTGCTCAAGGTGGGACTGACCAGAACTGGACACAGTGCTCAAGGAGCTGTCTGACCAGAACTGGACACAGTGCTCAAGGTGGGACTGACCGGAACTGGACACAGTGCTCAAGGAGCTGTCTGACCAGAACTGGACACAGTGCTCAAGGTGGGTCTGACCAGAACTGGACACAGTGCTCAAGGTGGGACTGACCAGAACTGGACACAGTGCTCAAGGTGGGACTGACCAGAACTGGACACAGTGCTCAAGGTGGGACTGACCAGAACTGGACACAGTGCTCAAGGTGGGTCTGACCAGAACTGGACACAGTGCTCAAGGTGGGTCTGACCAGAACTGGACACAGTGCTCAAGGTGGGACTGACCAGAACTGGACACAGTGCTCAAGGTGGGACTGACCAGAACTGGACACAGTGCTCAAGGTGGGACTGACCAGAACTGGACACAGTGCTCAAGGTGGGACTGACCAGAACTGGACTCAGTGCTCAAGGTGGGTCTGACCAGAACTGGACACAGTGCTCAAGGTGGGTTTGACCAGAACTGGACTCAGTGCTCAAGGTGGGTCTGACCAGAACTGGACACAGTGCTCAAGGTGGGACTGACCAGAACTGGACACAGTGCTCAAGGTGGGACTGACCAGAACTGGACACAGTGCTCAAGGTGGGACTGACCAGAACTGGACACAGTGCTCAAGGTGGGTCTGACCAGAACTGGACACAGTGCTCAAGGTGGGACTGACCAGAACTGGACACAGTGCTCAAGGTGGGACTGACCAGAACTGGACACAGTGCTCAAGGTGGGACTGACCAGAACTGGACACAGTGCTCAAGGTGGGTCTGACCAGAACTGGACGCAGTGCTCAAGGTGGGACTGACCAGAACTGGACACAGTGCTCAAGGTGGGTCTGACCAGAACTGGACGCAGTGCTCAATGTGGGACTGACCAGAACTGGACACAGTGCTCAAGGTGGGACTGACCGGAACTGGACACAGTGCTCAAGGTGGGACTGACCAGAACTGGACACAGTGCTCAAGGTGGGACTGACCGGAACTGGACACAGTGCTCAAGGTGGGACTGACCAGAACTGGACACAGTGCTCAAGGTGGGATTGACCAGAACTGGACACAGTGCTCAAGGTGGGTCTGACCAGAACTGGACACGGTGCTCAAGGTGGGTCTGACCAGAACTGGACACAGTGCTCAAGGTGGGACTGACCAGAACTGGACACGGTGCTCAAGGTGGGACTGACCAGAACTGGACACAGTGCTCACGGTGGGACTGACCAGAACTGGACACAGTGCTCATGGTGGGACTGACCAGAACTGGACACAGTGCTCACGGTGGGACTGACCAGAACTGGACACAGTGCTCACGGTGGGACTGACCAGAACTGGACACAGTGCTCAAGGAGCTGTCTGACCAGAACTGGACACAGTGCTCACGGTGGGACTGACCAGAACTGGACATAGTGCTCAAGGTGGGACTGACCAGAACTGGACACAGTGCTCAAGGTGGGACTGACCAGAACTGGACACAGTGCTCAAGGTGGGACTGACCAGAAGTGGACACAGTGCTCAAGGTGGGACTGACCAGAACTGGACACAGTGCTCAAGGTGGGTCTGACCAGAACTGGACACAGTGCTCAAGGTGGGTCTGACCAGAACTGGACACAGTGCTCAAGGTGGGACTGACCAGAACTGGACACAGTGCTCAAGGTGGGACTGACCAGAACTGGACACAGTGCTCAAGGTGGGTCTGACCAGAACTGGTCACAGTGCTCAAGGTGGGTCTGACCAGAACTGGACACAGTGCTCAAGGTGGGACTGACCAGAACTGGACACAGTGCTCAAGGTGGGTCTGACCAGAACTGGACACAGTGCTCAAGGTGGGTCAGACCAGAACTGGACACAGTGATCAAGGTGGGACTGACCAGAACTGGACACAGTGCTCAAGGTGGGACTGACCAGAACTGGACACAGTGCTCAAGGTGGGACTGACCAGAACTGGACACAGTGCTCAAGGTGGGACTGACCAGAACTGGACACAGTGCTCAAGGTGTGACTGACCGGAACTGGACACAGTGCTCAAGGTGGGTCTGACCTGAACTGGACACAGTGCTCAAGGTAAGTCTGACCAGAACTGGACACAGTGCTCAAGGTGGGACTGACCAGAACTGGACACAGTGCTCAAGGTGGGTCTGACCAGAACTGGACACAGTGCTCAAGGTGGGTCTGACCTGAACTGGACACAGTGCTCACGGTGGGACTGACCAGAACTGGACACAGTGCTCACGGTGGGTCTGACCAGAACTGGACACAGTGCTCAAGGTGGGTCTGACCAGAACTGGACACAGTGCTCAAGGTGGGACTGACCAGAACTGGACACAGTGCTCAAGGTGGGACTGACCAGAACTGGACACAGTGCTCAAGGTGGATCTGACCAGAACTGGACACAGTGCTCAAGGTGGGACTGACCAGAACTGGACACAGTGCTCAAGGTGGGACTGACCAGAACTGGACACAGTGCTCAAGGAGCTGTCTGACCAGAACTGGACACAGTGCTCAAGGTGGGACTGACCGGAACTGGACACAGTGCTCAAGGAGCTGTCTGACCAGAACTGGACACAGTGCTCAAGGTGGGTCTGACCAGAACTGGACACAGTGCTCAAGGTGGGACTGACCAGAACTGGACACAGTGCTCAAGGTGGGACTGACCAGAACTGGACACAGTGCTCAAGGTGGGACTGACCAGAACTGGACACAGTGCTCAAGGTGGGTCTGACCAGAACTGGACACAGTGCTCAAGGTGGGTCTGACCAGAACTGGACACAGTGCTCAAGGTGGGACTGACCAGAACTGGACACAGTGCTCAAGGTGGGACTGACCAGAACTGGACACAGTGCTCAAGGTGGGACTGACCAGAACTGGACACAGTGCTCAAGGTGGGACTGACCAGAACTGGACTCAGTGCTCAAGGTGGGTCTGACCAGAACTGGACACAGTGCTCAAGGTGGGTTTGACCAGAACTGGACTCAGTGCTCAAGGTGGGTCTGACCAGAACTGGACACAGTGCTCAAGGTGGGTCTGACCAGAACTGGACACAGTGCTCAAGGTGGGACTGACCAGAACTGGACACAGTGCTCAAGGTGGGACTGACCAGAACTGGACACAGTGCTCAAGGTGGGACTGACCAGAACTGGACACAGTGCTCAAGGTGGGTCTGACCAGAACTGGACACAGTGCTCAAGGTGGGACTGACCAGAACTGGACACAGTGCTCAAGGTGGGACTGACCAGAACTGGACACAGTGCTCAAGGTGGGACTGACCAGAACTGGACACAGTGCTCAAGGTGGGTCTGACCAGAACTGGACGCAGTGCTCAAGGTGGGACTGACCAGAACTGGACACAGTGCTCAAGGTGGGTCTGACCAGAACTGGACGCAGTGCTCAATGTGGGACTGACCAGAACTGGACACAGTGCTCAAGGTGGGACTGACCGGAACTGGACACAGTGCTCAAGGTGGGACTGACCAGAACTGGACACAGTGCTCAAGGTGGGACTGACCGGAACTGGACACAGTGCTCAAGGTGGGACTGACCAGAACTGGACACAGTGCTCAAGGTGGGTCTGACCAGAACTGGACACGGTGCTCAAGGTGGGTCTGACCAGAACTGGACACAGTGCTCAAGGTGGGACTGACCAGAACTGGACACGGTGCTCAAGGTGGGACTGACCAGAACTGGACACAGTGCTCACGGTGGGACTGACCAGAACTGGACACAGTGCTCATGGTGGGACTGACCAGAACTGGACACAGTGCTCACGGTGGGACTGACCAGAACTGGACACAGTGCTCACGGTGGGACTGACCAGAACTGGACACAGTGCTCAAGGAGCTGTCTGACCAGAACTGGACACAGTGCTCACGGTGGGACTGACCAGAACTGGACATAGTGCTCAAGGTGGGACTGACCAGAACTGGACACAGTGCTCAAGGTGGGACTGACCAGAACTGGACACAGTGCTCAAGGTGGGACTGACCAGAAGTGGACACAGTGCTCAAGGTGGGACTGACCAGAACTGGACACAGTGCTCAAGGTGGGTCTGACCAGAACTGGACACAGTGCTCAAGGTGGGTCTGACCAGAACTGGACACAGTGCTCAAGGTGGGACTGACCAGAACTGGACACAGTGCTCAAGGTGGGACTGACCAGAACTGGACACAGTGCTCAAGGTGGGTCTGACCAGAACTGGTCACAGTGCTCAAGGTGGGTCTGACCAGAACTGGACACAGTGCTCAAGGTGGGACTGACCAGAACTGGACACAGTGCTCAAGGTGGGTCTGACCAGAACTGGACACAGTGCTCAAGGTGGGTCAGACCAGAACTGGACACAGTGATCAAGGTGGGACTGACCAGAACTGGACACAGTGCTCAAGGTGGGACTGACCAGAACTGGACACAGTGCTCAAGGTGGGACTGACCAGAACTGGACACAGTGCTCAAGGTGGGTCTGACCAGAACTGGACACAGTGCTCAAGGTGGGTCTGACCAGAACTGGACACAGTGCTCACGGTGGGTCTGACCAGAACTGGACACAGTGCTCAAGGTGGGTCTGACCAGAACTGGACACAGTGCTCAAGGTGGGACTGACCAGAACTGGACACAGTGCTCAAGGTGGGACTGACCAGAACTGGACACAGTGCTCAAGGTGGATCTGACCAGAACTGGACACAGTGCTCAAGGTGGGACTGACCAGAACTGGACACAGTGCTCAAGGTGGGACTGACCAGAACTGGACACAGTGCTCAAGGAGCTGTCTGACCAGAACTGGACACAGTGCTCAAGGTGGGACTGACCGGAACTGGACACAGTGCTCAAGGAGCTGTCTGACCAGAACTGGACACAGTGCTCAAGGTGGGTCTGACCAGAACTGGACACAGTGCTCAAGGTGGGACTGACCAGAACTGGACACAGTGCTCAAGGTGGGACTGACCAGAACTGGACACAGTGCTCAAGGTGGGACTGACCAGAACTGGACACAGTGCTCAAGGTGGGTCTGACCAGAACTGGACACAGTGCTCAAGGTGGGTCTGACCAGAACTGGACACAGTGCTCAAGGTGGGACTGACCAGAACTGGACACAGTGCTCAAGGTGGGACTGACCAGAACTGGACACAGTGCTCAAGGTGGGACTGACCAGAACTGGACACAGTGCTCAAGGTGGGACTGACCAGAACTGGACTCAGTGCTCAAGGTGGGTCTGACCAGAACTGGACACAGTGCTCAAGGTGGGTTTGACCAGAACTGGACTCAGTGCTCAAGGTGGGTCTGACCAGAACTGGACACAGTGCTCAAGGTGGGTCTGACCAGAACTGGACACAGTGCTCAAGGTGGGACTGACCAGAACTGGACACAGTGCTCAAGGTGGGACTGACCAGAACTGGACACAGTGCTCAAGGTGGGACTGACCAGAACTGGACTCAGTGCTCAAGGTGGGTCTGACCAGAACTGGACACAGTGCTCAAGGTGGGTTTGACCAGAACTGGACTCAGTGCTCAAGGTGGGTCTGACCAGAACTGGACACAGTGCTCAAGGTGGGTCTGACCAGAACTGGACACAGTGCTCAAGGTGGGACTGACCAGAACTGGACACAGTGCTCAAGGTGGGACTGACCAGAACTGGACACAGTGCTCAAGGTGGGTCTGACCAGAACTGGACACAGTGCTCAAGGTGGGTCTGACCAGAACTGGACACAGTGCTCAAGGTGGGACTGACCAGAACTGGACACAGTGCTCAAGGTGGGACTGACCAGAACTGGACACAGTGCTCAAGGTGGGTCTGACCAGAACTGGTCACAGTGCTCAAGGTGGGTCTGACCAGAACTGGACACAGTGCTCAAGGTGGGACTGACCAGTACTGGACACAGTGCTCAAGGTGGGTCTGACCAGAACTGGACACAGTGCTCAAGGTGGGTCAGACCAGAACTGGACACAGTGATCAAGGTGGGACTGACCAGAACTGGACACAGTGCTCAAGGTGGGACTGACCAGAACTGGACACAGTGCTCAAGGTGGGACTGACCAGAACTGGACACAGTGCTCAAGGTGGGACTGACCAGAACTGGACACAGTGCTCAAGGTGTGACTGACCGGAACTGGACACAGTGCTCAAGGTGGGTCTGACCTGAACTGGACACAGTGCTCAAGGTAAGTCTGACCAGAACTGGACACAGTGCTCAAGGTGGGACTGACCAGAACTGGACACAGTGCTCAAGGTGGGTCTGACCAGAACTGGACACAGTGCTCAAGGTGGGTCTGACCTGAACTGGACACAGTGCTCACGGTGGGACTGACCAGAACTGGACACAGTGCTCACGGTGGGTCTGACCAGAACTGGACACAGTGCTCAAGGTGGGTCTGACCAGAACTGGACACAGTGCTCAAGGTGGGACTGACCAGAACTGGACACAGTGCTCAAGGTGGGACTGACCAGAACTGGACACAGTGCTCAAGGTGGATCTGACCAGAACTGGACACAGTGCTCAAGGTGGGACTGACCAGAACTGGACACAGTGCTCAAGGTGGGACTGACCAGAACTGGACACAGTGCTCAAGGAGCTGTCTGACCAGAACTGGACACAGTGCTCAAGGTGGGACTGACCGGAACTGGACACAGTGCTCAAGGAGCTGTCTGACCAGAACTGGACACAGTGCTCAAGGTGGGTCTGACCAGAACTGGACACAGTGCTCAAGGTGGGACTGACCAGAACTGGACACAGTGCTCAAGGTGGGACTGACCAGAACTGGACACAGTGCTCAAGGTGGGACTGACCAGAACTGGACACAGTGCTCAAGGTGGGTCTGACCAGAACTGGACACAGTGCTCAAGGTGGGTCTGACCAGAACTGGACACAGTGCTCAAGGTGGGACTGACCAGAACTGGACACAGTGCTCAAGGTGGGACTGACCAGAACTGGACACAGTGCTCAAGGTGGGACTGACCAGAACTGGACACAGTGCTCAAGGTGGGACTGACCAGAACTGGACTCAGTGCTCAAGGTGGGTCTGACCAGAACTGGACACAGTGCTCAAGGTGGGTTTGACCAGAACTGGACTCAGTGCTCAAGGTGGGTCTGACCAGAACTGGACACAGTGCTCAAGGTGGGTCTGACCAGAACTGGACACAGTGCTCAAGGTGGGTCTGACCAGAACTGGACACAGTGCTCAAGGTGGGACTGACCAGAACTGGACACAGTGCTCAAGGTGGGTCTGACCAGAACTGGACACAGTGCTCAAGGTGGGACTGACCAGAACTGGACACAGTGCTCAAGGTGGGACTGACCAGAACTGGACACAGTGCTCAAGGAGCTGTCTGACCAGAGACCCTGTGCAGTGTGACCGTTGTAGTGGCGCTTCTTAGTTTCCAAACAGGCAGGCCACTGGGCTGTGGGGCTTTTAACATCGAGTAGACGCGTGTCGAAATAAAACGTTCCCAAACGTAGCTTTGTCTTTTAAACGGTTTACTATAACACTTAACAAACAGAATTACAAAGCAAACACGTATAAACGAACACGGTCAAAAACTGTACTGCTTCAAACCTCACAGCTTCTGCCTCTTTCACCACGTGCAGTTTAAAACTGTAAGATGGCTGCACCCATGTGTGGCTTAGGGACTGTTCCATTGTGGCAAGAATGAAGGGGGTGTCGGACTATACTACTGGAGCAAGAAAATAGGGGGTTTCTTAATACAATAAGTCGTTCAGGTAAATTAACTGTATTATGCCATTTAGCCACTATTTTAAAGTATTTTCTTAAGCTTTTATGGCTCTTACATTCCGGCCCCTAATTGACTAGGCACATGAAGCATATCAATTACTCAAACATTAAGAGTCATAAACTAATGAGTTCAACATATTTACAATACAAGTGTTCTCTTTTTTCTTTCGTTCAGGAGCTTTTCACGCTGCTTCTTGTAGCAGGCAGAGCTTGGTGATCGGTCTCTCCAGGGTACTGGTCTTGGTTTGCAAACAGACGCGACGAACGACGCCTCTGGAGTCTGGCATGGTCTTCATTATTTTTCCCATCAACCAAGAATTTCTAGGGGCTGAATCATTCACAATTAAGACAATGTCTCCGACGATGAAGTTCCTCTTTATTTTGGACCATTTTTGACGCTCCTGTAGCAGAGGTAAGTATTCTCTTGTCCATCTGGTCCAGAAGAGGTCTGACATATACTGAACTTGCCTCCACTTCCGACGGGCATACAGATCTTCCTTTTTGAAGACTCCCGGGGGCATGGCTGGCTGTGTTTTCAACAACAACAGGTGGTTCGGAGTCAGGGCTTTGAGGTCATTGGGATCATCTGATGTCTTAGTTATCGGTCGGTCATTAATGATGGCTTCGACCTCGCACAGAACGGTTTGGAGTCCCTCGTCGTCCAGCGCTTGCTGCTTCAGTACAGAACTGAGTAGTTTTCTTACGGTGCGTATCTGTCTTTCCCAGACACCTCCGTGGTGGGATGCAGCCGGAGGATTGAAGATCCACTTAATTCCTGTTTGCATCATGGCTTCCTGTATTTTAAGCTGATTCCAACCTTCAATAGCTTCCCGTAGTTCTCTTTCCGCTCCGACGAAATTAGTGCCATTATCAGAACGCATAATGGACACCTGTCCTCTTCTACAGACAAAGCGCCGCAAGGCGTTAATACAGGAATCAGTGTCAAGCGTGTGTGCCACCTCAATATGAACTGCTCTGATGGTCAAACAAGTGAAAAGCACACCATATCTCTTGACAAGGCTCCGTCCTCGCTTTACCTCGAAAGGCCCGAAATAGTCCACCCCTACGTTTGTAAATGGGGGCTTGTCTGGTAACAAACGGTCTTCAGACAGGTCTGCCATTTTCTGCTCCCCAGCTCTAGCGTGTAACCGTCTGCAAACAATACATTCAGAGAGTATTTTTCTTATTACGGAATTAGCTCCTGGAATCCAGTATCTTTGTCTTAGCTTCGCAAGCACGTGATTCCTCCCACTGTGTCCAATACTCTGGTGTATATGCTGAAGAATGAGAGTAGCAACCCGGAGGTCCTTAGAAAGGATAGCAGGATGCTTGGCCTCCTCTGGCATAGCAGATTTGTTTAGTCTCCCTCCCACCCTCAGTACTCCATCTTGCAGTGTAGGGTCCAGCTTGTAGATATGACTACCTTTCTTGATTGGAGTATTTTGCTGTAGAGCTTCGGTTTCTTCTGGGTATCTTTGTCTTTGACTGAAGCAAACTATCTCCTTCTCAGCCTTGGCCAAATCCTCCACGGTCAATGAATTCTTGCTCAATGTGGCCTTGTGCTGATGCATATACTGCTGTAGAAGCATTCTCTGCTTATCAGGGTTACTTTCAGACTGACTGATAGTGGCTCGGTACTCTTTTCTCTTACCGCTCAGGTGTAGCAGCAACTCTTTCAACCTTAGAAACCATGCAACTGCTTTCCTCAACTGGTGCCATCCTGAGAAATGGTTAACAAGCTTGTTCACTGTGTCAAAGTTCTCTTTCGTAGTTATGAAATTTACTGTGACTGATCTCTTGACTTCGACGTCGTCTTCAGTAATCTGACTTGGCATATCTGGTCTTTCTGGCCATGATCTCTCTGTTTCCAGCAGATAACTTGGGCCTTGTATCCAAGTTTCACTCCTCATGAAGTTTTCAGCCTTCAATCCCCGTGAGGCTTGATCTGCTGGGTTTAATGAGGTGTTTACATACCTCCATTGAGATGGTTGTGTAGCTTCTCTAATGGATGAGATTCTGTTTGCTACGAAGGTCTTGAAGCGTATCTTCTCATTCTCTATATACTTCAGCACCGTCGTGCTATCCGTCCAGAAGACAGATTCTTCTAATGGGAGCTGTAACTCTTTACGCATCACCTGGTCAACTTTAACTGCAACAACCGCTGCCGTCAATTCCAGTCTCGGGATGGTGACCTGCTTCAGTGGAGCCACCCTGGATTTTCCCATGAGGAAGGCACAATGTTTCTGGCCCTGTTGATTTGTCAGCAAGAGGTAAGTAGCCGTGCCATAGCCGTCCTCACTGGCATCCGAGAAATGATGTAGTTGAGCCGTCTTTGTAACTCAAACTCGCGGGCTTGATGCATCTACTGACGTTGAAGCTAGAAAGTTGTTGCAAATCTGTCAGCCATCTGTGCCATCTCTGAGCTTGACCTTCTGGGATATCTTCATCCCATCCTCTCTTGTCTCTACACAGCTCTCGTAGCATCAGCTTCACCGGCAGAATGAGTGGTGCCAGGAATCCGAGAGGGTCGTAGATGGAACTGACCACGGAGAGAATCCCTCGTCTTGTGGATGGTCTTTCATTCACCATTATCCTGAAGTTGAACGTGTCTGACTCGATGCACCATTGTACACCAAGAGCTCTCTCGATAGGAAGGACATCGTGGCTCAGGTCCAGATCTTTGACTTCAGTGGCTCTTTCCTTTTCTGGGATAGAAGCTAGAACTGCTCTGCTGTTGCTTATCCACTTAGTCAGATGGAATCCTCCATTCGAACACAGAGTTCTAAGGTCTCTTGACAGTGCGATGGCATCGTCTTCTGTTGACACGGACTTCAGACAGTCATCGACATAAAAGTTTCTGAAGATTGTCTCCACAGCCTAGGATGGTGCTTTGCCCTTGCCATCTTCTGCAGTTTTTCTGAGAGCGTAGCTTGCACAGCTGGGAGATGATGTGGCTCCAAACAGGTGTACGGCCATTCTACATTCCACCATCGCTTCACTAACGTCGCCATCTGGCCACCAAAGGAAACGCAGAAGATCAGCATCTTCGTCAGGGATTCTGACTTGGTAGAACATTGATTCTATGTCTGCCATCATGGCAACGAGCTCTTGTCTAAACCTAGTCAAGACGCCAATGAGGGTATTAGTAAGATCAGGACCTTGAAGCAGCTGGTCATTCAATGAAGTTCCTCTGAATGAGGCGGCGCAGTCAAACACTACACGGATCCTTTTCTTCTTTGGGTGATACACCCCGTGATGAGGAATGTACCAGACCCTTCCATCATCTCTGTTCAACTGTTCTTCGGGCACTTTTACAGCATAGCCTTTCGCTATGATGTTTCTCATGAAGTCTTTGTAGTCTTCGTGAAAGTCGGTGTTCTTGTTCAGCTTTCTCTTTAGACTGATGGCGCGTTGCTCTGCTATGCAGCGATTGTTCGGCATCTTCGCGGTCTGTCTTCTCAGTGGCAAACCAATGTGATAGTGGCCATCAATGAACTGTGTAGACCTTGTCATCAAACCCATGAACTGATGGTCTTGTGACATCTCTGTCTTTTCCTCACAGCTGCGTTCTGAGAAGTCTGCGTTGAACTGCTGTATCAACAGCTCTTCAATGCTTGCGATAGAGATGCGATTAACTGTGACGTTTTGTCGTTCCTCCTTGTTCGACTTGTGGCCATCATCTCTCCTTACCGGTCCATTGATTACCCATCCAAGGGCTGTCCTGACGGCGTAGGGTCCGTCATCCTTGCTGTTTATCACCTGCCATGGCTCCATAGTTTTGTAGGCATTGGTTCCAATTAATAGGCCAATTTCTGCTTCAATGTATGGGAGACGCACCTTTTCTAGGTAGGGCCATCTATCCACATTCTTCTGCAGGGCTAGGTTCCCTATTCTAACAGGAATCTCCCTCTGTGTGAAAACATTAGGCAGGTCTATGAAGTCCTTCTCTTCAAGTCCACACACTTCTAGGTCTGACAGGATATAGCTTTGCATTGACTTCTCATGACCCATGGTGCGTAATAGGATTTCTGTTCTTCTGCCTCTAACGTTCAGCTGTCGCATGAGTGATTCTGTGCAGAACGTTGCTGAACTACCTGGATCCATGAAGGCGTAAGTCTCCACAACCTTCTCACTCCTCTTAGACTTGATCCTTACTGGTACGATGGCAAGAATACAGTCACTGTCACCGGCCCCAGTGAGTCCACAAGTCTCTGGTTCTAGCGACACCAGAGCACTTGAAACAACCTTCTCGTCGGTATTGTTTTCTTCACTCTTCTTAGAGACTTGTTCTTCTTTATGGATATGCAGCAGACTGGGATGCTTCCGAGTGCACTCTCTGCATGTTGTTCTTTGCTTACAGTTTCTACTCAGGTGCCCCTGAGAGAGACATCCAAAACATAGGCCGTTGTACTTCAGGAATTCGATTCTGTCCTTATGTGGCTGTGCTTTGATGTCGCTGCAGAAATCCAATGTATGATTCTTCTGGCAGAATAAGCATGGCTTCTGAAAGGCATTAGCAGGCGTCACTGTGCTGCTCTTTTTGGGAGATGAGTTCTGGGGCCTTTCTTCCTCGGCCTGAGTGACGATAGTTGCAAAGCTGCTTCCCCTGGAACCACCTTTCCTGAGAGTCTTTGATTCAGCAGGCTTGGCTTTCACTCTTCCATCGGTGGTCGGGCTGACATCCTGGATGTTTCCAAACAATGGGTCCCTAGCAATTTTAGCCTGTTTGTCTATGAAATTCACTAAGTCTGCAAACCTGGCTCTACTTTTCCGTCTCTCCATTATCTCAAAGGCTGTTCTTCTCCATTGTTCTCTCATCCTGTAAGGAAGCTTAGAGATGACGATTCTCATAGTCGTAGGATTGTCCATCTCTTCCATGAATTCGACATCCTCCATGGTGTTGCGACATCCTATGAGGAAGAGAACATATGCGTTCAATGCCTCTCCGTCTTCCGATCTGATCTGTGGCCACTTGGTAGCCTTTTCGATATATGCAGTGGCTATCTTCAGCTCGTTACCATAGTGCTCCTTCAGCAACTTCCTGGCTTCTATGTATCCCCGGTCCGGTCTCATGTGTTCACAGCTTCTGACCAGGTCTTGTGGTTTACCACTGGTGTACTGTCCCAGGTAGTACAACTTATCACTGCTGCTCTCTATTTTGGAATCAATGGCTTGTTCAAAGGATCTGATGAAGGGCTTATACTTGAGTGGGTCGCCTTGGAACACTGGTATGTCTCTTTGAGGGAGTCGAAACAGATTCTGTTGTTTTACAAGCATCTCTGTAATTTCGTTCTGACGTTGCATCACTCGGTATAGGCTTCTCCCTGTGTCTTCAGGCCTCTGGTGGTCATCAGCAGGGTCTAGTCTAGACCGTCTGACGTCTGGGGTAGCATCACGTGCTCCTGTTAGTGGAGAGGCCACTCTTCCACGCTGTAATGCCGGGGAATTGCTTTCGGGCTCTGTTGTAACTCTTGAAGGTGCCCTGGATCCAACTCTATGTGGCAACGTTGACTGGCAGTGGCTCCCGCCGTCCCGTGAGCCTTCATAATCTTCGTACGCACTCAAACTGGCATCTGAGACCTCGATAGCTGTTTTCATCGCCAGCCGTTCTTTCTTTGCCTGCACCTGGGCCCGCTGGGCCTGCACTTGGGCCTGTTGGGCCTGCACTTGGGCCTGCAGTTGGGCCTGTTGGGCCTGCAGTTGAGCCTGCAGTTGGGCCTGTTGGGCCTGCAGTTGGGCCTGCAGTTGGGCCTCTTGGACCTGCAGTTGGGCCTCTTCCCGTTCAAGAGCTTGCTTCTCATCTAAAGATGCTGCGCGCGCCATCAACGCCGCCCGTTCAGCCTCCGCTCTCATGCGTCGCGCCGAGCTTGTGGTAGAAGCGACTGACCTGCGTCCAGAAACAGAGCTACCTTCTTTTCGATTTTTGCTCGGTCTGGCGGAAGTCTCTGAAATGCTATCGTCTGGTCCGACTTCATCGTCAACCTTATCTTTCTCTGCTGTATCAGCATCTTGACGAATTTTTAACATCCACTGCTCCGTGGCCTTGATATAGTCCTTAATGCTGGTTGATTTAAGATCAAACCAGTCGTGCTGATCAGTGTTTCCCTCTTCTTCAGACAGAAGTGCTAATACATCTTCATTGAGTATATTAAATTCTTCATGCAGCTTGGAGAAATCGTAATACATCATGTCTTCAGCTTTCTTAATATTAGCATTATCTTCCATGAGACGATCAATTATCTTCATTTTTCCAGTTATCTGAACTAATTTAGCCTTCCTTGCACCTATGCTTCTATGTAACTTCTCTTCCCTTGCCTTTGGGGTGAGCTTTATTTCCCTCTTTTGGCCAGCAATCCTTCTGGCTGGGGGAAGCTCCTGGCTCCGTAAGGCCTCGGCCATTTTACCCGCAGCTCTTATTTAGCTTCTCAACAGAATGAACAAAGCAGGTAACTGTAAAGTCTGTAGGTTGTGCAGTAAATAACTTCAGAGACTTTAGAAGTACAACAAAACAGGTCTTTACTATTCAGAGGTCTGGGCGAATTCTGCCCTAGTTAACGTATTCCAACCCTTATATACTGGTGTGGTCACTATCGGTATTACAGTATACATGAGCCAATAAATAGTGCCACCCTAAGTAGTGCTCTTAAAGGCGAACGGTTACATTCTATAGTTCCCTTAAAGGTAAACGGTTACATACACAACACTCCTCCCTTTCTAGCTTATTACTTACAGAATCCCGTTAAACATACAATCTTCAACTTATATAGACAGTTTGCAGATATACTCTCGATGGAGTCAACGTCATATAACTTCATGTTTAACATAACATAATAACATATATAACTTCATGTCAAAACAGATCACAGATTCAGTCTCCGTAGGAACAGTTGCAACATACTCTTAGTGGAAACAGTTTACAGGTTCAGTCTCTGTGGAGGTTTCCGGATTCTGTCCGGATAACGCCGCAGTGGTGTCGTCATTCCCAGCGGTCCAGTAGGTGTCTCTGGTAAAGTTGATTCAGCTGGAACAACAGTGTCAGGTTTATCTGATTCTAGTATTACTAGATCAGAAGTAGGTGTTCTGGGTACTTCAGTTTCAACATTACTCGGGTAAGGTGGTGAAGTCGACTGTTCATTTGTGGCGGACCCTATGATCTGGTCAACGTGGCGCCTTATTACCTTGTCCCCAATGTCCACCGTGTACATCAACGGTCCTAGCCTTTTTTTAATAGTTCCAGGCTGCCATTTCTCCGTACGGTAGTCCCGGGCCAAAACTTGTTGCCCCATCTGGAAAGATCTGGTGGCCCTTTCATTCATGCCCTGGAATTGCCGGTTCTCTACGTCCCTTCTTACGTTTGGTTTGAGCAAATCCAGCCGGCATCTTAGGCGTCTATTGTAAAACATCATTGCGGGAGTTTGATTCGTGACCGCATGTGTTGCATTTCGATAGGCCAACAAAAAGCTATCCACCTTATGCTGTAAACTTATGTCTTCATTACTCATGGCCTTTATGGCCTTCTTGAAGGTCTGGACAAATCTTTCAGCCAGTCCATTGGAGGCGGGATGGTATGGGGCTGATGTGTAATGTTTAACCCCATTGCTTTTTAGAAATTTCTTAAATTCCTCAGACACAAATTGCGGCCCATTATCGGAACAGACCTGTTCTGGCAGACCATTCCGCGCAAACATTGTCCTTAGCACCGTAATGGTTTTTTCCGTCGTGGTGGTGGTCATCTTAATTACCTCCGGCCACTTGGAGTGGGCATCTACCGCTATTAAGAACATCGAGTCCATGAAAGGCCCCGCAAAGTCGATGTGTACTCTTTGCCAGGGAGATGAGGCCACTCCCATGGGTGCAGAGGAGCCTGTGGTGGCGCGTTCTGAACCCTCTGACATCCTAGGCAATTCTTCGTTATCTCCTCTATGTCCCCATCGATGCCTGGCCACCACACAAACGCCCTAGCTAGGTTCTTCATCTTTACGCCCCCCAGGTGTCCTTCGTGCAGCTCCTTGAGTATTTTCTTTTGGAGTTTGGGTGGAATCACCACTCTAGACCCACACATCAGGGTTCCTCGACACACAGACAGTTGTGCTTTCCTCTGTGCGAATGCTTGCAGTGTTGGTTCGCACTGCGCTGGCCATCCCTCCACCGTTAAGTCATAGACTCGTGAAAGAGTCGGGTCATTCCTTGTCTCATTTTCGATCATTGAGTTCGTGATCGGTAAACACTCCACTATTGATGAGTGGAACAACTCTACTGGGTCTACTGTCCTCGCTTCTTCTACCATTGGCAATGGTAAGCGTGATAGCCCATCAGCGTTTCCATGTTGCTTGGACCGTTTGTATTCAATATCATACTGGTGTGCCCCAAGTAAGACTGACCATCTTTGTAGCCTTTGTGCTGTCATGTTGGACACGGCCTTGTTCGGGTTAAATATGGACACCAACG
The DNA here is from genome assembly GCF_052327205.1 of Somniosus microcephalus. Taxonomy (NCBI): domain Eukaryota; kingdom Metazoa; phylum Chordata; class Chondrichthyes; order Squaliformes; family Somniosidae; genus Somniosus; species Somniosus microcephalus. Next base: position 386,573,129 of record NC_140988.1, on the reverse strand, counting down.
GCTGGTGGTCTGTCAGCAATGTGAACCTCTTACATTGCAAGTAATGGTTGAATTTCTTCACGCCCCACACAAGACTGAGGGCCTCCCTGTCTATCTGGGCGTAATTTCGCTCCGCGGGTGTCAAAGATCGGGACGCAAAAGCCACTGGCCTTTCCGAGCCATTTGGTAGCCTGTGCGAAAGTACTGCTCCAATTCCGTACGGTGAAGCATCACACGCCAGCCGAAGGGGTAATGCTGGGTTGAAATGAGCCAACACTTCTTCAGAGGTAATCAACTCCTTGCTTCTGCGAAAAGCCTTTTTGCACTCCTCACTCCACTTCCATGGTGTCTCCTTTCGCAACAGCTCATTCAGTGGATGCAGCACCGTGGACAAATTTGGTAGGAACTTGTGGTAGTAATTGATTAACCCCAAGAATGATCGTAACTGTGACACGTTCCCTGGAGCGGGAGCCTTCACGACTGCTTCTATCTTCTCCGGTGATTTATGTAGTCCCTCGCGGTCAATGATATGACCGCAGTATGAGATTCGTTTTTGGAAAAACTCACACTTATTGCGGTTAACCCTAAGGCCATACTCCTTTAACCTGGTGAGTACCAGTTTCAAATTCGTGAGGTGTTCCTCTTCATCCATTCCCGTGATTAGGATATCATCCAAATAGCACTGCGTGCTTGGAATTCCTTGTAACACCTGTTCCATGGCCCTCTGCCAAATTGCTGGTGCCGAAGCCACTCCAAAGACCAGTCTGTTATAACGGTACAACCCTCTGTGGGTATTGATAGTTAGGTATTGGCGTGACTCTTCCTCAACCTCCATCTGTAAATATGCCTGAGCTAGGTCTATCTTCGTGAAGTGTTTTCCTCCAGCCAACGAAGCGAAAATATCTTCAATCCTTGGCAGCGGGTATTGTACCGACTGAAGCACCGGGTTCACTGTGATCTTGAAATCCCCGCAGATACGGACCTTCCCCGGTCCCCCTGGCTTACTACTTGGTGAGGATTTCATGACGGGTACAATGGCCGTGGCCCACTCACTGTGGTCTACTTTTGACAGAACCCCTGATCGTTCAAGTTCTTCTAGTTCTGCCTCCACTGCTGGTCGTATTGCATACGGTACCGACCTGGCCTTACAAAACTTTGGGCTTGCATGTTCTGCAATCTTGACCTTTGCTTTAATACCTCGTAGCTTTCCCAGTCCTTGCTGGAATACCTCTTTAGCTTCGTCTAATATTCTGGCCAACCGTTCAGGTTTGACGTCCTCTTTTTCGGGCTCCACCGTCATGGTGTTTAGTGCATGCCAATCCATCTTTATTTTCCGGATCCACTCCCGTCCCAGAAGTGGTGGGCCTCCCTCAGACAACACATACAGCTCCAACCGGTGGTGAACTTTATCTTTGTATTTCACCTTGACCTCTATCTTCCCGATGGGGAATACTTTTTGCCCCGTGTATGTCTTCAGTATCAGATCCGCATCCCGTAGTGGAATATGCTTGAAAAACTTTTGATAGTCATGCTTATTCATGACCGTCAACGCCGATCCGGTGTCCACTTCCATTTTTACTGGGACCTTTTCAATCGGTAGCGTTATCCAAATAGTTTGACGGTCGGCTTCATTGCTCACGTTGTGAATTCTTAGACCGTCCAGTCCTCTGCCTTTGGCGTGTGTGTCCGACTTCTGTTCCTTCAGACTCTTCCTATTTGCGTCATGTACCTTTCTGTCCCATTTTTGTGAGGACTCATTATTGTTGCACGTCGTTCCTGACCGGCACACTTTAGCTATGTGCCCGATCTTGCCACATTTCCAGCATTCCTGGTTTTTACCCCAGCATTGCTTTTGGTCGTGTGTTGACTTCCCACAACGATAGCATTTGGTGATATTACCTCGTTTAGGCATCTTCTCTTCTCGAGAACAACACAAGTATTTCTTTACTTATTACTTTTCTAAAATTCTTAATAATTTCCAAGATGGCGGTTTCCCGCTTCTTCCTTCTTCTTCAGCGGTTTTTCCCGAAAAATGGCGGCTTTCCCGCGCTTCTCGCTCTCCCCGCCCACTTCAATGGCGGTTTTCCCGCGCTTGGCGGTCTTCACCCGGTCCCCCGACGCCGTCTGTCAGCCCGAGTGCGGCCCTTATCTATAGATCCGATCGCTCTCGCGGCTCTCGGCCCTTATCTGGAGATGCGATCGCTGGCTTGCAACGCCTCCCGCTCGGCTCTGGCTCCCCCGCTCGCGCGGCTCTCGGCTCTGACACTCCCGCGCCTACTCGCAGGCTCAGCGCTTCGTGGCGGCGGTTGCTGCACGGCTTCTCACATTGCCCGCGGTCCGGCTGTCACCCGACGCCGTTGGACCCGAATGCTTTGCCCTTCTCCTCCAAATACTTCTACCCCGTTTTTTTTTTGTTTTTTTTTTTAACTACTCACAGTCTCTTCGGCCGCCTTGTTTTAGGCTGATTGGCTCGCTCAAGATGTGGTAGCAGGGTAATCTGTGCCTGTTGCTGCCGCAGCTTTGCTGTTAATCTTCCAGCTTCCAGTAAGTACTATACTTTTAGTAGACGGAGCCTCGTGTTTTCTTTTTGAAGCTCTCTGCTACTGGTTAGTCTTGCCGCAGGGTACGATCGGACTCGTCGCCACTGTAAAGTCTGTAGGTTGTGCAGTAAATAACTTCAGAGACTTTAGAAGTACAACAAAACAGGTCTTTACTATTCAGAGGTCTGGGCGAATTCTGCCCTAGTTAACGTATTCCAACCCTTATATACTGGTGTGGTCACTATCGGTATTACAGTATACATGAGCCAATAAATAGTGCCACCCTAAGTAGTGCTCTTAAAGGCGAACGGTTACATTCTATAGTTCCCTTAAAGGTAAACGGTTACATACACAACAGTAACAGTCACTGTACCTTCGCTTTCTTAAATTGTCGTCTGGCTCCGTGACCATTCATGTATACGTTCGCCGACGATTCCGTCCCTTCCTTCTTAGGGAGCTAGTTTTTGACTAATGTAGTGGCGCTTCTTAGTTTCCAAACAGGCAGGCCACTGGGCTGTGGGGCTTTTAACAACGAGTAGACGCGTGTCGAAATAAAACGTTCCCAAACGTAGCTTTGTCTTTTAAACTGTTTACTATAACACTTAACAAACAGAATTACAAAGCAAACACGTATAAGCGAACACAGTCAAAAACTGTACTGCTCCAAATCTCACAGCTTCTGCCTCCTTCAGCCACGTGCAGTTTAAACTGTAAGATGGCTGCACCCATGTGTGGCTTAGGGACTGTTCCATTGTGGCAAGAATGAAGGGGGTGTCGGACTATACTACTGGAGCAAGAAAATAGGGGGTTTCTTAATACAATAAGTCGTTCAGGTAAATTAACTGTATTATGCCATTTAGCCACTATTTTAAAGTATTTTCTTAAGCTTTTATGGCTCTTACACTGGTCAACATATTACGGGCTTTGTTCACTGTTCCTCTGCATTGGTTGGACATGTTGGCTGTCCATTCGACGGAGACTCCTAGGTCTCATTCAGCATCATCCTTATCTGTTTTAATACCATTCATGAAGTATGTGTTTTATCTACTTTTCCTTCATGTTTACTGTACCTTACACTGTAAATTCCACCTTCCGTTGTTCTGCACACTTGCAAATTATGTCCACCTCATTCTATCATTTCGGAGCTGCCCCCTCCAACTCCCGAGCTCCTCCTAGTTTGATATCATCATCAAATTCAACCAGTTTACATTGAGTTTCTGCATCCAAGCCATTGACGCAAGTTCGAGACAGTAATAATCCCAGCACTGAGCCCGAGAGCACCCCACTCAGTACTTCCGTCCACCTCTAAGAAGTACCACCTGACAGCCAAGGGAAACCTCACAGATCTGTAAAATGGCATGCTGTCTCGAGTTTTGTTGGTCTCCTACCCTGGAACAGGTGCCCAGCTCTTTGCTGTAAAGTGCTGATAAAGGGCCTGTGAAGGAAGTAAGTATTCAGAGGGGAATCATGGAACCTCATGTAATGGGAGTGGTCTGTATTAAGCCAAGTGCATTGTAACACAGCGCTGATACCTCCCACGTGTTATACTCCAGCTAGTAATAATGCTAAGGGCCGCTCCACGGCCCAAAGTTCCTGGGGTGGGTCTTTCCTCTTCCACCCCTCTGCCCCAATCAAAATTTACATGTCATGGCCTGCTCGAATGAAGAGGCCATGTTTGAATGTTACCTGATTGGACCGAACCAGATCTGATCAATTAGGAGAAAATGTTCCTCGTGAATCTGTGCTTATGGTGCCTGTACCCAACGCGAGGCACAGCCTGTACCCAGCGCAAGGTGGTGCCTGTACCCAGCATGGGGCAGTGCCTGTACCCAGCGTGGGGCGGTGCCTGTACCCAGCGTGGGGCGGTGCCTGTACCCAGTGCTAGGCGGTGCCTCTACCCAGCACTGGGCGGTGCCTGTACCCAATGTGGGCCAATGCCTGTACCCAGCACGGGGCGGTGCCTGTACCCAGCGTGGGGCGGTGCCTGTACCCATCGCGAGGCGGTGCCTGTACCCAGCGCGGGGCAGTGCCTGTACCCAGCGCGAGGCAGTGCCTGTACCCAGCGCGAGGCGGTGCCTGTACCCAGCGCGAGGCAGTGCCTGTACCCAGCGCGGGGCGGTGCCTGTACCCAGCGCGACGCGGTGCCTGTACCCAGCGCGACGCGGTGCCTGTACCCAGCACTAGGCGGTACCTGTACCCAGCACTAGGCGGTGCCTGTGCCCAGCGTGAGGCGGTGCCTGTACCCAGCGTGAGGCGGTGCCTGTACCCAGCGCGAGGTGGTGCCTGTACCCAGCGCGAGGTGGTGCCTGTACCCAGAGCGAGGCAGTGCCTGTACCCAGCACAAGGCGGTGCCTGTACCCAGCACGAGGCGGTGCCTGTACCCAGCACGAGGCGGTGCCTGTACCCAGCGCGAGGCGTTGCCTGTACCCAGCGCAGGGCGGTGCGTGTACCGAGCGCGGGGCGGTGCCTGTACCCAGCGCAGGGTGGTGCCTGCACCCAGCACAAGGCGGTGCCTGTACCCAGCACGAGGCGGTGCCTGTACCCAGCGCGAGGCGGTGCCTGTACCCAGCGCAGGGCGGTGCGTGTACCGAGCGCGGGGCGGTGCCTGTACCCAGCGCAGGGTGGTGCCTGCACCCAGAGCGAGGCGGTGCCTGTACCCAGCGTGAGGCGGTGCCTGTACCCAGCGCGGGGCGGTGCCTGTACCCAGCGTGGGGCGGTGTCTGTACCCAGCGCGGGGCGGTGCCTGTACCCAGCGTGAGGCGGTGCCTGTACCCAGCGCGGGGCGGTGCCTGTACCCAGCGTGGGGCGGTGTCTGTAGCCTTCACTTCCCCTCTCCTGAATGTGCTGGCTCTGGCGGGGATTCGGTATTGTTCCACGATGACTGGGCCCTCTCCGATCCTTCACTCATGCGGCCATTCTTAATGCGAGAGTCTAAACAGTGAGGATCACAGGTTATTGAACCATTGGAATTTTCATAGCGAAGCCCAAGCCCATGCTATCACACACATGCACCTTTCCGATGGGGGCACTGGATAGTAATCAGAGCAGCGACCCTGGCTGAGCTATCCTCTCCCTAACCCGGGGCTTTGGACAGTGATCCAAGAGCAGGATCACGGTGTGCACGAAGCTCTGCCAGTTGCTCGAGCTCACGCTGTGAGATTCGGAGCTTGAGGAGCGGCTGGAGTCACTGCAGTGCATCAGGGAGTTCGAGAGTTTCCTGGAAGTGGGTCACCCTACTGCCACAGAAGGTGCAGGAGGTGAGGGAGTGGGTGATCACCAGACAGGGTAGGAGGAAGACTCAGGTAGCGCAGGAATCCCCCAAGCCAGTGGCACTCGCTAACCGGTTTTCAGTTTTGAATACCAGGGAGGTACCAGATCTTGATCCGTAGCCCTGCAGGTTACGGCACTTCAAGTGCATATCTAAGAACGTTTTAAATGAGGTGAGGGTTTCTGCCTCTACCACCCTTTCAGGCAGTGAGTTCCAGACCCCCACCACCCTCTGGGTGAAAAAAGTTCTCCTCACCTCCCCTCTAATTCTTCTACCAATTACTTTAAATCTATGCCCCCCTGGTTATTGACCTCTCTGCTAAGGGAAATAGGTCCTTCCTATCCACTCTATCTGGGCCCCTCATCATTTTATACACCTCAATAAGGTCTCCCCTCGGCCTCCTCTGTTCCAAAGAAAACAACCCCAGCCTATCCAATCTTTCCTTGTAACTAAAATAGCTTGGCTCCCATTCCATATGCTCCCTTTTTTGTTAACGATGATGGAGATGACCATGGAAGGATCACTCACATCGATCAGCCTGCGAAACTTTTGCCACTTCACACTGTTCTCCAAGTGAAGAGTGCGAAGATATGAAAACAAGCTTTTTACTAAGGTTTAAATGTATTGAAGGGTTCTGATGATTTTATTTGTTTTGATGTAGGAAGAGCAGGATTACTTCACCAATGAGTCCTACACACTGTGGCTAGAGAAGAAGAACCTGCCCAATATAGTGAGGACATCTTCCAGCTTCTACAAGCCGCGCAGGACCGCCGCGGAACAGGTGCTCGAACAGCTGAGGGAGTCGGTGAAGACTGGCGAGACCAGCAGCGGCAAAAAGACGCTCAAAGTCGTGCAGCTCACAAAGCCCAAGGGTCCCTGCCGATCGGAGGGGGGTCCGGGATGGGTAAAGGCTGGGCTGCTGTGGGTGCGAAGTGGGAAGGAGAGGGGGGGTGTCCCCGAGATCCCAGGCTCGCAAACCGTGACCTGCAACGCACCTCGCGAGGGCAAGGCCCCCGTCTGCGTGATCAAGCCAATCTGGAACGTCAGTACCAATCCGGCTATGCCCCCGGTGACGGATATCTCCAGACAGGTGGAGGCCAATCCAGATATCAGCCCGGAAATCCTGGTCCAACAGCACGACTTTGGGCCCTTTCACGAGCTGGCGCTGGACAGCGCGGGCCACCCTGAGCTGAGGGCCAAGGTTGGGATGAGATCGGAGCCCCTGCCAACCCTGCCTTTCGATGTCATCAAGAGGGAGTTGTTCCCGGGTTCCAGTTACCATAGGATAAGGATACCCGAGGAATTCAAGCCGGTGCACGTCATCGACCTTCCCAAGAAACGGCACCTGGTCAAGGCAAAGTCCGAGATAGACATGCACCTGCGCGAGTGGGTGGAGCCGAGCACACCCTGCCTCCCCGCTTCCAGCTCACGCTCCATATGCAAAGTGGAGTCTACTATCCCCACTGCAAGTACCAAAAGGACACCTGGGTCTTTGGACAATCAGTATTTATTTGAAGGTAGAACAAGGAGTCAAAGTCTCAACCATGGCTCAGTAAGTAGCATTCTCGCGACTGAATCATTAGGTTGTGGGTTCAAACCCTACTCCAGAGACCTAAGCCCCGTACTCCAGGCTGACACTCCCAATGCAGCACTGAGGGAATGCTGCACTGTCGGAGGTACCGTCTTTTGGATGAGACGTTAAACTGAGGCCCCGCTGCCCTCTCAGGTGGATGAATAAGATCCCATGGCACTATTCGAAGAAGGGCAGGGGAGTTCCCAACGGTGTCCTGGGCAATATTTACCCATCAACCAGCATCACTATAACAGATTATCTCATTGACAGTACACACTCTATCCTATCATGGACCCTACCCTCCCACAGCCCATGTACACTCTCCCCTATCACAGACTCTACCCACCCATTTAATCTCCTCCCACAGCCCATGTACACTCTCCCCTATCACAGACTCTACCCTCCCATTTAATCCCCTCCCACAGCCCATGTACACTCTATCCTATCATGGACTCTACCCACCCATTTAATCTCCTCCCACAGCCCATGTACACTCTCCCCTATCATGGACTCTACCCACCCATTTAATCTCCACCCACAACCCATGGACACTCTCCCCTATCACAGACTCTACCCACCCATTTAATCTCCTCCCACAGCCCATGTACACTCTACCCTATCATGGACTCTACCCATCCATTTAATCTCCTCCCACAGCCCATGTACACTCTATCCTATCATGGACTCTACCCACCCATTTAATCTCCTCCCACAGCCCATGTACACTCTATCCTATCATGGACTCTACCCATCCATTTAATCTCCTCCCACAGCCCATGTACACTCTCCCCCATCATGGACTCTAGCCCGATAAGGCCCATTATTCTTCAGCTGGAGTTTGAACCGACGCCTCTGCAATAAAATAGAGCCTCACCAATCTCCAGCCAGAGAGAACTGATCCCCATCAAACGCGACGAGATTTGAGTCCACGTTGCAGTGGTGACTCCAGTATCAGCCAGATCCCCGTCATGGAGTCCGGCCTGTATTTGAACCGAGCCGACAGGTTAAAGGTTATACGCTGTCTTAACGCACCGACTGTGCAAAGCAGCAGATTATTCTCATCTTACAAATAAAACCTGTGCGGCTCCTGTTTATTCTGTCCTTCAAAGAAACAGGAGGTGAATTAAAATACACACCACACAGAACACATCCTTAAAGAGGGTGTCTTTCCATCCTGCATTCTTTTGGACCAAAAAATATTGTTGCCGAGTTAGCTGATCTAAGTAGAAAGGAGACAAGATCAGCCAGGGTTCTTGTTCCTGATCACTGCCCAGTAAACCCTCGTGTGATACTCAGAATGCCACCTGGTGATGCTTCCCAGAGTGCAACAGTCTGCCAACACGCGGTCTGATCTCTCGAATGAAGAATAGCCCCCACTCCTCTCACCCCACCTTTCGGCCGGCCCGGGAAACACAAGGGAGAGTCGGACACTGTGGGGAGAGAGTTATCGAGGGAGATGACAGCCCTCGAAACCAGCTAGCGAAACTGAGCCTGCCTCATCAGAACAAGCATTTAATCCAGGACTTGAGTAATGGTGTTTGTGTGAGCCTCAATCGAACTGAGAGTTTAACAGTCGAGATACAGTCAGTTTCAGTAACTACCCCCCGGCACCCTGTTACTGGCTGTATCTCTACTGATGTTAATCCAGCTCCCTCACACGGTCACTCAGTAACCCCTCTCCCCCAGCGCTGTGTTACTGACTGTATCTCTACTGATGTTAATCCAGCTCCCTCACACTGTCACTCAGTAACCCCTCTCCCAGTGCCATGTTACTGACTGTATCTCTACTGATGTTAATCCAGCTCCCTCACACTGTCACTCAGTAACCCCTCCCCCAGTGCCATGTTACTGACTGTATCTCTACTGATGTTAATCCAGCTCCCTCACACTGTCACTCAGTAACCCCCCCCCAGTGCCCTGTGTTACTGACTGTATCTCTACTGATGTTAATCCAGCTCCCTCACACTGTCACTCAGTAACCCCTCCCCCAGTGCCATGTTACTGACTGTATCTCTACTGATGTTAATCCAGCTCCCTCACACTGTCACTCAGTAACCCCCCCCCAGTGCCCTGTGTTACTGACTGTATCTCTACTGATGTTAATCCAGCTCCCTCACACTGTCACTCAGTAACCCCTCCCCCAGTGCCCTGTGTTACTGGCTGTATCTCTACTGATGTTAATCCAGCTCCCTCACATCAGTAACCCCTCCCCCCAGCACCCTGTTACTGACTGTATCTCTACTGATGTTAATCCAGCTCCCTCACACGGTCACTCAGTAACCCCTCTCCCCCAGTGCCCTGTGTTACTGACTCTATCTCTACTGATGTTAATCCAGCTCCCTCACACTGTCACTCAGTAACCCCTCCCCCAGTGCCCTGTTACTGACTGTATCTCTACTGATGTTAATCCAGCTCCCTCACACTGTCACTCAGCAACCCTCCCCCAGTGCCATGTGTTACTGACTGTATCTCTACTGATGTTAATCCAGCTCCCTCACACGGTCACTCAGCAACCCTCCCCCGGCGCCCTGTGTCACTGACTGTATCTCTACTGATGTTAATCTAGCTCCCTCACACTGTCACTCAGTAACCCCTCTCCTCCAGCGCTCTGTGTTACTGACTGTATCTCTACTGATGTTAATCCACCTCCCTCACACTGTCACTCAGTAACCCCTCTCCCCCAGCGCTCTGTTACTGACTGTATCTCTACTGATGTTAATCCAGCTCCCTCACAAGGTCACTCAGCAACCCTCCCCCAGCGCCCTGTGTCACTGACTGTATCTCTACTGATGTTAATCCAGCTCCCTCACACTGTCACTAACGCTACCCCCAGCGTTACTGACTATCTCTACTGATGTTAATCCAGCTCCCTCACATCAGTAACCCCTCCCCCCAGCGTTACTGACTGTATCTCTACTGATGTTAATCTAGCTCCCTCACACTGTCACTCAGTAACCCCCCCCCCACACCAGTGCCCTGTGTTACTGACTGTATCTCTACTGATGTTAATCCAGCTCCCTCACACTGTCACTCAGTAACCCCTCCCCCCAGTGCCCTGTGTTACTGACTGTATCTCAACTGATGTTAATCCAGCTCCCTCACACTGTCACTCAGGAGCCCCTCCCCCCAGTGCCCTGTGTTACTGACTGTATCTCTACTGATGTTAATCCAGCTCCCTCACACTGTCACTCAGTAACCCCTCCCCCCAGTGCCCTGTGTTACTGACTGTATCTCTACTGATGTTAATCTAGCTCCCTCACACTGTCACTCAGTAACCCCTCTCCCCCAGCGCTGTGTTACTGACTGTATCTCTACTGATGTTAATCCAGCTCCCTCACACTGTCACTCAGTAACCACCCCCCCAGTGCCCTGTGTTACTGACTGTATCTCTACTGATGTTAATCCAGCTCCCTCACACTGTCACTCAGTAACCCCTCCCCCCAGTGCCCTGTGTTACTGACTGTATCTCTACTGATGTTAATCTAGCTCCCTCACACTGTCACTCAGTAACCCCTCTCCCCCAGCGCTGTGTTACTGACTGTATCTCTACTGATGTTAATCCAGCTCCCTCACACTGTCACTCAGTAACCCCCCCCCAGTGCCCTGTGTTACTGACTGTATCTCTACTGATGTTAATCCAGCTCCCTCACACTGTCACTCAGTAACCCCTCCCCCCAGCGCCCTGTGTTACTGACTGTATCTCTACTGATGTTAATCCAGCTCCCTCACACTGTCACTCAGTAACCCCTCCCCCCAGTGCCCTGTGTTACTGACTGTATCTCTACTGATGTTAATCCAGCTCCCTCACACTGTCACTCAGTAACCCCTCTCCCCCAGCGCCCTGTGTCACTGACTGTATCTCTACTGATGTTAATCCAGCTCCCTCACACTGTCACTCAGTAACCCCTCCCCCCAGCACCCTGTGTTACTGACTGTATCTCTACTGATGTTAATCCAGCTCCCTCACACTGTCACTCAGTAACCCCTCCCCCCAGCACCCTGTGTTACTGACTGTATCTCTACTGATGTTAATCCAGCTCCCTCACGCTGTCACTCAGTAACCCCTCCCCCCAGTGCCCTGTGTTACTGACTGTATCTCTACTGATGTTAATCCAGCTCCCTCACACTGTCACTCAGTAACCCCTCCCCCCAGCACCCTGTGTTACTGACTGTACCTCTACTGATGTTAATCCAGCTCCCTCACACTGTCACTCAGTAACCCCTCCCCCCAGTGCCCTGTGTTACTGACTGTATCTCTACTGATGTTAATCCAGCTCCCTCACACTGTCACTCAGTAACCCCTCCCCCCAGTGCCCTGTGTTACTGACTGTACCTCTACTGATGTTAATCCAGCTCCCTCACACTGTCACTCAGTAACCCCTCCCCCCAGTGCCTTGTGTTACTGACTGTATCTCTACTGATGTTAATCCAGCTCCCTCACACTGTCACTCAGTAACCCCTCCCCCCAGTGCCCTGTGTTACTGACTGTATCTCTACTGATGTTAATATTACTCCCTTCTAGTGTTAGCCTCAGCACAACACAATGCAAGTTCTGCCGATTGGAAAGCAAAAATTCAACACAAAGTAAGTGCGGAGGTTTTTTTGGAAGGAGCGGAGGTGGAGAGACACCACATTTTAAGTGGAATTGAAGTGAAATTTGCATTAAACTGAGCAAGGTTTACTGGAAGCATCAATGACCATGTACAGCAATCATCCACTCCATTATAAAATGGCAACGTTTACATTTAATACATCGCGTGGGGAGCTCCGATGGAGACCCCTCCAAATGGAACAAGATTTGTTTTTTGTTGTGTGTTTGAAGTCCTTCTAAATTTCAAAATCTGTGCAAAAATAATGCGTTTAAAATCACCTTCCAACAGAAATTCCTTCAGGGAGGAGGGACCATTTAAAGAAAAAAAAATCAAACATTAATTCCAAATTAAAGTCCAAGGCAGGAGCTCATCATCCTCCGTGTTATTCAGTTTCTTGGTCTCTCTGCTCCCTCCCCTCCTCCATCCTCTCCATCAGTTCTGCTACTGCTCGTGAACGTATACACTCGGTGGCTGTCAGTACATCTTCTGTCGACTGAGCAGGATTGCCTCTTTGATGAAGGTGAAGATCACTAGGATACCCGATCGCTTACTCCTCTTACCCTTTGTGAAGTAGTTCGACACGACGTCATCTGTGGAAAATCAAGGAAACTATAAGCCAACCAATTAACCCACCAAACTATAAACTAACTATTCAACTCACAAACCACTCCACAAACCAACCATTCAGCCCATGAACCAATCGATCAATCCACCAACCATTCAACCCATGAACCAATCGATCAATCCACCAACCATTCAACCCATGAACCAATCGACCAATCCACCAACCAACCAACCATTCAACCCATGAACCAATCGATCAATCCACCAACCATTCAACCCATGAACCAATCCACCAACCAACCATTCAACCCATGAACCAATCGATCAATCCACCAACCATTCAACCCATGAACCAATCCACCAACCAACCATTCAACCCATGAACCAATCCACCAACCAACCATTCAACCCATGAACCAATCGATCAATCCACCAACCATTCAACCCATGAACCAATCCACCAACCAACCATTCAACCCATGAACCAATCGACCAATCCACCAACCAACCCTTCAACCCATGAACCAATTGACCAGTCCACCAACCAACCAGTCAACCCATGAACCAATCGACCAAACCATAAACTAACCATTCAACCAGTAAATTAACCATTCAGCCCATAAACTGATCAACCAAACTACCATTCAACCCATTAACCGATCCACCAAACCAAAAACCTGCCGACAGTGTTAAGGACGGGCGTCTCGACACTCACCTCCGTGCTGAATTGTGGACGGAAGGACGTTCTCTCCAGCGGACAGTGACACAAAGAAGGAGAAAGGGGTTATCCACAGGCACAGTGTGAAGTAAGCTAGTACCTGGACAGAACACAGGAGAACGAGGCGTTTGAGTAACCAAAATATTAACCGAGTAACCAAACGAATGACCGAATAACCAACAATAGGTTTCCAATCCAATGTATAAACCCTTCGCTGTAGCTTTTCCAATGCCAAGGTAACTAGAATCAAACAGGAGCAGGAAAAAGCCACCGGTCCATTCATTCCACACAATCCGGCAGCAATTCCTCCTCCTGGACTTCACTCAATCGTCCAACCTCCCGACAGAGCCAAACAACCACAGATGGACTTCCAAGATCTCCAGAAACTGCCCCAACACCAACTGGCACTGAGCAAAACATATCTTCATCGTCACTGGATCAAAATCCTGAGATTCCCTACCTAACAGCACTATGGGAGCACCTTCACCACATGAACTGCAGCAGTTCAAGAAGAAGGCGGCTCACCACCCCAAGGGCAACTTTAGATGGGGCAATAAATGCCAGCCTTGCCAGCGACGCCTAAAAACCAACAAAATATAACAAACCCTCTCGCTTGCGCTCAGCATACGGAAGAACACATTGGGAATTCAGACTCTGAGGACACCACACCTGGAACGACTGTCTGCCCATTAGTTTCAAACGGCCGGTAGGTGGTCGGGGCCGTGAGACTGCTCGCCCAACCCACGTGCCGGGACTCCTGTCGCACGAAGCTCTGGGACAAGCCACACCCACTCTCTCCACAGAGACAGAGCCTAGCGGCTCAGGCCCCACTGTGCTTTTACCATCCTTCCCTGGTTAACTTATTGGTGGTTATGTTACTGGACTGGTAATCCAGAGCGCGCGAGTTCAAATCCCACCACGGCCCTTTGAGAATCTGAATTCACTTAATAAAAAGCTGGTCTCAGTAAAAGTGACCATGAAGCTGTCAGATTGTCGTAAGAAAATTAACTGGTTCACTGAAGGCCCTTTAGGGAAGGAAACCTGCCGTCCTTACTCGGTCTGGGCTGATCTGTGACTCCAGTCCCACAACAACATGGTTGATTCTTAGCTGCCCCCTGAAGAGGCCTAACAAGTCACTCAGTTGTTTCAAACTCTGGGCAACTAAAGATGGGCAATAAATGCTGGTCTTCCAAAGATGCTCACATGACAAAAATGATTTTTTTTAAAATCCACAGCTTAGTTACTTGTTGGGTGATATATTTCCCCTCGACTGACCCCCAACTTCCTCATTTTTAACTTGTGGGATTCGAACCTTATTTGCTTGGGTCTCTTCACAAGCGAGAAGCTTCAATTGGGACTTGTCATTCTGACACAGTTAAAGGAAGCCACTACACTCAGTGCGTTGGGGTATCTGCGACATCCCACCTTCGCCACTGCCCGAGTGACTCGATGGTCTCCAATCCATCGGAGTGGGTCAAAAGAACATAAGAAATAGGAGCAGGAGGAGGCCATTCGGCCCCTCGATCCTGCTTCGCCATTTAATGAGATCATGGCTGATCTGATCTTGGGCTCAGCTCCACTTCCCTGCCCGCTCCCCATAACCCTTCACTCCCTTATTGTTCAAAAATCTGTCTCTCTCCACCTTAAATATATTCAGTGACCCAGCCTCCACAGCCCTCTGGGGCAGAGAATTCCAGATTTACGACCCTCAGAGAAGAAATTCCTCATCTCAGTTTTAAATGGGCGACCCCTTATTCTGAAACTATGCCCCCTAGTTCTAGATTCCCCCAGGGGAAACGATGGCCACTCATTTCAGTCTCTTCACACAGAGCGGCTCAACACAACTCGGACAGACACTGCCGCCCACAGTACACTGGCTTACCTCAGTGAAGGGGTAGTACTCTTCGGCAAAGTGTTGAAATGCCAGGTAATGGTTATAGACCACCAGCACTGTGGGAACAAGTAAAACCGCCATCAACCTCCACACACACGGCACACTAGTTATATTAAATAATATACATGTCCACAGAGACGTCAGTTCACTGTACAACACTGGATACAGTACTGGGGGGGGCACAGGTCTGACACTGTATAACACTGGGGTACAGTACTGGTGGGTACAGGTCTGTCACTGTATAACACTGGGGTACAGTACTGGTGGGCACAGGTCTGTCACTGTATAACACTGGGGTACAGTACTGGTGGGTACAGGTCTGTCACTGTATAACACTGGGGCACAGTACTTGTGGGTACAGGTCTGTCACTGTATAACACTGGGGTACAGTACTGGTGGGTACAGGTCTGTCACAGTATAACACTGGGGTACAGTACTGGTGGGTACAGGTCTGTCACAGTATAACACTGGGGTACAGTACTGGTGGGTACAGGTCTGTCACTGTATAACACTGGGGTACAGTACTGGTGGGTACAGGTCTGTCTCTGTATAACACTGAGGTACAGTACTGGTGGGGACAGGTCTGTCACAGTATAACACTGGGGTACAGTACTGGTGGGTACAGGTCTGTCACTGTATAACACTGAGGTACATAAGAACATAAGAACATAAGAAATAGGAGCAGGAGTAGGCCAATCGGCCCCTCGAGCCTGCTCCACCATTCAATAAGATCATGGCTGATCTGATCCTAACCTCAAATCTTCTATCACTCTGCATCCACCCGAACCCATGTGATCTCCCGGGAGAGGCGAAAAACCAGATAAAGACCCAATGGCCAATTTGGGAGAAAAAAATCTGGGAAATTCCTCTCCGACCCATCTAGGCGATCGAAATTCTTCCAGGAGATCACTCTGTCCCTATATTTTCTACAGTACTTACCTTCTGTAAAGGCGATCTCCACCCCAGCCAGGAACAGGAATAAAACCATCTCCTGAAATCTAACAGAATTAGAACACAGTAGGAGCAGAACAAGGCTACACGGCCCCTGGGCCCACTCCACTACCCACAGGGCCATGACCATTCCGAACCCAGACTCATGTCCAATTTCCTGCCCGCTCCCCGTAACCCTTAATTCCCTTTACTTCTAGGAAACTATCTATTTCTGTTTTAAATTTATTTAATGATGTAGATTCCACAGCTTTCTGGGGCAGCAAATTCCACAAACCTACCACCCTCTGAGTGAAGAAGTTTCTCCTCATCTCAGTTTTGAATGAGCAGCCCCTTATTTTACGATTATGCCCCCTAGTTCTAGTTTCACCCATCATTGGGAACATCCTCACCGCATCCACCCGATCAAGCCCCTTCACAATCTTATATGTTTCAATAAGATCGCCTCTCATTCTTCTGAACTCCAATGAGTAGAGTCCCAATCTACTCAACCTCTCCTCATATGACCACCCCCTCATCCCCGGGATTAGCCGAGTGAACCTTCTTTGTACTGACTCGAGAGCAAGTATGTCTTTTCTTAAGTATGGACACCAAAACTGTATGCAGTATTCCAGGTGCGGCCTCACCAATACCTTGTACAACTGCAGCAATACCTCCCTGTTTTTATATTCTATCCCCCTAGCAATAAAAGCCAACATTCCATTGGCCTTCTTGATCACTTGCTGCACCTGCATACTAACTTTTTGAGTTTCGTGCACCAGGACCCCCAGATCCCTTTGTACTACAGTACTTTCCAGTTTCTTGCCATTAAGATAATAACTTGCTCTATGATTTTTCCTGCCAAAGTGCATAACCTCACACTTTCCAGTATTGTATTCCATCTGCCAAATCTCTGCCCACTTACTTAGCCTGTCTATGTCCCCTTGCAGGTTTTTTATGTCCTCCTCACTCACTACTTTCCATCCCATCTTAGTATCGTCGGCAAACTTTGATATGTTACACTCGGTCCCCTCCTCCAATTCGTTAATATAGATTGTAAAGAGTTGGAGACCCAGCACTGACCCCTGTGGAACACCACTAGTTACTGATTGCCAGTCTGAGAATGAACCATTTATCCCAACTCTCTGCCTTCTATTAGATAGCCAATCCTCTATCCATGCCAGAATATTACCCCCAATCCCGTGATTTTTTATCTTAAGCAATAATCTTTTGTGTGGCACCTTGTCAAATGCCTTTTGGAAGTCTAAATACACTACGTCCACTGGTTCCCCTTTATCCACCCTATATGTTACATAAGAACATAAGAACATAAGAAATAGGAGCAGGAGTAGGCCAATCGGCCCCTCGAGCCTGCTCCACCATTCAATAAGATCATGGTTGATCTGATCCTAACCTCAAATCTTCTATCACTCTGCATCCACCCGAACCCATGTGATCTCCCGGGAGAGGCGAAAAACCAGATAAAGACCCAATGGCCAATTTGGGAGAAAAAAATCTGGGAAATTCCTCTCCGACCCATCTAGGCGATCGAAATTCTTCCAGGAGATCACTCTGTCCCTATATTTTCTACAGTACTTACCTTCTGTAAAGGCGATCTCCACCCCAGCCAGGAACAGGAATAAAACTATCTCCTGAAATCTAACAGAATTAGAACACAGTAGGAGCAGAACAAGGCTACACGGCCCCTGGGCCCACTCCACTACCCACAGGGCCATGACCATTCCGAACCTAGACTCATGTCCAATTTCCTGCCCGCTCCCCGTAACCCTTAATTCCCTTTACTTCTAGGAAACTATCTATTTCTGTTTTAAATTTATTTAATGATGTAGCTTC
Source organism: Somniosus microcephalus (assembly GCF_052327205.1). Taxonomy (NCBI): domain Eukaryota; kingdom Metazoa; phylum Chordata; class Chondrichthyes; order Squaliformes; family Somniosidae; genus Somniosus; species Somniosus microcephalus. The sequence goes on along the minus strand of NC_140988.1, from coordinate 386,555,220 downwards.
CACAGCTTTCTGGGGCAGCAAATTCCACAAACCTACCACCCTCTGAGTGAAGAAGTTTCTCCTCATCTCAGTTTTGAATGAGCAGCCCCTTATTTTAAGATTATGCCCCCTAGTTCTAGTTTCACCCATCATTGGGAACATCCTCACCGCATCCACCCGATCAAGCCCCTTCACAATCTTATATGTTTCAATAAGATCGCCTCTCATTCTTCTGAACTCCAATGAGTAGAGTCCCAATCTACTCAACCTCTCCTCATATGACCACCCCCTCATCCCCGGGATTAACCGAGTGAACCTTCTTTGTACTGACTCGAGAGCAAGTATGTCTTTTCTTAAGTATGGACACCAAAACTGTATGCAGTATTCCAGGTGCGGCCTCACCAATACCTTGTACAACTGCAGCAATACCTCCCTGTTTTTATATTCCAACCCCCTAGCAATAAAAGCCAACATTCCATTGGCCTTCTTAATCACTTGCTGCACCTGCATACTAACTTTTTGAGTTTCGTGCACCAGGACCCCCAGATCCCTTTGTACTACAGTACTTTCCAGTTTCTTGCCATTAAGATAATAACTTGCTCTATGATTTTTCCTGCCAAAGTGCATAACCTCACACTTTCCAGTATTGTATTCCATCTGCCAAATCTCTGCCCACTTACTTAGCCTGTCTATGTCCCCTTGCAGGTTTTTTATGTCCTCCTCACTCACTACTTTCCATCCCATCTTAGTATCGTCGGCAAACTTTGATATGTTACACTCGGTCCCCTCCTCCAATTCGTTAATATAGATTGTAAAGAGTTGGAGACCCAGCACTGACCCCTGTGGAACACCACTAGTTACTGATTGCCAGTCTGAGAATGAACCATTTATCCCAACTCTCTGCCTTCTATTAGATAGCCAATCCTCTATCCATGCCAGAATATTACCCCCAATCCCGTGATTTTTTATCTTAAGCAATAATCTTTTGTGTGGCACCTTGTCAAATGCCTTTTGGAAGTCTAAATACACTACGTCCACTGGTTCCCCTTTATCCACCCTATATGTTACATAAGAACATAAGAACATAAGAAATAGGAGCAGGAGTAGGCCAATCGGCCCCTCGAGCCTGCTCCACCATTCAATAAGATCATGGTTGATCTGATCCTAACCTCAAATCTTCTATCACTCTGCATCCACCCGAACCCATGTGATCTCCCGGGAGAGGCGAAAAACCAGATAAAGACCCAATGGCCAATTTGGGAGAAAAAAATCTGGGAAATTCCTCTCCGACCCATCTAGGCGATCGAAATTCTTCCAGGAGATCACTCTGTCCCTATATTTTCTACAGTACTTACCTTCTGTAAAGGCGATCTCCACCCCAGCCAGGAACAGGAATAAAACTATCTCCTGAAATCTAACAGAATTAGAACACAGTAGGAGCAGAACAAGGCTACACGGCCCCTGGGCCCACTCCACTACCCACAGGGCCATGACCATTCCGAACCTAGACTCATGTCCAATTTCCTGCCCGCTCCCCGTAACCCTTAATTCCCTTTACTTCTAGGAAACTATCTATTTCTGTTTTAAATTTATTTAATGATGTAGCTTCCACAGCTTTCTGGGGCAGCAAATTCCACAAACCTACCACCCTCTGAGTGAAGAAGTTTCTCCTCATCTCAGTTTTGAATGAGCAGCCCCTTATTTTAAGATTATGCCCCCTAGTTCTAGTTTCACCCATCATTGGGAACATCCTCACCGCATCCACCCGATCAAGCCCCTTCACAATCTTATATGTTTCAATAAGATCGCCTCTCATTCTTCTGAACTCCAATGAGTAGAGTCCCAATCTACTCAACCTCTCCTCATATGACCACCCCCTCATCCCCGGGATTAACCGAGTGAACCTTCTTTGTACTGACTCGAGAGCAAGTATGTCTTTTCTTAAGTATGGACACCAAAACTGTATGCAGTATTCCAGGTGCGGCCTCACCAATACCTTGTACAACTGCAGCAATACCTCCCTGTTTTTATATTCCAACCCCCTAGCAATAAAAGCCAACATTCCATTGGCCTTCTTAATCACTTGCTGCACCTGCATACTAACTTTTTGAGTTTCGTGCACCAGGACCCCCAGATCCCTTTGTACTACAGTACTTTCCAGTTTCTTGCCATTAAGATAATAACTTGCTCTATGATTTTTCCTGCCAAAGTGCATAACCTCACACTTTCCAGTATTGTATTCCATCTGCCAAATCTCTGCCCACTTACTTAGCCTGTCTATGTCCCTTTGCAGGTTTTTTATGTCCTCCTCACTCACTACTTTCCCTCCCATCTTTGTATCATCTGCAAACTTTGATATGTTACACTCGGTCCCCTCCTCCAAATCGTTAATATAGATTGTAAAGAGTTGGGGACCCAGCACTGACCCCTGCGGAACACCACTAGTTACTGGTTGCCAATCTGAGAACGAACCATTTATCCCAACTCTCTGCTTTCTGTTAGAGAGCCAATCCTCCACCCACGCCAGAATATTACCCCCAATCCCGTGATTTTTTATCTTGAGCAATAATCTTTTGTGTGGCACCTTGTCAAATGCCTTTTGGAAGTCTAAATACACTACGTCCACTGGTTCCCCTTTATCCACCCTGTATGTTACTTCCTCAAAAAACTCAAGCAAATTTGTTAAACATGACTTCCCCTTCATGAAACCATGCTGAGTTTGCCCTATTAAATTATGTTTATCCAAATGTCCCGTTACTGTCTCCTTAATAATGGACTCTAACATTTTACCAACCACAGATGTTAGGCTAACAGGTCTATAGTTTCCAGCCTTCTGCCTACTACCCTTTTTAAATAAGGGTGTTACATTAGCAGTTTTCCAATCTGCTGGGACCTTTGCTGAGTCCAGTGAGTTTTGGAAAATTATTACCAATGCATCCACAATCCCTACCGCTACTTCCCTCAAGACCCTGGGATGCAAGCCATCAGGTCCAGGGGATTTATCCGCCTTGAGTCCCATTATTTTACCAAGTACCACTTCCTTAGTGATTTTAATCGTATTTAGTTCCTCCCCCCCTAGAGCCCCCTGTTTGTCCAGTGTTGGGATATTCTTAGTGTCCTCTACTGTAAAGACTGATACAAAATAATTGTTCAGTGTTTTTGCCATCTCCATGTTTCCCACCATTAATTTCCCGGTCTCATCCTCTAAGGGACCAACATTTACTTTAGCCACCCTTTTTCTTTTTATATAACTATAGAAACTTTTACTATCTGTTTTTATATTTTTTGCTAATTTACTTTCATAATCTATCTTCCCTTTCTTAATCAATCTTTTTGTTATTTTTTGCTGTCTTTTAAAGACTTCCCAATCTTCCATCCTCCCACTAGATTTGGCTACCTTATATGCCCTTGTTTTTAGTCGGATACTATCCTTAATTACTTTACTTAGCCACGGATGGCTATCTTTTCTTTTACACCCTTTTTTCCTCAGTGGAATATATTTTTTTTGGAAGTTGTAAAATAACTCCTTAAATGTACACCACTGGTCATGTACCGTCTTACCCTTTAATCTATTTTCCCAGTCCACTCTAATACAGTACTGGTGTGTACAGGTCTGTCACAGTATAACACTGGGGTACAGTACTGGTGGGTACAGGTCTATACTGCCGTGTTATACAGTGACAGGCCTCTACCCACCAGTACTGTACCCCAATGTTATACAGTGACAGACCTGTACCCACCAGTGCTGTACCCCAGTGTTACAGTGACAGACCTGTACCCACCAGTACTGTACCCGTTATACAGTAACAGACCTGTACAAACCAGTACTGCACCCCAGTGTTATACAGTGACCTGTCCCCACCAGTGCTGTACCCCAGTGTTATAGTGAAAGAACTGTACCCACCACTACTGTACCCCAGTGTTATACAGTGATAGACCTGTACCCACCAGTACTGTACCCCAGTGTTATACAGTGACAGACCTGCACCCACCAGTACTGTACCCCAGTGTTATAGAGACAGACCTGTACCCACCAGTACTGTACCCGTGTTATACAGTAACAGACCTGTACAAACCAGTACTGCACCCCAGTGTTATAGTGACAGACCTGTCCCCACCAGTGCTGTACCCCAGTGTTATCGTGAAAGAACTGTACCCACCAGTACTGCAGTCCAGTGTTATACAGTGACAGACCTGTCCCCACCAGTGTTGTGCCCCAGTGTTATAGTGAAATAACTGTACCCACCAGTACTGTACCCCAGTGTTATACAGTGATAGACCTGTACCCACCAGTACTGTACCCGTGTTATACAGTGACAGACCTGTACCCACCAGTACTGTACCCCAGTGTTATACAGTGACAGACCTGTCCCCACCAGTACTGTACCCCAGTGTTAGTGACAGACCTGTACCCACCAGTACTGTACCCCAGTGGTTACAGTGACAGACCTGTACCCACCAGTACTGTTCCCCAGTGTTATACAGTGACAGACCTGTACCCACCAGTACTGTACCCTAGTGTTATACAGTGACAGACCTGTACCCACCAGTACTGTAACCCAGTGTTATACAGTGACAGACCTGTCCCCACCAGTACTGTACCCCAGTGTTAAACAGTGACAGACCTGTCCCCACCAGTACTGTACCCCAGTGTTAAACAGTGACAGACCTGTCCCCACCAGTACTGTACCCCAGTGTTATACTGTGACAGACCTGTATTCACCAGTACTGTACCCCAGTGGGGAGTGAAGGGTAGCGGCATTGAGCGGGTGCCCGTACCCCAGCCACAGTCACGCACTGATGAGCCAATTGGCAAAGAAGAAGACAGGGTCATACACCAAGCACTGAGATGGGTACTTACCGCAGGACAATATAAAATTGGGTGATGTGAGCAGGATGTATGGAAACGTCTGTAAAAGACCAAAGTAGACGAGGTTTGTGAAGAGTCCGACTCCAATCATTAACATGGGGAAATTCTCGAAGAGGTAGAGACCAACCAGCACTCCCGTGGAGAACTGAGGAGTCAAGAAAGAGATTTGAAGACAAACAACGACTTGCATTTATAGATCACCATTAATGTAGAAACACATAGAATTACATCGAGTTACAGCAAGTCTACAGCACAGAAACAAGTCATCCACCGAACTGGTCCATGCCGGTGTTTATGTTCCACACGAGCCTCCTCCCTCCCCTCTTCATCTCACCCCATCAACATATCCTCCTATTCCTTTCTCCCTCATGTGCTTATCAAGCCCTGGACCTTGTCCAACAGGTACGAGGTACTTGCTGCCTGTATGGATGAGGAAAAGGACTACAGGGAGGATGGGCAAACTGACCAGGGCACCGTGGTTCAGGGGGCCATCCAAGTGGGGGGAGAAGGAAGGAATGTGGTAGTCGTAGGGGACAGTATAGTCAGGGGATAGATACTGTTCTCTGCAGCCGTGAAAGAGAGTCCTGTTGCCTGCCAGGGTTAAGGATATCTCCTTGCGGTTGGAGTGGAAGGGGGAGGATCCAGTTGTTGTGGTCCATGTAGGACCCAACGACATAGGTAGAACTAAGAATGAGGTTCTGCTGAGGGAGTTTGAGGAGCTAGGGTCTAAATTAATTAATAAGCAGAAGCATAAGGGTAATAATCTCTGGATTACTACCTGAGCCACGTGCAAATAATAGGGTCAAGCAGATCAGAGAGTTAAATGCGTGGCTCAAAGACTGGTGTGAGAAAAAGGGGTTTCAATTCATGGGGCACTGGCACCAGTACTGGGGAAAGAGGGAGCGTCCTGGCGAATTGAATAACTAGGGCTGTAGATAGGGCTTTAAACTAAAAAAAAGGGGGGGGGAGGGGTCAGGTGAGGGGAAATTTAGAAATCTAAAGAGAAAGGTCAAGACAATAGAGCAGGGTCGCGATTTGGGTAAAAATAAGCAGAGTGTGACAGGAAGGGACAGAGAGTTTAACGGTAGCAGTGCAGCAGAGAATAAGGTCAAAGCAGGGAATAATGGTAAAAAATGTTTTTAATTAAAGGCTCTTTATCTGAATGCACGAAGCATTCGTAACAAGATAGACGAACTAGAGGCACAAATAGAGATAAATGGGTTTGATCTAATAGCCATTACAGAGACGTGGTTGCAAGGTGACCAAGGTTGGGAACTAAATGTTCCAGGGTACTTGACATTTCGAAAAGACAGGCATAATGGAAAAGGAGGGGGAGTAGCCTGATAATAAAGGATGACATAAGGACAGAAGCAAGAAAAGATCTCGGCTCGGAAGATCAGGAAGTAGAATCAGTATGGGTGGAGATAAGGAATAACAAGGGGCAGAAAACACTGGTAGGGGTAGTATATAGGCCTCCTAAGAGTAGCTATACCGTTGGACAGAATATTAATCAAGAAATAGTAGGAGCTTGCAACAAAGGTAATGCAATAAACGTGGGGGACTTTAATCTTCATATAGACTGGACAGATCAAATTGGCAAAGGTAGTCTGGAGGACAAGTTCATGGAATGCATTCGGGACAGTTTCCTAGAACAATATGTCATGGAACCAACCAGGGAACAGGCTATTATAGATCTTGTATTGTGTAATGAGACAGGGTTAATTAGCAATCTCATAGTAAAGGATCCTCTGGGGCAGAGTGATCATAATATGATAGAATTTCACATTAATTTTGAGAGTGACTTGCCTAAGTCTGAAACTAGAGTCTTAAACTTAAATAAAGCCAATTACATAGGTATGAGGGGCGAGTTGGCTAAGGCAGATTGGAAAAATAGATTAAAAGGTATAGCGGTTGGTAAGCAGAGGCTAGCATTTAAAGAAATATTTCATAATTCTCAACAAAAATACATTCCATTGAGAAACAAAAACTCCACAGGAAAAGTGATCCAACCGTGGCTAACTAAAAAAAGTTAAGGATAGCGTTAGTTTAAAAGAAGCAGCTTATAATGTTGCAAAGAATAATAGTAGGCCTGAGGATTGGGAGAGTTTCAGAAACCAGCAAAGGTTGACCAAAAAATTGATAAAAAGGTTAAAAATAGAATGAGAGAAAACTAGCAAGAAATATAAAAGCAGATTGTAAGAGTTTCTACAAGTATGTAAAAAGGAAAAGAGTAGCAAAGGTAAACGTTGGTCCCTTAGAGGCTGAGACAGGGGAAATTATTATGGGGAATAAGGAAATGGCAGAAACGTTAAACAAATATTTTGTATTTGTCTTCACAGTAGAAGACACAAAAAGCACACCAAAAATGGTGGGGAACCAAGGGTCTAATGAGAGTGAGGAACTGAACGTAATTAATGTAAGTAGAGAAAAAGTACTAGAGAAACTAATGGGACTAAAAGCCGATAAATCCCCCGGACCTGACGGCCTACATCCGAGGGTTCGAAAAGAGGTGGCTGAAGAGATAGTGGATGCATTGGTTTTGATCTTCCAAAATTCCCCAGATTCTGGAATGGTCCCAGCAGATTGGAAGGTCACAAATGTAGCACCGTTATTCAAGAAAGGACGGAGAGAAAAAACAGGGAACTACAGGCCAGTTAGCCTGACATCAGTCGTCGGGGAAATGCTGGAATGCATTGTTAAGGAAGTGGTGTCAAGTCACTTAGCGGGAGCAGAGGAGGAGCAGTCGGGTATAAAAACCCACGACCAGCGAGGCCCGAGAGCACTCGGAGCAGCGGGAGCAGAGGAGGAGCAGTCGGGTATAAAAACCCACGACCAGCGAGGCCCGAGAGCACTCGGAGCAGCGGGAGCAGAGGAGGAGCAGTCGGGTATAAAAACCCGCGAGGCCCGAGAGCACTTGGAGCAGCAGAGAGCAGCGAGGAGGAGCCCGGCTTAAAAACCGGCGGCAGTTGCGAGGCGTACCAAATCAACAGCAGAGGAGAGGGGTAAATAGTAATCAGTGTGTGACGTCACCAGGGAGCAGCTGGTGCAGTCGGGAGAGCAGGAGGCCAGTAACTCTTATATAGGTGGAGCTGTTGCTAAACCCGAAACACTACAGTGTAGTGTCTCCCACCCTTCCACCTCCTCTAACCTTTTAGGGGTTAGGGGAAGTTGAAAAGGTAGGTTCAATTTATTTTATTTCAGGAGCCTAACCTTGGTGGAAAAGGTTCCAGGACAGGAGGCGGCAGTGAAAATACAACACCAGAAAACAGGTAGGTGACTGGTTGGTGAGTACTTTCACAAACTTATTCTAAGTAGAATTCAATAATTAAGCTAAATCGTAGTAAATAAAAGGGTCTTGTAAGGGTTAAGTCATGGAAGGGCAGCTCAGACCCGTGTCATGCTCCTCCTGTGCCATGTGGGAAATCAGGGACACTGTCCCTGACAACTATGTGTGCAGGAAGTGTGTCCAGCTGCAGCTCCTAGCGGACCGCATGGCGGCGCTGGAGCTGCGAATGGACTCACTCTGGAGCATACGCGATGCTGAGGATCTTGTGGATAGCACATTCAGTGAGTTGGTCACACCGCAGGTAAAGGCTAGCTCAGACAGTAAATGGGTGACCAAAAGGCAGGGTAAAGGCAGGAAGGTAGTGCAGGAGTCACCTGCGGTCATCTCCCTCCAAAACAGGTTTACCGTTTTGGGTACTGTTGGGGGAGATGACTTATCAGGGGAAGGCACCAGCAGCCAGGTTCAGGGCACCATGACTGGCTCTGCTGCACAGAAGGGCGGGAAAAAGAGGGATAGGGCTATAGTGATAGGGGATTCAATTGTAAGGGGGATAGATAGGAGTTTCTGTGGCCGAGACCGAGACTCCAAGATGGTATGTTGCCTCCCTGGTGCAAGGGTCAAGGATGTCTCGGAGCGGGTGCAGAGCATTCTGAAGGGGGAGGGGGATCAGCCAGTTGTCGTGGTACATGTAGGTACCAACGATGTAGGTAAAAAGAGGGAGGAGGTCCTACAAGCTGAATTTAGGGAGTTAGGAGCTAAATTGAAAAGTAGGACCTCAAAGGTAGTAATCTCTGGATTGCTACCAGTGCCACGAGCTAATAAGTTTAGAGAGAGTAAGATAGATAAGCTAAATACATGGCTTGAGCAGTGGTGCAAGGGAGAGGGATTTAAATTCTTGAGGCATTGGAACCAGTTCTTGGGGAGGAGGGACCTGTACCAAGGGGACGGTCTACACCTGAACTGTGAGGGAGCCGATGTCCTCGGGGTAGTATTTTCTAGGGCGGTTCGGGAGGATTTAAACTAATTTGGCAGGGGGATGGGAACCTAGATAGTGGAAAAGAGGGAAGTCATATGAAGTCAGAAATAGATGGTAGAAAGGTGAGAAGCAATAAGCAAAGGAGAGAAACACAAAGGGCCAAACTAATTCATAATGAGAGTGTGAAAAAAGCAAGCCTGAAGGCTTTGTATCTTAATGCTAGAAGCATTAGGAACAAGGTGGATGAATTAGTTGTGGAAATAGAGGTAAACAAGTATGATTTGATTGGGATTACAGAAACGTGGCTGCAGGGTGGGCAAGGCTGGGAACTTAACATCCAGGGATATACAATATTTAGGAAGGATCGGCAAAAAGGTAGGGGAGGTGGGGTAGCATTGCTGGTAAAGGAGGGGATTAATGCAATGGAAAGGAAGGATATTAACTCGGATGAAACGGAATCTGTATGGGTAGAAATGAGAAATAGCAAGGGGAGGAAAACGTTAGTGGGTGTGATATATAGGCCTCCAAATAGTAATATGGAGGTGAGGGAAGGCATAAAAAGGGAAATTAGAGAAGTGTGCGATAAGAGCACAGCTGTCATCATGGGTGACTTTAATTTACATATTGATTGGACTACCCAAATTAGTAAAAATTCTGAGGAGGAGGAATTCCTGGAATGTTTTCGGGACGGTTATCTGGACCAATATGTCGAGGAGCCGACTCGAGATCAGGCCATTTTAGACTGGGTATTGTGCAATGAGAAGGGACTTATCAACAATCTTCTTGTACGAGGCCCCTTGGGTCAGAGCGATCATAATATGATCGAGCTCTCAGTCGAGATGGAGAGTGAGGAAATTGAATCAGAGACTAAGGTCCAGAACTTAAATAAAGGGAATTACGAGGGTATGAGACGGGAATTGGGTAAGATTGATTGGGTGGTGTTTCTGGGGGGATTGACAGTGGATAGACAATGGCAAGCATTCAAAGATAGAATGGAAGAATTCCAGAACATGTTTATACCGGTTTGGCATAAAAATAAACCTAAAAAGGTGGCTCAACCGTGGATAACGAGGGAAATTAGGGACAGCATAAAATAAAAAAAAAGGGCATATCAACTGGCAAAAAAAAGCACCAGACCGGAAGATTGGGGGCAGTACAGGATACAGCAAAAGAGGACAAAGGGATTAATCAGGAAGGGGAAAATAGAATACGAAAGTAAACTTGCAGCAAACATAAAGACAGACTGCAAAAGCTTTTATCGGTATATCAGGAGGAAAAGACTGGTAAAATCCCAAGTCGGTCCCTTGCAGTCCGATTCGGGAGAATATATAATGGAGAATAAGGAAATGGCAGACCAATTAAACTCATACTTTGGTTCTGTATTCACAAAGGAGGACACAAATAACCTCCCAGGAATATCGGCAAACATAGGGACTAATGAGAGGGAGGAGCTGACAGAAATTAGTATCTCTAGGGATATGGTGTTGGGTAAGTTGAGGGGACTGAAGGCCGACAAATCCCCGGGGCCTGATAAACTACATCCTAGGGTACTTAAGGAGGTGGCCCTGGAGATAGCAGATGCTCTAAGGATCATCTTCCGGAACTCCATTGACTTGGGAACAGTACCCGTGGATTGGAGGGTAGCTAATGTTACCCCAATATTTAAAAAGGGGGGTAGAGAGAAAGCAGGGAATTATAGACCAGTAAGCCTTACATCGGTTGTGGGCAAAATGCTAGAGTCCATTATTAAGGATAAAATAGCGGAGCACTTGACAAATGGGGAAAGGATCGGACAGAGTCAACATGGATTTACAAAGGGTAAATCGTGTTTGACTAATCTGCTGGAATTTTTTGAGGAAGTAACTGGTAAAATAGATGGGGGAGAGCCAGTGGATGTGGTGTACCTTGACTTCCAGAAAGCCTTCGATAAGGTTCCACACAAAAGATTATCATGCAAAATTAAGGCTCATGGGATTGGGGGCAAAGTATTAACGTGGATAGAGAACTGGCTGGCGGATAGAAAACAGAGAGTTGGAATAAACGGCTCGTTTTCGGAGTGGCAGGCAGTGACCAGCGGGGTGCCGCAAGGATCTGTCCTGGGACCCCAGCTGTTCACAATATATATAAATGATCTGGATCAGGGAATTGGATGCAATATTTCCAAATTCGCTGACGACACTAAACTAGGAGGAGGGGTGGGCTCTGATGAGGATGTCAGGAGGCTACAGTGCGATTTGGACAGGTTGGGGGAATGGGCGGATACGTGGCAGATGCACTATAATGTGGATAAATGCGAGGTTATCCACTTTGGGGGTAAAAACAGGAGGGTAGATTATTATCTAAATGGCAATAGATTGGGAGATGGGGAAGTGCAGAGGGACCTGGGTGTTCTTGTGCACCAGTCACTGAAGGAGAGCATGCAGGTGCAACAGGCGATTAAGAAGGCAAATGGTATGTTGGCCTTCATATCAAGGGGGTTCGAGTATAGGAATAGGGATACCTTACTACAGCTGTACAAGGTGCTGGTGAGACCGCATCTGGAGTATTGTGTACAGTTTTGGTCGCCCCATCTGCGGAAGGATGTTCTTGCCATGGAAAGAGTGCAGCGGCGATTCACCAGGCTGATACCTGGAATGGCGGGAATGACCTACGAAGAGAGATTAAATAGTTTGGGCTTGTACTCACTGGAGTTTAGAAGATTGAGAGGGGATCTCATCGAAACATATAAAATTATGGCAGGCCTGGACAGGCTGAATTCAGAGAGAATGTTTCCAATGGCCGGGGAGCACAGAACCAGGGGCCACAGTCTAAAAATAGCGGGCAAATCATTTAAAACAGAGATGAGGAAGAATTTCTTCACTCAAAGAGTGGTGAGCCTGTGGAATTCCCTGCCACAGAGGGCTGTGAAGGCTAATACAATAAATATTTTCAAGAGAGAATTGGATATATTTCTGAAGGCTAAGGGGATTAAGGGTTACGGAGAAAAGGCGGGGACGGGGTACTGAACTGGTAAGATCAGCTATGATCTCAGACGAAGATCAGCCATGATCTCATTGAATGGCGGAGCAGGCTCGAAGGGCCGAATGGCCTACTCCTGTTCCTATCTCTATGTATCTCTATGTATCTATGTAAAATCATAACATGATTAGGCAGAGTCAACATGGTTTATGAAAGGGAAATCCTGTTTGACAAATTTATTAGAGTTTTTTGAGGATGTAACTAACAGGGTAGATAAAGGGGAACCAGTGGATGTAGTATATTTGGATTTCCGAAAGGCATTCAATAAGGTGCCACATAAAAGATTATTACACAAGATTAGGACTCATGGGGTTGGGGGTAATATAGTAGCATGGATAGAGGATTGGAAAACAGAGAGTAGGGATAAACGGGTCTTTTTCAGGTTGGCAGGCTGTAACTAGTGGGGTGCCGCAAGGATCAGTGTTGGGGCCTCAGCTATTTACAATCTATATTAATGACCTAGATGAACGGACCAAGTGTAATGTATCCAAGTTTGCTGATGATACAAAGCTAGGTGGGACAGTAAGCTGTGAGGAGAACACAGAGTCTGCAAAGGGATATAGATAGACTGAGTGAGTGGGCAGTAAGGTGGCAGATGGAGTATAATGTAGGGAAATGTGAGGTTATTCACTTTGGTAGGAAGAATAGAAAAACAGAATATTTTTTAAATGGTGAGAAACTTTCAAATGTTGGTGTTCAGAGAGATTTGGGTGTCCTTGTGCAAGAAACACAGGAAGCTAGCATGCAGGTACAGCAAGCAATAAGGAAGGTAAATGGCATGTTGGCCTTTATTGTAAGGGGGTTGGAGTATAAGAGTAAGGAAGTCTTGCTCCAATTGTACAGGGCCTTGGTGAGACCACACCTGGAGTACTGGGCACAGTTTTGGTCTCCTTATCCAAGGAAGGATATACTTGCCTTGGAGGCGGTGCAACGAAGGTTCACTGGATTGATTCCTGGGGTGAGAGGGTTGTCCTATGAGGAGAGATTGTGTAGAATGGGCCGATACTCTCTGGAGTTTAGAAGAATGAGAGGTGATCTCATTGAAACATACAAGATTCTGAAGGGGATTGACAGGGTAGATGCTGAGAGGTTGTTTCCCCTGGCTGGAGTGTCTAGAACTAGGGGGATAGTCTCAGGATAAGTGGTCGGCCATTTAAGAATGGCTGACTCCTGCTCTTACTTCTTATGTTCTTATGTTCCCTTTAAATGCATCTCTGCTATTCTCCTCAACCACTCCCTGTGGTAGCGAGTTCCACATTCTCACCACTCTCTGGGTAAAGAAGTTTCTCCTCAATTCCCGATTGGATTTATTAGTGACTATCTTATATTGATGGCCCCTAGTTCTGGTCTCCCCCACAAGTGGAAACTCCTTCTCTACGTCTACCCTATCGAACCCTTTCATAATCTTAAAGACCTCTATCAGGTCACCCCTTAGTCTTCTCTTTCCTAGAGAAAAGAGCCCCGGCCTGTTCAGTCTTTCCTGTTAGTTATAACCTCCCAGTTCTGGCATCATTCTAGTGAATCTTATTTGCACCTGCTTCAGTGACTCTACATCCTTTTTGTAATATGGAGACCAGAACAGTTCACTATACGCCAAGTGTGGTCTAACGGCCCGACACACTTCACAGCGGGAGAAATGGGCACAAAGCGGCATTGAGAGAGCGAGGCCGAGGCAGCTCAAGGCTCTGCCCGCAACTGTATGGTGATAGGACAGGGAGTGGGTGTAAGGGAGAGCAACCGAGGGCATGGGGTGGCGTGTAAGGGCCAGGAGACTGCAGCGGTAGGATGGGACAAGGCCTTGGAGGGGTTTGAATTTGACGTGTTTGGAGCAAGTGGGAGGGAATAGGCTTATAGGCGCGGGGGACGGAGTGCAGACAGGTCACGAGTTCTGGACGGTCGGGTTTTGCGTAGGGCGGGGCTCGGGGGGAGGGGGCCATCGAGGTGGGCGCAAAGGAAGTGAAGTGTCAGCTGAGGATCGTGCGAGGACTGAGGGTTGGTGTGGTGGTGGATAGTATGTGGTTGGAAGCTCTGTTGTGGATTGAACCAGACACCCAGGTTAGGCAGCACCTGGTTCAGCCTCAGCGGGCAGCTTTGCCGGTATTGGTGGCAACAAATTTCATGGGTGCCGAAGAGGTCAAGTGAAAGAAACATAGAAAACAGGAGCAGGAGTAGGCCATTCGGCCCCTCGAGCCTGCTCCGCCATTCAATGAGATCATGGCTGATCATCCAAATTCAGTGCCCTGTCCCTGCCTTCTCCCCATATCCCTTGATCCCTTTAGCCTTAAGAAACATATCTAACTCCTTGAATATATTTAATGAATTGGCCTCCATTGCCTTCTGTGGTAGAGAATTCCACAGGTTCACCACTCTCTGGGTGAAGAAATTCCTCCTCATCTCTGTCCTAAATGGCTTACCCCTTATCCTTAGACTGTGACCCCTGGTTCGGGACTCCCCGACCATCGGGAATATCCTTCCTGCATCTAGTCTGTCTAGTCCTGTTAGAATTTTATAAGTTTCAATGAGATCCCCTCTCATTCATCTAAACTCCAGCAAGTATAAGCCCAATCGACCCAATCTCTCCTCATACGTCATTCCTGCCATCCCAGGTATCAGTCTGGTGAATCTTCGCTGCACTCTCTCCATGGCAAGAACATCCTTCCTCAGATAAGGCAGCCAAAACTGCACACAATACTCAAGGTGTAGTCTCACCAAGGCCCTGTACAACTGCAGCAAGACATCCTTGCTCCTGTACTCGAACCCTCTCGCTACGAAGGCCAACATACCATTTGTCTTCTTAACCGCCTGCTGCACCTGCATGCTTACCTTCAGCGACTGGTGCACAAGGACACCCAGGTCTCGTTGCACTTCCCCTTCTCCCAATCTATTGCCGTTCAGATCTGCCTTCCTGTTTTTGCCACCAAAGTGGATAACCTCGCATTTATCCACGTTATACTGCATCTGCCATGCTTCTGCCCAATCACCCAACCTGTCCAAACCTGAAAGGAGGGTCAGAGGCCACGACCAGGGATGGGTCATAAAAATCAGCCTTGCCAGCGACATAGACAGATTGGTGAAATGGGCAGACACATGGCAGATGCAATTTAATGAGGGTAAGTGTGAAGTGATGCACGAGAGGCAGTATAATCTAAATGGTACTGTTTTGAGGGGTGTGCAAGAACAGAGGGACCTGTTCACAAATCTTTGAAGGTGGCAGGGTAAGTTGATGAGGCAGTTAAGAAAGCGAATGTGATACTTGGTTTTGTAAATAGGGGCATTGAATACAAAAACAAGGAAGTCATCAAAACCTTCACAAATCACTGGTTGGGCCCCAGCTGGAGTATTGTGGACAATTCCGGGCACCGCACTTTAGGAAGGATGTCAAGGCCTTGGAGAGGGTGCAGGGGAGATTTACCAGAATGGTACCGGGGATGAGGGATTTCAGTTATGTGGAGAAGCTGGAATTATTCTCCTTAGAGCAGGGAAGATTAAGGGGAGATTCAATAGAGGTATTGAAAATTATGAGCAGTTTGGATAGAGCAAGTTGGGAGAAACTGTTTCCTCTGGCACGGGGTCAGTAACCAGAGGTCATCGACTTAAAATAATTGGCAGAAGAACTAGAGGAGAAATGAGGACATTTGTTTTCCACACAGAGGGTTGATATGATCTGGAATGCACTCCCTGAAAGGGTGGTGCAATTGGATTTCATAGGAACAGAAGCCGGCCATTCAGCCCCTCGAGCCTGTTCCACCATTCAGTGACTGATCTGTGACCTAACTCCATAGACCCGCCTTTGCCCCATATCCTTCAATACCTTTGGTTAACAAAAGCTATCAATCTCCGATTTAAAATTAACAATTGATCTAGCATTGATTGCCGTTTGCGGAAGAGAGTTCCACACTTCTACCACCCTTTGTGTGTAGAAGTGTTTCCTAATTTCACTCCTGAAAGGTTTGGCTCTCATTTTTAGACTCTGCCCCCTCGTCCTAGAACCCCCAACCAGCAGAAATAGTTTCTCTCTATCTACCCTATCTGTTCCCCTTAATATCCTGAAAACTTCGATCAGATCACCCGTAACCTTCTAAACTCCAGGGAATACAACCCTAGTTTGTGTAAGCTCACCTCGTAACTTAACCCTTGGAGTCTGGGTATCATTTCAAAAGGCAACTGGACATGCACTGTGCCCAGCTACGAGGGAATTCCTGCCCAGTGATCAGGAGAGGGAACCCCAGTTACCCTGTCTGCTGTGTCCCACAAACCCAGTGTAAACAAGGATCCCGCCCACCCACCCCCAGTGCTCACAGCCCCAGCCCTCCCCCCCAGTCACGTGCGAGACACTCACCCATATCATATACTTGATGATACGACTGGTGATGACCGTGTATTCTTCTATTAATTCTGCCAGATAGTACAAGCCTGCAGCTGTTGACAGAGAGAGACACACACGTTACATACCCGCAACCCGATCCACTGCAAAGGGGGGGGGGGAGCGAGAGAGAAGGGGGCGGAGCGAGCGAGAAGGGGGCTGAGCGAGCGAGAAGGGGGGGTGAGCGAGAGAGAAGGGGGGGGAGCGAGCGAGAAGGGGGGAGAGAGCGAGAAGGGGGGGAGAGAGCGAGAAGGGGGGAGGGGGCGAGAAGGGGGGAGGGGGCGAGAAGGGGGGGAGGGGGCGAGAAGGGGGGGAGGGGGCGAGAAGGGGGGGAGGGGGCGGGAAGGGGGGAGAGAGCGAGAAGGGGGGGAGAGAGCGAGAAGGGGGGAGAGAGCGAGAAGGGGGGGAGGGGGCGAGAAGGGGGGGAGGGGGCGAGAAGGGGGGGAGGGGGCGAGAAGGGGGGGAGAGAGCGAGAAGGGGGGAGAGAGCGAGAAGGGGGGAGAGAGCGAGAAGGGGGGGAGAGAGCGAGAAGGGGGAGGGAGAGAGCGAGAAGGGGGGGAGAGAGCGAGAAGGGGGGGAGAGAGCGAGAAGGGGGGGAGAGAGCGAGAAGGGGGAGAGAGCGAGAAGGGGGGGGAGAGAGCGAGAAGGGGGGAGAGAGCGAGAAGGGGGCAGAGAGCGAGAAGGGGGAGAGAGCGAGAAGGGGGGGGAAAGAGCGAGAAGTAGGGGATGAGAGCGAGAAGGGGGGAGAGAGCGAGAAGGGGGGAGAGAGCGAGAAGGGGGGAGAGAGCGAGAAGGGGGGGAGAGAGCGAGAATGGGGGAGAGAGCGAGAAGGGGGGAGAGAGCGAGAAGGGGGGAGAGCGAGAAGGGGGGAGAGCGAGAAGGGGGGAGAGCGAGAAGGGGGGGGAGAGAGCGAGAAGGGGGGGAGAGAGCGAGAAGGGGGGGAGAGAGCGAGAAGGGGGGAGAGAGCGAGAAGGGGGGAGAGAGCGAGAAGGGGGGAGAGAGCGAGAAGGGGGGAGAGAGCGAGAAGGGGGGAGAGAGCGAGAAGGGGGGAGAGAGCGAGAAGGGGGGAGAGAGCGAGAAGGGGGGAGAGAGCGAGAAGGGGGGAGAGAGCGAGAAGGGGGGGAGAGAGCGAGAAGGGGGGAGAGAGCGAGAAGGGGGGAGAGAGCGAGAAGGGGGGAGAGAGCGAGAAGGGGGGGAGAGAGCGAGAAGGGGGGAGAGAGCGAGAAGGGGGGAGAGAGCGAGAAGGGGGGGAGAGAGGCGAGAAGGGGGGGAGAGAGCGAGAAGGGGGGGAAGAGAGCGAGAAGGGGGGGAGAGAGCGAGAAGGGGGGAGAGAGCGAGAAGGGGGGGAGAGAGCGAGAAGGGGGGGAGAGAGCGAGAAGGGGGGGAGGAGAGCGAGAAGGGGGGAGAGCGAGAAGGGGGGAGAGAGCGAGAAGGGGGGGAGAGCGAGAAGGGGGGGAGAGAGCGAGAAGGGGGGGAGAGAGCGAGAAGGGGGAGAGAGCGAGAAGGGGGAGAGAGCGAGAAGGGGGGGAGAGCGAGAAGGGGGGAGAGAGCGAGAAGGGGGGGAGAGAGCGAGAAGGGGGGAGAGAGCGAGAAGGGGGGAGAGAGCGAGAAGGGGGGGAGAGAGCGAGAAGGGGGGAGAGAGCGAGAAGGGGGGAGAGAGCGAGAAGGGGGGAGAGAGCGAGAAGGGGGGAGAGAGCGAGAAGGGGGGAGAGAGCGAGAAGGGGGGAGAGAGCGAGAAGGGGGGAGAGAGCGAGAAGGGGGAGAGAGCGAGAAGGGAGAGAGCGAGAAGGGGGAGAGAGCGAGAAGGGGGAGAGAGCGAGAAGGGGAGAGAGCGAGAAGGGGGAGAGAGCGAGAAGGGGGAGAGAGCGAGAAGGGGGGAGAGAGCGAGAAGGGGGAGAGAGCGAGAAGGGGGAGAGAGCGAGAAGGGGGAGAGAGCGAGAAGGGGGGGAGAGAGCGAGAAGGGGGGAGAGAGGCGAGAAGGGGGGGAGAGAGCGAGAAGGGGGGGAGAGAGCGAGAAGGGGGGAGGGAGCGAGAAGGGGGGGAGGGAGCGAGAAGGGGGGAGAGGAGCGAGAAGGGGGGAAGAGAGCGAGAAGGGGGAGAGAGCGAGAAGGGGGGGAGAGAGCGAGAAGGGGGGAGAGAGCGAGAAGGGGGGGAGGGAGCGAGAAGGGGGGGAGGGAGCGAGAAGGGGGGAAGAGAGCGAGAAGGGGGAGAGAGCGAGAAGGGGAGAAGCGAGAGGGGGAGAGAGCAGAAGGGGAGAGAGCGAGAAGGGGGAGAGCGAGAAGGGGGAGAGAGCGAGAAGGGGGAGAGAGAGCGAGAAGGGGGGAGAGAGACGAGAAGGGGAGAGAGCGAGAAGGGGGGAGAGAGCGAGAAGGGGGAGAGAGCGAGAAGGGGGGAGAGAGCGAGAAGGGGGGAGAGAGCGAGAAGGGGGGAGAGAGCGAGAAGGGGGGAGAGAGCGAGAAGGGGGGAGAGAGCGAGAAGGGGGGAGAGAGCGAGAAGGGGGAGAGAGCGAGAAGGGGAGAGAGCGAGAAGGGGGGAGAGAGCGAGAAGGGGGAGAGAGCGAGAAGGGGGGAGAGAGCGAGAAGGGGGAGAGAGCGAGAAGGGGGGAGAGAGCGAGAAGGGGGGAGAGAGCGAGAAGGGGGGAGAGAGCGAGAAGGGGGGAGAGAGCGAGAAGGGGGGAGAGAGCGAGAAGGGGGGGAGAGAGCGAGAAGGGGGGAGAGAGCGAGAGGGGGGAGAGAGCGAGAGGGGGGAGAGAGCGAGAAGGGGGGAGAGAGCGAGAAGGGGGGAGAGAGCGAGAAGGGGGGGAGAGAGCGAGAAGGGGGGGAGAGAGCGAGAAGGGGGGAGAGAGCGAGAAGGGGGAGAGAGCGAGAAGGGGGGAGGGGCGAGAAGGGGGGAGGGGCGAGAAGGGGGGGAGAGAGCGAGAAGGGGGGAGAGAGCGAGAAGGGGGGAGAGAGCGAGAAGGGGGGAGAGAGCGAGAAGGGGGGAGAGAGCGAGAAGGGGGGAGAGAGCGAGAAGGGGGGAGAGAGCGAGAAGGGGGGGAGAGAGCGAGAAGGGGGGGAGAGAGCGAGAAGGGGGCAGAGAGCGAGAAGGGGGCAGAGAGCGAGAAGGGGGGGAGAGAGCGAGTAAGGGGGGGAGAGAGCGAGAAGGGGGGAGAGAGCGAGAAGGGGGGGAGGGAGCGAGAAGGGGGGAGGGAGGCGAGAAGGGGGGAAGAGAGCGAGAAGGGGGGAGAGAGCGAGAAGGGGGGAGAGAGCGAGAAGGGGGGAGAGAGCGAGAAGGGGGGTAGAGAGCGAGAAGTAGGGGAGAGAGCGAGAAGGGGGGAGAGAGCGAGAAGGGGGGAGAGAGCGAGAAGGGGGGAGAGAGCGAGAAGGGGGGGAGAGAGCGAGAATGGGGGAGAGAGCGAGAAGGGGGGAGAGAGCGAGAAGGGGGGAGAGAGCGAGAAGGGGGGAGAGAGCGAGAAGGGGGGGGAGAGCGAGAAGGGGGGGAGAGAGCGAGAAGGGGGGGGAGAGCGAGAAGGGGGAGAGAGCGAGAAGGGGGAGAGAGCGAGAAGGGGGGAGAGAGCGAGAAGGGGGGGAGAGAGCGAGAAGGGGGGAGCGAGCGAGAAGGGGGGAGAGAGCGAGAAGGGGGAGAGAGCGAGAAGGGGGGAGAGAGCGAGAAGGGGGGGAGAGAGCGAGAAGGGGGAGAGAGCGAGAAGGGGGCAGAGAGCGAGAAGGGGGGAGAGAGCGAGAAGGGGGGGAGAGAGCGAGAAGGGGGGGAGAGAGCGAGAAGGGGGGGAGAGAGCGAGATGGGGGGAAGAGAGCGAGAAGGGGGGATGAGAGCGAGAAGGGGGGAGAGAGCGAGAAGGGGGGGGAGGGAGCGAGAAGGGGGGAAGAGAGCGAGAAGGGGGGAGAGAGCGAGAAGGGGGGAGAGAGCGAGAAGGGGGGGAGAGAGCGAGAAGCGGGGGAGAGAGCGAGAAGGGGGGGGAGAGAGCGAGAAGGGGGAGAGAGAGCGAGAAGGGGGGAGAGAGCGAGAAGGGGGAGAGAGCGAGAAGTGGGAAAAAAGCGAGAAGGGGGGAGAGAGCGAGAAGGGGGGAGAGAGCGAGAAGGGGGGAGAGAGCGAGAAGGGGGGAGAGAGCGAGAAGGGGGGAGAGAGCGAGAAGGGGGGAGAGAGCGAGAAGGGGGGAGAGAGCGAGAAGGGGGGAGAGAGCGAGAAGGGGGGGGGTTCAGAAAAAGGGAGAGACGTTCTAATAAATGGGGCTGGCATCTATCTCAGATCCTGCAACGTGCTTGTATGAGACTGGAGGCCGCACTCCTAATAAAAGAGAGAGACTTCAATTGATGCTCATTACATAGAACGTACAACACAGAAACAGGTCATCCGGCCCAACAGATCCTTGCTGGTGTTTATGCTCCACACGAGCCTCCTCCCACCCCTCTTCATCTCACTCCATCAACATATCCTTCTATTCCTTTCTCCCTCATGTGTTTATCCAGCTTCCCCTTAAATACATCTGTACTATTCACCTCAACCACTCCCTGTGGGAGCGAGTTCCACATTCTCACCACTCTCTGGGTAAAGAAGTTTCTCCTGAATTCCCGATTGGATTTATTAGTGACTATCTTATATTGATGGGCCTCTAGTTCTGGTCTTGTCTGCAAGTGGAAACATTCTCTCTGCCTACCCCATCGAACCCTTTATCTTAAAGACCTCTATCAGGTCTCCCCTCAGTATGAGCCCCAGCCTGTTCAACCTTTCCTGATAGTTACAACCTCTCAGCTCTGGTATGGTCCCTGTAGATCTTTCTTGCACCTATTTAAAGACTCCATGGTTCTGGTCTCGCCCGCATGTGAAAACCATGCCTCGAGTCACAGAAACGTCTTGAGGTGCTTTACGCACAATGAATGAAATTGGACTTGAAAAAAATCTTCTCGGCATGTTGGTGAGGCCGCCATTTACTGCCCGGCCAGGATCTCAGCCTGAGACTGTGGCGAAGCGACGGGCCCCGAGGCTGTGGGGAGGGGCCGGGCCCCGAGGCTGTGGGGAGGTGATGGGCCCGAGTCCGTGGGGAGGGGACGGGCCCCGAGTCCGTGGGGAGGGGGGGACAGCCCCCGAGGCTGTGGGGGTGGGGCCTGGTCCCCGAGGCTGTGGGGTGGGGAGGACGGGCCCGAGGCTGTGGGGAGGGGACAGGCCTGGACCCCGAGGCTGTGGGGAGGGGACGGGCCCTAGGCTGTGGGGAGGGGACGGGCCTGGGCCCCGAGGCCGTGGGGAGGGGACGGGCCCTAGGCTGTGGGGAGGGGACGGGCCTGGGCCCCGAGGCCGTGGGGAGGGGACGGGCCCGAGTCCGTGGGGAGGGGATGGGCCCCGAGTCCCGTGGGGAGGGGGACGGGCCCCGAGTCCGTGGGGAGGGGACGGGCCCCGAGTCCGTGGGGAGGGGACGGGCCCCGAGTCCGTGGGGAGGGGCCTGGGCCCCGAGGCCGTGGGGAGGGGACGGACCCCGAGACCGTGGGGAGGGGACGGGCCCGAGTCCGTGGGGAGGGGACGGCCCGAGGCCGTGGTGGGGAGGGGCCTGGGCCCCGAGGCCGTGGGGAGGGGCCTGGGCCCCGAGGCCGTGGGGAGGGGACGGGCCCGAGGCCGTGGGGAGGGGCCTGGGCCCCGAGGCCGTGGGGAGGGGACGGGCCCCGAGGCTGTGGGGAGGGGACTGGGCCCCGAGGCTGTGGGGAGGGGACTGGGCCCCGAGGCTGTGGGGAGGGGACTGGGCCCCGAGGCTGTGGGGGAGGGGACGGGCCCGAGGCTGTGGGGAGGGGACGGGCCCGAGGCTGTGGGGTGGGGACGGGCCCGAGGCTGTGGGGAGGGGAAGGGCCTGGGCCCCGAGGCTGTGGGGAGGGGACGGGCCTGGGCCCCGAGGCCGTGGGGAGGGGACGGGGCCCGAGGCTGTGGGGAGGGGGCCAGGGTCCCGAGGCTGTGGGGAGTGGCCTTTGCCCCAAGGCTGTGGGGATGGGCCTGGGCCCCAAGGCTGTGGGGAGGGGACGGGCCCGAGGCTGTGGGGAGGGGACGGGCCTGAGGCTGTGGGGAGGGGACGGGCCTGGGCCCGAGGCTGTGGGGAGGGGACGGTCCCCGAGGCTGTGGGGAGGGGACGGGCCTGGGCCCCGAGGCTGTGGGGAGGGGACGGGCCTGGTCCCCGAGGCCGTGGGGAGGGGACGGGCCCGAGGCTGTGGGGAGGGGACGGGCCTGGGCCCGAGGCCGCGGGGAGGGGACGGGCCCCGAGTCCGTGGGGAGGGGCCTGGGCCCCGAGGCTGTGGGGAGGGGACGGGCCAGAGTCCGTGGGGAGGGGACGGGCCCCGAGGCTGTGGGGAGGGGACGGGCCCGAGGCCGTGGGGAGGGGCCTGGGCCCCGAGGCCGTGGGGAGGGGACGGGCCCCGAGGCTGTGGGGAGGGGCCTGGGCCCCGAGGCTGTGGCGAGGGGACTGGGCCCCGAGGCTGTGGCGAGGGGACTGGGCCCCGAGGCTGTGGGGGAGGGGACGGGGCCCGAGGCTGTGGGGAGGGGACGGGCCCGAGGCTGTGGGGTGGGGACGGGCCTGAGGCTGTGGGGAGGGGACGGGCTTGGGCCCCGAGGCTGTGGGGAGGGGACGGGCCTGAGGCTGTGGGGAGGGGACGGGCCTGGGCCCCGAGGCTGTGGGGAAGGGCCCGGGTCCTGAGGCTGTGGGGAAGGGCCCCGGGTCCCGAGGCTGTGGGGAGGGGCCCGGGCCCCGAGGCTGTGGGGAGGGGCCCGGGCGCCGAGGCTGTGGGGAGGGGACGGGCCCGAGGCTGTGGGGAGGGGCCTGGGCCCCGAGGCTGTGGGGAGGGGCCTGGGTCCCGAGGCTGTGGGGAGGGGCCTGTGCCCCAAGGCTGTGGGGATGGGGCCTGGGCCCCAAGGCTGTGGGGAGGGGACGGGCCCGAGGCTGTGGGGAGGGGGACAGGCCCGAGGCCGTGGGGAGGGGCCTGGGCCCCGAGGCTGTGGGGAGGGGACGGGCCCGAGTCCGTGGGGAGGGGACGGGCCCGAGTCCGTGGGGAGGGGACGGGCCCCGAGGCTGTGGGGGAGGGGACGGGCCCGAGGCCGTGGGGAGGGGCCTGGGCCCCGAGGCCGTGGGGAGGGGACGGGCCCCGAGGCTGTGGGGAGGGGCCTGGGCCCCGAGGCTGTGGGGAGGGGACTGGGCCCCGAGGCTGTGGGGAGGGGACTGGGCCCCGAGGCTGTGGGGAGGGGACTGGGCCCCTAGGCTGTGGGGAGGGGACGGGCCCGAGGCTGTAGGGAGGGGACGGGCCCGAGGCTGTGGGGAGGGGACGGGCCCGAGGCTGTTGGGTAGGGACGGGCCTGAGGCTGTGGGGAGGGGACGGGCCTGGGCCCCGAGGCTGTGGGGAGGGGACGGGCCTGAGGCTGAGGGGAGGGGCCCGGGTCCCGAGGCTGTGGGGAGGGGCCCGTTGTCCCGAGGCTGTGGGGAAGGGCCCCGGCCCCGAGGCTGTGGGGAGGGGGCCCGGGCGCCGAGGCTGTGGGTAGGGGACGGGGCCCGAGGCTGTGGGGAGGGGCCTGGGGCCCCGAGGCTGTGGGGAGGGGCCTGGGTCCCGAGGCTGTGGGGAGGGGCCTGGGCCCCGAGGCTGTGGGGAGGGGCCTGGGTCCCGAGGCTGTGGGGAGGGGCCTGGGTCCCAAGGCTGTGGGGAGGGGACGGGCCCGAGGCTGTAGGGAGGGGACGGGCCCGAGGCTGTGGGGTGGGGACGGGCCCGAGGCTGTGGGGAGGGGACGGGCCCCGAGGCTGTGGGGAGGGGACGGGCCTGGGCCCCGAGGCTGTGGGGAGGGGACGGGCCTGGACCCCGAGGCCGTGGGGAGGGGACGGGCCCGAGGCTGTGGGGAGGGGTCGGGCCTGGGCCCCGAGGCCGCAGGGAGCGGACGGGCCCCGAGTCCGTGGGGAGGGGACGGGCCCCGAAGCTGTGGGGAGGGGTCTGGGCCCCGAGGCTGTGGGGAGGGGACGGGCCTGGGCCCGAGGCTGTGGGGAGGGGACGGGCCCCGAGTCCGTGGGGAGGGGCCTGGGCCCCGAGGCTGTGGGGAGGGGATGGGCCCGAGGCCGTGGGGAGGGTCCTGGGCCCCGAGGCTGTAGGGAGGGAACGGGCCCGAGGCCGTGGGGAGGGGCCTGGGCCCCGAGGCTGTGGGGAGGGGATGGGCCCCGAGGCTGTGGGGAGGGGACGGGCCCCAATGCTGTGGGAGGGGACGGGCCCGAGGCTGTGGGGAGGGGACGGGCCCGAGGCTGTGGGGAGGGGACGGGCCTGGGCCCCGAGGCCGCGGGGAGGGGACGGGCCCCGAGTCCGTGGGGAGGGGACGGGAGCCGAGGCTTTGGGGAGGGGCCTGGGCCCCGAGGCTGTGGGGAGGGGACGGGCCCGAGTCCGTGGGGAGGGGACGGGCCCGAGTCCGTGGGGAGGGGACGGGCCCGAGGCTGTAGAGAGGGGACAGGCCCCAATGCTGTGGGAGGGGACTGGCCAGAGGCTGTGGGGGAGGGGACGGGCCCGAGGCTGTGGGTTGGGGATGGGCCCGAGGCTGTGGGGAGGGGACGGGCCTGGGCCCGAGGCTGTGGGGAGGGGACGGGCCTGGGCCCCGAGGCTGTGGGGAGGGAACGGGCCTGGGCCCCGAGGCCGTGGGGAGGGGACGGGCCCAAGGCGGTGGGGAGGGGGACGGGCCTGGGCCCCGAGGCCGTGGGGAGGGGACGGGCCCGAGGCCGTGGGGAGGGGACGGGCCCCGAGGCTGTGGGGAGGGGCCGGGCCCCGAGGCCGTGGGGAGGGGACGGGCCCGAGTCCGTGGGGAGGGGACGGGCCCCGAGTCCGTGGGGAGGGGGACGGGCCCCGAGGCTGTGGGGAGGGGACGGGCCCCGAGGCTGTGGGGAGGGGCCGGGCCCCGAGGCCGTGGGGAGGGGACGGGCCCGAGTCCGTGGGGAGGGGACGGGCCCGAGTCCGTGGGGAGGGGACGGGCCCCGAGTCCGTGGGGAGGGGACGGGCCCCCGAGTCCGTGGGGAGGGGACGGGCCCCGAGGCTGTGGGGAGGGGACGGGCCCGAGGCCGTGGGGAGGGGCCTGGGCCCCGAGGCTGCGGGGAGGGGCCTGGGCCCCGAGGCTGTGGGGGAGGGGCCTGGCCCCCGAGGCTGTGGGGAGGGGACTGGGCCCCGAGGCTGTGGGGAGGGGGACTGGGCCCCGAGTCTGTGGGGAGGGGACTGGGCCCCGAGGCTGTGGGGAGGGGACGGGCCCAAGGCTGTGGGGAGGGGACGGGCCCGAGTCTGTGGATTGGGGACGGGCCTGAGGCAGTGGGGAGGGGACGGGCTTGGGCCCCGAGGCTGTGGGGAGGGGCCCGGGTCCTGAGGCTGTGGGGAGGGGCCCAGGTCCCGAGGCTCTGGGGAGGGGCCCGGGCCCCGAGGCTGTGGGGAGGGGACGGGCCTGGGCCCCGAGGCTGTGGGGAGGGGCCCGGGTCCTGAGGCTGTGGGGAGGGGCCCGGGTCCCGAGGCTCTGGGGAGGGGCCCGGGCCCCGAGGCTGTGGGGAGGGGCCCGGGCCCCGAGGCTGTGGGGAGGGGCCCGGGCCCGAGGCTGTGGGGAGGGGCCCGGGCCCCGAGGCTGTGGGGAGGGGACGGGCCCCGAGGCTGTGGGGAGGGGCCTGGGCCCCGAGGCTGTGGGGAGGGGCCTGGGCCCCGAGGCTGTGGGGAGGGGCCCCGGTCCTGAGGCTGTGGGGAGGGGCCCGGGTCCCGAGGCTGTGGGGAGGGGCCCGGGCCTCGAGGCTGTGGGGAGGGGCCCGGGCGCCGAGGCTGTGGGGAGGGGACGGGCCCGAGGCTGTGGGGAGGGGCCTGGGCCCCGAGGCTGTGGGGAGGGGACTGGGCCCCGAGTCTGTGGGGAGGGGACGGGCGCGAGGCTGTGGGGAGGGGACGGGCCCGAGGCTGTGGGGTGGGGACGGGCCTGAGGCTGTGGGGAGGGGACGGGCTTGGGCCCCGAGGCTGTGGGGAGGGGACGGGCCTGAGGCTGTGGGGAGGGGACGGGCCTGGGCCCCGAGGCTGTGGGGAGGGGCCCGGGTCCTGAGGCTGTGGGGAGGGGCCCGGGTCCCGAGGCTGTGGGGAGGGGCCCGGGCCTCGAGGCTGTGGGGAGGTGCCCGGGCGCCGAGGCTGTGGGGAGGGGGACGGGCCCGAGGCTGTGGGGAGGGGCCTGGGCCCCGAGGCTGTGGGGAGGGGACGGGCCCGAGGCTGTGGGGAGGGGCCTGGGTCCCAAGGCTGTGGGGATGGGCCTGGGCCCCAAGGCTGTGGGGAGGGGACGGGCCCGAGGCTGTGGGGAGGGGACAGGCCCGAGGCTGTGGGATGGGGACGGTCCCGAGGCTGTGGGGAGGGGATGGGCCTGGGCCCGAGGCTGTGGGGAGGGGACGGGCCCCGAGGCTGTGGGGAGGGGACGGGCCTGGGCCCCGAGGCTGTGGGGAGGGGACGGGCCTAGACCCCGAGGCCGTGGGGAGGGGACGGGCCCGAGGCTGTGGGGGAGGGGACGGGCCTGGGCCCCGAGGCCGCGGGGAGGGGAGGGGACGGGCCCCGAGTCCGTGGGGAGGGGACGGGCCCCGAGGCTGTGGGGAGGGGTCTGGGCCCCGAGGCTGTGGGGAGGGGACGGGCCTGGGCCCGAGGCTGTGGGGAGGGGACGGGCCCCGAGTCCGTGGGGAGGGGACGGGCCCCGAGGCTGTAGGGAGGGGACGGGCCCGAGGCCGCAGTGGGGGGGGATGGGCCATGAGGGCCTGCCACGAGGCTGTGGGGAGGGGATGGGCCCCGAGGCTGTGGGGAGGGGACGGGCCCCAATGCTGTGGGAGGGGACGGGCCCGAGGCTGTGGGGAGGGGACGGGCCCGAGGCTGTGGGGAGGAGACGGGCCTGGGCCCGAGGCTTTGGGGAGGGGACGGGCCTGGGCCCCGAGGCCATGGGGAGGGGACGGGCCCGAGGCCCGTGGGGAGGGGACGGGCCCCGAGGCTGTGGGGAGGGGCCTGGGCCCCGAGGCTGTGGGGAGGGGACGGGCCCCGAGGCTGTGGGGAGGGGACGGGCCCCGAGGCTGTGGGGAAGGGCCTGGGCCCCGAGGCTGTGGGGAAGGGCCTGGGCCCCGAGGCTGTGGGGAAGGGCCTGGGCCCCGAGGCTGTGGGGAGGGGAAGGGCCTGAGGCTGTGGGGAGGGGACGGGCCACGCGGCTGTGGGGTGGGGACGGGCCCCGAGGCTGTGGGGAGGGGACGGGCCCTGAGGCTGTGGGGAGGGGACGGGCCCCGAGGCTGTGGGGAGGGGACGGGCCCCGAGGCTGTGGGGAGGGGACGGGCCCTGAGGCTGTGGGGAGGGGGACGGGCCCTGAGGCTGTGGGGAGGGGGACGGGCCCTGAGGCTGTGGGGAGGGGACGGGCCCCGAGGCTGTGGGGAGGGGGACGGGCCTGGGCCCGAGGCTGTGGGGAGGGGACGGGCCCCGAGGCTGTGGGGAGGGGACGGGCCTGGGCCCCGAGGCTGTGGGGAGGGGACGGGCCTAGACCCCGAGGCCGTGGGGAGGGGACGGGCCCGAGGCTGTGGGGAGGGGACGGGCCTGGGCCCCGAGTCCGTGGGGAGGGGACGGGCCCCGAGGCTGTGGGGAGGGGTCTGGGCCCCGAGGCTGTGGGGAGGGGACGGGCCTGGGCCCGAGGCTGTGGGGAGGGGACGGGCCCCGAGTCCGTGGGGAGGGGGACGGGCCCCGAGGCTGTAGGGAGGGGACGGGCCCGAGGCCGTGGGGAGGGGCCTGGGCCACGAGGCTGTGGGGAGGGGATGGGCCCCGAGGCTGTGGGGAGGGGACGGGCTCCAATGCTGTGGGAGGGGACGGGCCCGAGGCTGTGGGGAGGGGACGGGCCCGAGGCTGTGGGGTGGGGACGGGCCCGAGGCTGTGGGGAGGGGACGGGCCTGGGCCCGAGGCTTTGGGGAGGGGACGGGCCTGGGCCCCGAGGCTGTGGGGAGGGGACGGGCCTGGGCCCCGAGGCCATGGGGAGGGGACGGGCCCGAGGCCGTGGGGAGGGGACGGGCCCCGAGGCTGTGGGGAGGGGCCTGGGCCCCGAGGCTGTGGGGAGGGGAAGGGCCTGAGGCTGTGGGGAGGGGACGGGCCCCTAGGCTGTGGGGAGGGGCACGGGCCCCGAGGCTGTGGGGGTGGGGACGGGCCCCGAGGCTGTGGGGAGGGGACGGGCCCCGAGGCTGTGGGGAGGGGACAGGCCCCGAGGCTGTGGGGAGGGGACGGGCCCCGAGGCTGTGGGGAGGGGACGGGCCCCGAGGCTGTGGGGAGGGGACGGGCCCCGAGGCTTTGGGGAGGGGCCTGGGCCCCGAGGCTGTGGGGAGGGGGACGGGCCTGGGCCCGAGGCTGTGGGGAGGGGACGGGCCCCGAGGCTGTGGGGAGGGGGACGGGCCTGGGCCCCGAGGCCGTGGGGAGGGGACGGGCCCGAGGCTGTGCGGAGGGGACGGGCCCCGAGGCTCTGGGGAGTGGCCTGGGCCCCGAGGCTGTGGGGAGGGGACGGGCCCGAGGCCGTGGGGAGGGGCCTGGGCCCCGAGGCTGTGGGGTGGGGACGGGCCCCGAGGCTGTGGGCAGGGGCCTGGGGCCCCGAGGCTGTGGGGAGGGGACTGGGCCCCGAGGCTGTGGGGAGGGGACGGGCCCGAGGCTGTGGGGAGGGGACGGGCCCGAGGCTG